>NW_016690385.1:1091270-1318724 GCF_001604755.1 Lepidothrix coronata
TATATATATATATATATATATATATATATATATATATATATATATGAACGATGCAACATGACATAACATAGTATAATTGTATGCTTGTACACTTTGACAGTTTTGGGTGCTGCTCACCTCATCAGTCACTGCTGGGACAGGTGTGGACAATGAGGTGGTGATGGATGTGAGCATGGCTTGGTCCCGCATGCACTGCCCTTCCCCATCCACAGTGGCTCTCCAGCTGGGGCTGTGCTGCCAGCAGAGCTGCTGAATAATTTCAGTCTACATCTGCAAAAGGAAGGGAGCCAGGGAGGACTGCCAAAGCCAACATTATTGGGTTGTACTTGGCCGGTGTACCACTGAGGAGTACATAAAATGATTTCACAAATTATTTAACAGAGAGTGGAAATATGGAAGTAGAAGAGATGACAATGAAAACATTTTTAGCTGTACTTTCTGCGGGGTGTTCCAGCTCATTCAGGAAAACCCTTTGCTGACAAGGACTGAGTGGCCATTCCAGCTTGTGAAAGCACAGCATGGCTGGCTGCAGCAGTCCTGCTCTCAGCAAGATGTGCAACATGTTCCAGAGTGTCAAAAATCCCACTGAATCTCACACTTTCTGATGCTTCAGAGAGAAAAACTGAGTTACCACCCTTACCTGCGGATGAACATGAGCCAGAGTGTGCCCATGTGGGCAAGAAGGCCAATGGCATCCTGGCCTGGATCAGGAACAGTGTGGCCAACAGGTCCAGGGAAGTGATTCTTCCCCTGTACTCAGCACTGGTGAGGCCACACTTTGAGTGCTGTGTCCAGTTCTGGGCCCTCAGCTCAGGAAGGACATGGAGGTCCTGGAGCAGGTCCAGAGAAGAGCAACAAGGCTGGGGAAGGGACTCGAGCACAAGTCCTATGAGGAGAGGCTGAGGGAGCTGGGGCTGTTCAGCCTGGAGAAGAGGAAGCTCAGGGGAGACCTCCTCACTCTCTACAACTCCCTGACAGGAGGTTGTAGCCAGGTGGGGGTTGGTCTCTTTTCCCAGGCAACTGTCAGTAAGACAAGAGGGCATGGTCTCAAATTGTGCCAGGGGAGGTTTAGCTTAGATATTAGAAAGAATTTCTTTCCAGAGAGGGTAATCAGCCATTGGAACGGGCTGCCCAGGGAAGTGGTGGATTCTCTGTCCCTGGAGGTTTTTAAGATAAGACTGGATGTGGCATCAGTGCCACGGTCTGGCAACTACAGTGGTAGTGGATCAAGGGTTGGACTTGATGATCTTGGAGGTCCCTTCCAACCCAGCTGATTCTATGATTCTATGTTAACAAAGGCATAGCTTTAAACAGCGAGTGCTACGTCCTGGTTGTAGTTCATACAATTTCTTCAGTAATTCCCTTTTGTTAAAGAATAACAGTGATCAAGTAGCCAAAATAGATGTGGATTTTATTCTGAAGATCCATGGTAATTTTGGCTTTGTTTGTTTTATTCTTTAAGGAATAGTAGCTTGACCAAAGAGAAATTGTTTACTTATGTGTATGTATGAAATCACAGCTGATAAGTGGAGGTTGTGTCATGAAGAGACTGAAACTATTTTTCTGAGGGAGTTCATGGTTCCTTTGCGAGAAACTCTGTCTTGAGAAGCTGTCGGTCCAAGGGGAAAATCTGTTCTTTTTTTCAGTACTTTAAAATAAGGCTGAGAGGTGTTATTTCCAGTCTCTCCTAGCAAACTACTACTACATGGCTACAGGCTAAAAACTGAATTCTTGCCTCAACTTCTTTCCAGATTCTTCCCACTACTAATAATCATTCAGCTTAACAAAATGGTTGGGAAAATACATGTAGAATTTTACCTTGAAGATAAAAGCTTCCAATAACGTTCGTGTTCAGATGGATTTACTGTATGTGCAAAGATTTTCTTAGGCCATTTACAAGCAACATTCTTAGCAGTAAAGCAGTTGTCCAAAGTCAGGTTGGTAAAATACTAAGCATTGTTGGAAGGGTCTGAAATACTGTTAATTTGACCTAATAAAAATTATTTCCTCCACTGTTTGGATGTTGGGTAGTGTAAAAAAGTTTTACTTGAGACTCTGAAGACAGTATCTTTATTCTGTATTTAGCTCTCCCTTTCTGATTATGTCTGAGTTTGTCTCACTAGCTCATATTCCCTTTGGGGAATAAAATGTTCTCTAAAATAAGCAAGTTTCATGCATTGACCTATATAACACATGCACAACTCTCACCAGCCTTCCAGGCAGTTTGTTTAAGAGTTAGTTTGGATCAAATCTTAAGTTGTTTGCTTTTACTGACATCCTTAATTTTAAATTCCTTCCTACGCTGTTAGAATGTGTGAAGGTGTGTGGAGGAGATGATTATGTAAAGGACAGTGATAGAAGAACAAACACCAACAAATACATTTGATTTTATATCTAAAAATCAGATAGAAGTTTCTCCTGTTAATAGTAATGTTCTTCCAGAATAGGTTTACAAAGAAAGCAGAGGCAAAATTACATGTCCTTTTGAAACACTTTATGGTGGAGTTTCCTGTGTGTTGACATACATTTCCTTTAACCCAGTATTTTTCCTTATGTAAACAATATAAGTACGTGCTTCAAATGTTACTGTAGACTGTTCCAGAGACTCTAAATGCATGGAAAATGACTGGTTAAAAAAAAAACCCCAACCCAACATCTTTAACTTGATTCTCATTATTGCATAAATGAACCATTCAACTGAAAGAGAGACTGTTTAGGTACATAAGTCACCCTAAAGATTTGACTGTGCATTGGTATCTTACAGAGCTCGTGTGTGTTACTTAAAGGACTAGGCTGGTATCAGAACTTCATGAGCTGTTTGTTCAATGGTTCTGGGGAAAGGTAACATATCCCTAAACACTCCCAGTAGCCCTGAAGCCATAATGAGCTGATGCTTTCTGAAATGAGTGCACTTAAGAAAGTAAAAATAGAAATTTGTCATGCTCTTAACTGCTTTTATTACTCAGTCTCTACTAGTCTAACTTGTGTTTTCACTAGCCAAGATACAATGACATTTATTATTTTTTCACAGGACAGTTTTTGACAGCAAAATTTATTCGCAGTACCAGAAGGCTGTTTTTGGCTTTCTTTAATGCTTTTTCTCTAGTTAACGTCAGCATTTGATTGATAATGCATTTAATAAAGGACGTTTGTTTTAACTCCCAGGTTCTCTAAGCGAAGGGAAACTCTGCTGTCCTTGCTTTTTGTGCCTTCAGAATTATGTTCCTCACAGCGCTTGGCAAAACAATCCCACATTTTCTTTAGGTTTAAGATCAAAAAGGCTTTACATGATGAAAGGTGCTGTCTGGATTAATTGAAGTTGGTCCCTCTAGCCCCTTAGGACTGAGAGTCTTTAGGGATTTGTTGAGAATTTTGTGAGTTAGGCTGCTAGATGCTTTATCCCTGGCATACTGCTACCAAAACTGGGAGTTGACTGAGCATGTTTTGGGCAAGGTGTGTACAGAAGGCTCCCAGAGTTCTAGTCCCCACAGTTCTCACAGTGGCACACGCAGTCCCAGTTGTACATCATTGTCACCACTGTGTTTCCATCTGCACTGCTGGGTTCTTGTGGCCACAGGAAATTAAATGCATTGCCCGATTCCTTATAAGCTGGTAATTTAGAAATGAGTAAGATTTTACACATCTCTACAGAAGGGAATGAGGTACCTCAAAAGAAAAACCTGGCTTATGATCAACTCTTTTTCTCTTGCCATTTACTTTAATTAATGGCTGCAGCATTCACAGAGTCATTTTAGTAGTGTGTGTAATGGGTGGAAGTCAGATGCTTTGTCATTGATTGCACTTGATAACAGGCTTGGCCAAACCAAAAATGAATTCCAGCTATGATAATTATGTCAGTGTTGGTAAGTCCTCTCTCTTTTTTGCCAATGCTACACTTTCCTTTTGCCACCCCACTGCAGTTTTTGCTTTATGTTGGATTTACTCTGGTATGAATAAATCTATTCTACACCTTCTGTAGTATGTTTATGGTGTTCACTTACTTTGCTATTGAAGTGACAAAACTGGACAGTACTAACAAATGAGATTAGTTCTGTACTGTGCAAAAGATTGAATTTAAGCAATTACAAACTTTGCAGATACTTTCGTTTCTATGCATTATTATAGAATAGTAGAAATTATCGATCTCAGAAGAATAAGTTAGATTGTCCTATAGTCTGTAACATGTTTCCCTTTTCTCTGTTGCAGAGGGGTGGAATACAGGCACAAAATGACTGTGATAATCACTTCTGCCACACTGCTTTCCCTATGACTCTTCTCAGGGAACTGCAAAAAGGTTTAGATCTGAAAATTGGCAACTTCAAAGAGGAAGAATGTTGTATCTTAAGTGATTACTAAATACCCACAGATTCTTTTAGCAGTCACAATTCCAAAATCAGGAAATGTACATCTCAGTAGGAGATTTGTATGAGCTCCTTGAAGTTTCATTCAGGAGATTGCTCAAAGCAATTTTGTATTTTTGAGAGAAATCACCTCCCATGATGGTGCTGGACAAATACACAGTCAGGGTTTCTCTTTTGGGGCTGAAAGCATGAAGGTGACATTACAATAATTACTGCAGGTTTTGTCTGGGGTTTATAATGGATAAGTAAACCTGCTGCCTTATGTATATATGAAAAGAGGGTACAAACTGTGCATTTTGGGCCATTTTAGCTGACACAGATTAATACTTTATCCAGAGCTAAGGATGTTCCAGACCTAGTATTTCTAGTTATTTTCTCAGAAGATATTTATTGGTTTTTAAGGTGAAATATCATGTCCTTGTATATTAAATGCTTTTGCAAAGAGGGTAAAAATTTCCACTTTTAAAATATAGTATTTTTTACAAGACCTAAATATATTTGCATGATAATGACTTCATTGATAACCTGTGAAACACATCTAATCTGATTATTGCTGAAACCACGTAAATGTTCAGTGTGGATAACCACATTTTTCCATGTGTACTTGTCATTACATGTTTTTTGTTACCTTAGACTCTTTGGTCTGTGCCTCAGCTTTAAAAGGCATTTAAGCCACAGGAAATTCAAGCTATACAAACCTTTCTCCAAATGAACTGATACCGATTTTAGGCACCACTTACTCAGGTCCTTAAACTCAGGGAAGCATCAAGGGTGAAACGTTTGCAAACACACCTGCAGGTAGGGACAGGGGCTGCCATGGCCATGAAGCTGAGAAGTGGGTTTATGCTTGGTTTTTATTTTGCCTGTTAGGAAAAAAAGACTCAATTCAAATTCACTTTGTTCTATTAGTCTTTCCATCAGTCATATGCATTTATGAATTTCTCAAAATCCTTAAAGTTGTGGTGAACACACCGAAATAAATTTCCTTTTTAGTATGTGTCATTCTCCAGTTCAGGAAAAAAATCAAAGGAGCCAACAGAAGACCTGCTAAGAAACTTGGATGGTTTCAGCATAAGCTCTGTTTGCAGTAGAGGAGCTGTATATGTGCATGAACAGAAATGTAGGAACCAGTGTTGGAATGATCATTTCAATGTTTCTAAGCCTTGTTTAAGCAGAACTTGAAACACTGATGGTCACATCTGCCACTGGAAACTCTAAAAGAAATCAGTCCAACTAGTGCCAGGCTGAGCTATCACAGTGATAAAATTTTGTAGTTTCTTATTAAAATATAGAACAGGGAAACATGAGAGAAGTGGAAATTATTTCCTTACTCTTGTAAAAGGGCAGGCTATAGTGCCCCTAGGGTCTGTGGAAAAAAAGAAATACATTTTTTGTATTTTCTTTTTACAATTCTGTTGATAAGAACAGAGGTCAAGAAGGGAAACAAATCCTCTGTACCAGTAAATGTCCACCTGGGTAAATGGTTTTTTTAAAAACTTATTTCCTTCATATACAAATTGCTTATTCAGTCACAGCTGTCTGAATAGAATGGGGACAGAATTTTCTCTAACATACAGGAGATTGTATTTGGAGTTGTGCTGAGTGGATGCTCAGTATATTTCCACTTTCCCTTGCTGAAAAATGGGTTCATGGTCAGAAGAATGTGAGCTATGCTTTCAGCAGTTTATTTCTTGAAATAATAATACTTAAAAGAAGACAATTAAAGAAATGATATTGAAAATACTCTCTTTAGAAAAAGGTAAAGTTTTCATTTTATACATCCATTTACATAAAACATTGATGAATACTGGCTTCAGCACATAGTCATTCTACTGTGATATATTTTGTCTATTCAGCTGTGCTGTATCTGCATTAAGTTACTTGGTCCAATTAATAGGAAATTATTAAAATATTATTATTAAAATACCAAGGCTGTGTCAGAATTGTCTGATAATGAGAGGAGATTTGAAGCTGTGTTCGACGCTGTGGAAGGGGCTCTGCTTACACTCAGGCACTCTGCCCAGTGTCAGGCTCTGAACTGCTCTCTTTTGATAGAGATCACAGTAATGATACACCCTCAGTGTGCTTTCTCTGTTGTGACTGTTTTGGTTCACAGTGACTTTTGAACCAGAAACACACAGCGTGTGCTAAATGCTGTAAAAGCACAGCATAAACACAGCCCTTTCCCTTTCCAAATGAAGTTGAATTTCAAAATTCGGTTTCACGTCAGTAGACAGAAGTTATTTAAAGAATATTTTTAATCGGGTACTAGCCATATAGTTACTCCAACTCATGCAAAACAACATCACACACACTTAAATGACATTTCTATGTGTTTGTGCTTTTACTAGTCAGCATTGAGAAGAGTTTGGTTCCATCTTCTTTACTCCTTGCCATCAGGTGTTTATACACTGATGATTACCCCCCGAGCCCTTTCCAGAAGGTGGGCTCTTTTTTTGCAGTTAGAAGTAAATTCTGGTTCCAGTGTACATATTCCATGGAGCTGTTTTCAAGAAGCACGAGCCTTGAAATAGACTGGGAATTATCCTGAAGGAAAGGGTTTATGTTAGTACCCTACTTGTTGTCTTGGTGATCACAGAACTTCCTTTGGCAGAAGAGAATTTGAATGTTAATAAAGCCTAGGAAGAGTTCTGCAAAACAGGGTTTACATCATCCCTAAATCAGGATCCTCTTCAATAAAAACAAGGAAATTCTTTTAAAAAGTAAGTCTGAAAAAGTTCTAATGGAGAGGGGAGGGTCTGCTTAGAAACATAGGGTTTATTATACTTTTCTGGACATAATAATTGTTGATATAGTGATTGGGTTGGTTATAGAATAAATACTTTCTCTCTGGCACTATTCTGCTTGCTTTTTATGAAGAGTAATTACATTGTAACTCAAGTCAAAGGATCAGATTAAAAACCAAGGGGGTTCTGTTTGGGGGTTGGAGTTATTTAGGGTTTTTTTACTTCATTAAGGGTGAATTTAGCAAACTTCAGTGGTCTTATCTAGATGTGATGTAGGAAGGTAATTGTTTTGTTTACATTCTACATGGCTCCTAAATGTCTTTTAATGAATGAGTTTCCTGGACTGTAGCTCCATTAATTCCATGGGCTGGAACATTAGTTTCAGGAACAAGCAATTGAGTGCTGCAGGTGCTGCAAGTACCTTCCAGCAGGATAATTCAATATTTGTTTTTTATACAGCTTCGGGTTTTCCTTGGAGCAGAATTTTGCTAATATCATATATAATATATATAATAATATATAATAATGGCCAGTCTTCGCGAGCGAAGATTTGGGAAAGGTCATTAACCCTTTGAGCCTGCGCAGTGGATTTTTTAGGTGAGGCACAGCGTGCGCTGAACTGAGTCCACCCTTTAATCCTGAGGTTCATCTACCGGGGCCGAGCAAAGCTTGGACAGTGGCAGTGAGGTCCTCAGAACGTAGGTTTGTTTAGAGTGACCTTCTCTTAGATGGATGGCCTTACAGGGCTGACGAGCTCCATCTGCCCGGGGGGCTGGGAATCGAACCCGGGTCGCAGCGGTGAGAGTCCTGCACCCTAACCACTAGACCACCAGAGGCCCCGCTAATATCAACTAACCTAATTAAACTCTATTTATTTATTTCAGCTGAGAATGTGTAATTAGGACAGCTGTAATTTCTGTGCATTGTGCCCAAGGGAACTTGCCAGACATTTTTCCATCCACAGTGTGGAAGCTCAGGTTCTGCATCACCAAAGTGTGTAAACCACAGGGGTGGAGGGGTTGGCATCAGTACTGTGCAATAATACCATTTAGTGGAAAGGGTTAGAAGTGTGCTCTTTTCCAGTAATTTGTGTCTTTGTTAAGTTCCTCAAGCATAGAAAATCACCTCAGAAACATGAATAAAAGGACTCACTAATAGTGCCTAAACCTGGTGGCATTGACAGAGATGTCTGCAATTCAGTGAATATTAAGCACTGGCTTTGCTGGCATTTCCATGAAAGGAAAAAGAAAAAACCCAAATCCAGACAGGTTTATGGCAGGATCTGCTTATGCTGCACGCCATATATTTGCATATATTTTCCACACACACCATATGGCAATTATTCACTTTGCAACAGCCAAGTGTTAGGAACTTATGTTGCTTATTTCTAAGTATAGGTCAAATATAGATTGCTGTGCTGATCAGTTTTATGCAAGTTTTCATTTATTTCATGCCTCAACTTTCAGTATTCAAAATCTTACCCATTTTGGTTATGGAGAGTTGAGTCATTTGCATTTGAGCATTTTGCCTCCAGTTAGAACCCAAGTATTTTTTAAAAAGCAGAAATAAAATGCAAGGAAAATGCATTGTGTCTCTCACAGCTGAAGTGAAGCAATATTACAGAGGTAGGATGTTTGTTTTAAACCTAACAGAATGTTTGATTTTGTATCTTTAACAATGCCATACCTTTATTTACAAACTCCAGTTTTTGATGTGCTATCCTTCGTTTCTATCATACTTAAGTACTTAAAAATTGACAGCTGCCTTAATAACAGAAAATATTTTATAATTCTTATGTTGCATTTCTAGACGTGGAGGAGTTGTTTTGCAGTTGTGTTAATCCAATCTTTTATTAATTTACATGGCAGTCTATGGATTTTAAAAAGTCTGAGTCAGCATTCAGCTACCAACTTCAAAGGAGGAGTATTCAGTTCAGATTTAAGTAGAGTGTATGAGTCAACTCACCAGCCTTCTGGAATGTGCTTTTTATCAAGGAAAAGCAATGCTGAAGCTCACGATATTTTCAAAAATATAGATGGCATGACTAAGTTCACTGTGAGCAAATGATGGCCATGCTGCAGTGTACAGGGTAGTGCAGATTTTCAGCTGCCTGTGGGTAAGGTGTTATTGGAATCTTCTTAGACTTATCCAGTGCCATAAACTCTTGTCCAGTTTGCAGAAACCAATTAACTAAACAAGCACCAGGCCTATTCAGAAAGTGTGCAAGTAACAGAAAAGAAGCTGTTCCATGGCAAAGAACTCAACTCATCCATGTGTGTGGTATAGCAGTGGTATAACAGTAAATAGACACACACAGCGGGGATTTTTAATTCATGATTCTATAGCTTTTTGCTGTCGTTTAAATTTATACTCTCATTTTCCATCATGGTATTCCTCATGGATTTGTGTGTTCAGGTGCTTTACTCCTTCCCTGATTTTTGTCAGATTTTTTTTAAGCTTATTCCCTACATAGTGTTTATTTACCAGTCCATTTCTTTTTAGTTCAAGATGTAACTTATTCAGGCATTTTTTCAGGTCTCTATGAAAATGGGTATGAGCACTGATTATGTTTTCCACAGCATGACATGATCATAGGAATTAAAGAGAAACTTCTAAATTAATGTGATAATTTTCTTGAGGAAACAAAGTGTTTTAGGACCAGAGTTGTGCATTGTAGTGGGTTGACCCTTGGTGTCTATGTTGTTGTTCCCATGTTCTCACTCTGCTCTTGCATGGCTGGAATTCTTTCTGTGCCACAGCCTTCTTTTCCTAAATGTATTATCCCAGAGGTGTTACTATTACTCCTGGTTGGCTCGGCCTTGGCCAGCGGCAGGAATTCCGTCCTGGAGCCAGCTGGCATTGGCTCCATGGGACAGGGGAAGCTTCTGGCAGCTTCTAAGAGAAGCCACCCCTGTAGCCCCCCCACTACCAAAACTCAGCCACAGAAACCCACTACATGCATGTAATGCACAAAAGCAAAGGTAAATGCAGTATGAGTAACAAAATATTTTGGATTCGTTTTGCTTTTCAAGCAGCAATTCACGCCTAATTAATAGGAAACATTTATTACCAAATGACATTTTGACATCTGAGGATAATCATAAAATTCTTACAGCAAAATGGACCTAAAAGGATTTCCTAAAATGACTTCAGGTCCTTTGAAACTTATTTTCTTTGCATTACTTGTTTATTTTGTCGGTTAACTTGTAGTTAATCTTTTCATTAAAAAAGTTTAGAAGCAAATGCTTTTTAGTAGAGCTTTTGTAAATGTGCTGCACTTTCAGAGCAAGTGAAACCTTGGCAGTAGGTCTGAACCAAGCTTGAAACCTTGGTTCAAATTTGTTGCAGTTCATCTGTTCTTCTGTGATAAAGGCACATACAAACTCCAGGGCATTTTTCACTGTTTCTGCAGATTTCTGGTTTTACTTTTTTTTTTTTTTTTAAGCTGTTCAAGCATTACTGATGTTAATTTGTGCACACAGGCTAAAAGATAAATAATCTGCTACATGGAATTTCACTTCCTCTGGTTTGCACAACTCCAGAGCTGAAAGAATGAAAAATACAGCTGATAATTGAGGACTTGAGAGATGTGGAGGTCAGTCCGAAGTGTAATAATTAAATATCACAGTTGTCTGTTGACAATCTGTACTTTCTATAGAGGAACTGGAAGAATTTGAGTTCTTCCTCACTTTTTTTTTTTACCCTTGACTCACCTTCTGGCTTTGGAGGCCCTTGTTCTGTGGAATACGTGTCTGTGCTCTGCTTGAGGTAGGTTCTTTTCTAATATTGATATTTTGAAGTGACTCCTAACAGAACTTGTTGCATCAACAGAAGCTGATTGAGTGTGTGATGCCTTCCTGGTGTCACATTAGGTTTAACTGCCTAAAGGTATGATTCAGGGTGGCTTTGATCTGTGACACGATTTAGTAGAACACAACATTTCAATGAGCACAATTGGGCTGATTTATTTAGATCTGGTAATGTCAGAGGTACCTGCTGAAAGTTTATTGCCATCCTCGGGGGTTTTTTTAATAGAAACTTGCAAATATTAAGAGGAACAGCAAAGTTTGCATTCCCTTTGGAATCTTTCCAGCAGGAGACCGTGTCAGGTGATACATTCACTTTGTGAGTAGGGCAGATCCCATCTGTCGTGTCTGTACACTGAAAATCTACCTATTTCTCAAAGTTATAGCTGAGTGTCCAAAGAAATCTGGCATTCTTTATGGCAGAATAATGTCTTTGCTGACCATTAATGTCTGTATGTTGCAGATATTTTTGGATTCTAAAATTTGTCAGTGACAATAGTTTCAAAGTACTGTTGATGTTAATTAATGTCTATTAATTCATATCTTCTGAAATGAATGTATTCTGCTAAAATATAAGATCAACATAATTTGTATAAAATAATACATACAATTTTCAGACTTAAGAAACAGTGCTTATGTGGCTCATTTGGTAATGTCTGACTTGCTTTGCTTCCAGTAGTCTAAACATTATATTCCAATAATATGCCAGGTTGGACGGGGCTTGAAGCAACCTGGTCTAGTGGAAGGTGCCCTGCCCATGGCAGGGGAATGGAATGAGATGGTTTTTAAGGTCCCTTCCAACCCAAACCAGTCTGGGATTCCAGGATTTTACAGGGACCTGGATGAACCTGGGGGTATATAAAGTCCTGCAGGTTTTGACCTGACACATAGAGAAAGGTACCTAGAGAAAGGCAAAAAACAGTCAAAAGGGAAATCTGTTTTTGAGAGGCAACGTGTACCATGCTGTGGAAAAGGTGCTCTGACCAACAGTTTTGGAGCTGAAAATGGGCAGTTGCTTTCACTTGCCATTTTGGATTATTGAAGTCCTAAGTACCGTGGAGGAACTCCCCAAGGTTTCATTTTCTTTTATACTATTTCACGACAGTTAACCGTGGTCATGTCCTTCTTCTAAGGAAAGATGTGGTTTATACATGGCAGCACTAACTTTCATCTGTTAGAATAAGGCAGATTTAGGACTTTTGCTGCAATATGGACAATTATCTTTTTTTTGTAAGTAAATTTTCTGCAAAATACTTGTTCAGTTTTCTTCAAAAGTGTTTTTTCAGTAGCAATATGCTTTCAGTGCTAGAAAATGTTTGATTTTGGAAATAATACAACAGCAGATTTTTACAGGTTGGGCTAATAATTTTTTTTGCTAGTGCTAAAAATGGAGTCGAAGTATTAAAAATCAAAATACAAGGCACAGCCAAATCAGATATATTCAGAACGTTCTGTTACAACTTGCTAATTGCTTTTAAATTAGGGTATTTGTGCCCATGATGATTACTGCAAAGCATCATTAGAGTCTAACAACTGGAGTAGCGTCCTAATTGGGGTTTGATTTACAAAAGCTACTTGAGAAACATGGTGTTGTGGACTTGCAGTCATATTTTAAACCTTCCTTGTCAATGGCTGTCCTGCCAACAGATGTTATCAGTATTGGGTGACAACTGTGCAGAAAATAAGTGACGTCTAGGTTGGAGGGAGTGATTGTTTCAGAAATATAAATGATTTCTTAATCTATCTCTAAAAATTGCTTCAAGATTTTTAAAAATATTTTCTTAGTCACTTAATACTTTGGGCCTGGTTGGTCCAGCATTAACAATATTAAACTTCGAAAAGAGGAAATAACAATACAAAGAAAAGAAGAAACTATTGACTGACAAGAAGGCCTTTGATGCAATCTACAATATTCACTGTAGAGGGAGGTAGAGAAGGATGAAAGAGGAGATATTCTTTCTTTACATTAGAATATTGATATTCCCCCAAAATATTGTTTTGTGATTAGAAAATCAGAACAAAAAAGTATTAGTATTAAAAATAGATTTTAAAACTGTTTAAAGTACCCATTTCAGATTAGAAATGCTATTAAATTTGTATAGCTTAGAAAAGTAACTATGCTAATACGTGTGCAAACCTACTGTGTGCCAACAGATGGGATTGAACAATGTACACACATTTTTAATACAATGTGCTTTTCTCTGTTCAAGTGATTTTCGGAGATCCTCTATGTGTCTATATCAGAGCCTGTAGCATAATTCCACAACTATTTTTTTCTTGAAGAAATCTTGTTGCTGTAATAATAGATCTTCTAAC
The DNA here is from genome assembly GCF_001604755.1 of Lepidothrix coronata. Classification (NCBI taxonomy): domain Eukaryota; kingdom Metazoa; phylum Chordata; class Aves; order Passeriformes; family Pipridae; genus Lepidothrix; species Lepidothrix coronata. Next base: position 1,104,501 of record NW_016690385.1, read on the forward strand.
ATTAGTACTATCTCTTTTTAGCAGATGGGTTTTGAGAAGTTCCTTCTCTTTTTCTGTGCCACATATCCACTCTTGATTTCTCTCACAGAGTCAGAATTTATGAAATACAATACCTGGTATTTCACTACTCATAACTAAGTGATGCTATGAAAGGCCCTAGTTATTATTTACATGTCTTTTTTAATGGCCAGAAGCTAAATACAGGAAGGTCAGAGAAATTCTCTTTATGGACTTAATTTTTCTCTAAAGTCAGATGCAGTTTGTTGAATTTGAAGTTCTCTCCTATATTTTTGATCTAAATGAAGATACTCTCTGCCAAAATAACTGTGAATATTAAAGAACTTTATAGATAATATTATTCAAAAGGTATTTTCCTTTACATCTTCAGCTGTGTCTTCATTATTTCCAGGGTGTTTACAAAGGAAAAGGAAGATTTCTACCCCTTTTTTTTAATTTTCTGATTTGTGGGTTCGAATTCTAGAAATGTCTCTGTGATTCCACAGTCAGAGTGGGGTCAAAGCTTACCAAGGGGAAGAAGGAATAATAGAATCTCTTCTCTGTGCTTGTGACCTAATTCATACTTTCCTATCATGTAGCCTTGGTTAGTCCTCTGTCGTGCTTTTCCATCTTCCCCTTGGGTTGTCACGGACTTCCGGTGACCTTCTGAGAAGGGCAAATACCCCCAGACGGTAAGTGGAAGCCAAAATAAAACCATTAATATAGTTGCTGAGAAAGTAGGCAAGTGGAGAGAGCATTTCTAATTTACAGATAATTTAACAGTGGAAGGGAGGAGAAGTTATTTTCTGTACTGCCTTATTTTTGCCTGCAAACAAAAATCTAGACAGGGAGCTGTGAAATACATTAACTGAAGCAGTTAAATCCTCAGGAGAACTCGTGGCTAGTGGGTGATATTATTTTTTTAGTTTCTATTGTGTGTTTCAGTATCTGTTGATTGCACGAACAGTTGCTTTCCCAGGGGTGTGGAACTGCTTGATGTTTTGAATTTGAACAAAGTGCCTATAGCTATTATAGAAATTCATCAAGTCAAAACCAGGTATACAATTGTTTGGCATCTGTTTGTAGTTCTGTCTTCTTGTTTTGGACATAATGCTGCCATTAACACTGAGAAATCTTACTTTTTAGCTGTCTGTGCTAGATCATACCAGTTATTTAGTCTGGTAATTTCAGTAAAAGCAGCACCAAAGAAGAAAGCTTGGAAGAAGAAAAATTCTTGATGGATCTGGAACACGACCTTGCACAGAGCACCATGAAGGTGTTGGAGCTGGAGGAGCAGTGACCACACCCCAGGGCAGGCCCGGGATGTGGTGTTTCTCCTGGGGCTCTATCCCAAGCTGCTGTGCCCACCTGAGAGGAGTCCAGACCTCCACACCTTCCTCTGCCAGAGCAGCCTAGCTGCAGCAGCATCAGGGTGTGCTCTGGAGCCACTGTCCTCCTCCTCTGCATGCCCGTCTCCTGCCAGCAGCAATGTCACTGCATTGCTGGGAATGACAGATGAAGACTCAGGCTACAGCGTTCCTTATCCTGTTGTCTTCTGAAATGAATCAGTGCTGAGAGTCTTTCAGCCCCCTCGGGGACAAACACCTGCCCCAGCCGATGGCCTGACCTGTCTTTTGCCCCCAGAGCGCCCCCAGAGCACCTGAGAGCACCCCTGGGGTGCCCTCAGAGTGCTGTTGGTCAGGTGGCTTCTTGCATGGTGGTGAAGAGCCCTGGGGGCTGCCAGCCCTCCTCTTTGGGGGGCACCAGGACCCCCCATGCAGGCAGTCCCTGCCCTGACTGGGAGAGGAAGGACCTGCAGCCCTCTGCTCCAGCTCCTCCTGCCTCCAGCAGCACAGGAATCCTCCAGGTCCAACCATCAGCAGCCCTGCTGAATGCATGCAAGGAGATACACTGCAACTGTTTGCTGTTCCTAAAGGGCAGGTGTTCCCATCTGGATGTGACGCTCAGTGTAGTACGAGGGCTCTCAGGCACAGGGTGTGACTCTTGGGGGTGGTCCCGTGCAGAGCTAAGGGTTGGACTCCATGATCCTTGTGGGTCCCTTGCAACTCAGCATATTCTGTGATTCTGTTTTATGTGATTTCATTTTAGCAAATTGAAGATTACAGGAGAATCACAGACTCCTAGAATATCTCAAGCGGTAAGGGACCTGTATGGATCATCAAGAAGTGACCTTTGCTGCAGTGCACTGTCCTTTCTTCAGGCTCCAAGGAATAAGCAGCTGGCATTTATCAGTCACTGGAAAAAGTCATTACTGCAGAACTAGGGCATGAAATTTTGAGGAGAAAAGGCTTTTGAAAGAGGCAGATGGCACTACAATTTCTGTAAGGCCTTTGGTAGTTGTAATTTTTTCGATGTGAGTGCAGGTGGGCGAGGGGGATCAAGAAATCCTATCTAATAGAGTCAAAGAGCTGAGAAGGGAATAGTTTGGTGGTCTGTTTGGAGAAGAGGAAACTGAGGTGGGAGCTCATAGCAGCCTATAACTTCACAAGGGGCTATGGAGGAGCAGCTCCAATCTCTGCCCTCTGTGACCAGTGACAGGATCCAAGGCAGGGTCAGGTTGGAGCTCAGGAAAAAGTTCTTCCCCCAGAGGGTGGTTGGGCACTGAACAGGCTCTCCAGGGCAGTGGGCACAGCATCAAGGCTGCCAGAGCTCCAGGAGCCTTTGGACAACGCTCTCAGGGACAGGGTGGGATTGTTGGGGTGTCCTGTGCAGGGCCATGAGTCGGACTCAATGATCCTTGTGGGTCCCTTCCAACTCAGGATATTGTATGTATGAATTCTCTGATTCTGTTTGCCAGATATTGGGCATATCTTACCCAAGTCCTGTGAAACAGATTACATGAGGTACCAGCTGAAATGTGGTCTGTGAGAGTAAAGTAAATTGAATGTCACAAAGAACAGAGAAAAAGCTTTATGGCTTCTACCAGAGATGCACTTTTTACAGGTGATGTCCCTGGCTTTAAGCTCATGGATTATTTTAAAGGAGTCTTTGGAAGGTGATTAAAAAACAAAATCCATTTAAGGTATATTGCTGTCTGTATGTATGACTTTCTAAATAGGTGGATAATTCAGAAATAATTCTAAGGAAGTGGGGAATGGGTTTCCCAGAGGAATACACCACAACAGCCTTTCCTCACACCCGACCTTTGTTGCATGTTTCTCTTGCCCTCTCTGCACTAAACCAGCTGGTAAACTGTTAAATTTCTCTCTTTTGCACTGAGCACCAGGGGCTGTGCTGGAGTGGGCTCTGCCAGTGCCAAGGGCACAGGAGTGCGGGCAGCAGGTGCGCTCAGCCCAGCACTTGGATGGGAGACGGGAAGGGCTCAGCATGGAGCTGGCACCAGGGCTTGGGAGGGACCATATGGGTACAGGGATGCTTGTGAGGGAATAGCAGAACTAATGCACAGTCACACCACACCAAAGAGCTCTTTGTTTGACTGTCCCTTTCCGATACTGTTGATTGTTGCTCAATACGAAGTAAATAGCCAGCAGGGAATTTCCCTATCCCCACACAATATGGTTCTTTGAGAAGAGATCTAGTGCTTTGGTAGGGAATGGTTTCAAGATAAACACAGAAGAAATGAAGGATTTAGAAAACGTGAAGGATTTAGAAAAGTAACCAAAATCACATAGAAGATGCTTAACTTGTTTGGATGAAATTATTAATATGTGCCTAGCTCTTTCTCTTTGAAGAGATGCTGTTCTAAGTATTTTTGTACTGCCTTTTACTGTTTTCACAAGGCTAAATGAATTGTAAGATTCCATCTCTCCCTCAAATTTGATTGGAAGTGCCCAAAAGGTTACTAGGGGTGCAGGATGATCACACAAGCCTTGCTTTTATGGAAAGCTGAACTAAATTTTCAGTAAAAACTGTGTATGTATGTACATGAAATTCATCAGTCTAAATACACCTCCCTTCTCATATGATGATATTTTTTTATATCAGTGAGAAAAGCATATGACAAGTAATTAATCTTTTGGAGATATTTGTCAGGTTATCAAGTACAGTGTAGCTGTTATCAAATGTTAGGTGCCAGCTGCAATTAATAATACTGGAAAATTATCACCTTAAGAACTATAATTTGTATTAGGCTGAAGAACTAGTGCAGGACATGATGTAAAATCTATAATATTGTGTGTTACCTGTTTCATATTTGCAAGAATTCTAGTTACATAGTTCACAGCTCATTCTGTGAACCAGATGAACTATATGAGTAAGGCTTTAGCTTTACTTTTTGAAACTGAATCTCTATAATTTCTCTATACTTTGGTCAGTGTGAGCATATAAATAAAATATTTTTTGACAATTTATGGTGGTTATCATTCAGTAGTGCTGTTTCCATGTATTTTGATAGCTTGTAGCTACTAATAGGCAAATTCTACTGATAATAATCCACAGGCTTGTCTTCTCCCAGGTGGAATAATTGCCAATAATTTTATGATTTCTCTTTTTTTTGTGTTGAGTTGATTTTTATTACCTGTTTCAGATTTTACAACTTCATGACTTTACGATAATTAAATTCACCAGTACGTGTTTGTACCTAAAACATTCTGTATCCTTGCTGGTATGAGGAAGACAGAAATTAGGTAAGTAAAGTTGTTACTCAGCAGGTAGAAAGATTTAATTCTGCTCTACTAAGCATAATTTGAATGTGAAGCTTGATTTTTCCCAGCTGCCAAGTGCTGCTGCTAATGGAAGTACTTGTTTTATTTTTAGGCACTTCTGTGCCTAAGTGCCTAAATCGTGAAAATTGAGGCACGATTGCGGTGGAAGTCGTGCTGTAGGACTGAAGCACAGCTTCAGGGGAGGGCACAAAAACACTGCAGCTCCTTACTAAGTATATGTTGCCCAGAACAAAATGCGTGTAAATAAGGTTTTAGTGAGTGATAGCTTATACTGTATTTAATATAGTGATCAGTGTTTGCATTGATGTTCAACATCCCTGTTCAGTGAACCAGCTAAATCTGCTTCTGTCACTTGTCCTCCTTCCTTCTGTCCTCCTCCTTCCTGGGTGAAGTGGGATCCTGAGGATCCAGGTGTCTGTCTCCTTCCTCCCAGCTGAGGTTTATATGCTATTAATCCACTAGAGAGCATCCAAAGAAGGGCCACGAGGATGGGGGAGGGTCTGAAGGGGAAGCCATGAGAAGCACCTGAGGGCACTTGGTCTGTTCAGCTGGAGAAGAGGAGGCTGAGGGGAGACCTCATTGAGGGCCTTCAACATCTTCACATGGGGCAGCAGAGCGGCAGCACGGATCTCTGCTCTCTGTGACCAGAGACAGCACCCAGGGAATGGCTGGAGCTGTGTCGGGGCAGCGTCAGGTTGGATCTCAGGAAAAGGTTCTTCCCCCACAGGGTGGTTGGGCACTGACCAGGCTCCCCAGGGCAGTGGGCACAGCATTAAGGCTACCAGAGCTCAAGAAGCATTTGGATAAATGCTCTCAGGCACATGGGGGGGATTGTTGAGGTGTCCTGTGCAGGGCCCCGGGTTGGACTGGTGATCCTTGTGGTTCCTTCCAGCTCAGCAGATTCTGGGATTCTGGGATTCTATGCAGGCTGCTCAGCACATGCCACCGAGGACTGCAGCCTTCCCCAGCCGGTACAGCTTCACCTCTTGTAGTGTTTCAGGCTGGAGGTTTCCATGTGTGACATGGCAGCGGTGCACCATGGTGGGACAACACGCCGGAGCCATGAGGGCAGTTGTGTTCTCCTCAGCAGTTCCACTCCTGCTGTCCCTGTGTAGTGACAGAGTGTGAGTAACTGTGTTACTGCTCTGCTTCCTACACCCATCCTCAGCATGGGCCTCGTGCCTGGCTTCCCTTGGCCGAGTGACCACAGGCCTTGGCAGCAATATTTGTGTGGAGCTGAACGGAGACAGTTGTGAGAAGGACAGAAATGCTGCTGCCCCCGTCGGGTATTAAAGCTCAACTGTACATTGGAATGTAGGCAATAGATTCTGATTCTGTGTTTCAGGCATAATTTATTTGCAGGAAAAGTGTTATAAAATTTTAGTTTTCTATGTGGCATTTGGGCAAAATGACTTTTGATTAGGTGGCAGCATCTGAGTCAGCTGGACACTGGGAAGGTCCGTTCTGTGAGCTGCTTCTGAAGGGAGAGCCGGCGGCTGCTTCTCACCTTCCATCTGTCAGAGAACAAAGCTGGGTGAGTAAGGTAATAAACTAAACCCACATTTTACATTGAACTCAGCTCAGAGTGTCTTGTGATAACAATAATAGGGGGATATTTTGAATTTAAATTCGTGATTCATGTCTGAATTCACTTTTGATTTTATTTTTCACTTGCAGTCTTTTTTCATGTAAGAATACACAGCTATGACTGTTCCTTCACGGAGGATTTAATTTCCTCCTTACTCACGAGTCAATCTGTGCACAACTACTAGACAGTAGATCTTTCTGTCTTTGCCGTGTAGGAACTTTTGAAGAAGGCTGAGCATGATAAAACTACTTGCATCTCTCTATACACTGTTGGTGTATAAGCAGGTTGTGTAGGTATGTATGTAGAATTAGGATTTCAGTTGGTTTTGTCAGCTTGCATAACTGGCTCCATGGCTTCACTTTACACTCAGTGTGTGTAAAGTGAATTAATTTCTGCTTGCAAAAGATTACATATTTCTAGAATCTATATGTGCATTTAGACTGACCACTGAAAAAAGGTGCCTCTTGCAGTACTTTGTAAAGCATAAGAAAGCAACATTAGGTTACTCATTAGGTGAATGATTTTGACATATTCTAAGGAACAGCAGAAAATAACCAGTCCTCTAATTCACGTCACTGTGGAAGGATGAGTATGGATTGTGGGTGTTTTTTTAATGTACACATGTGCTAGAAAGTGCAAGATTTGGGGATATCAAGGAAGTGTGCCTTTTCCTTTTGAGCAGAACACAGTGGATTTTTCCCTGCCTTTTTTTCATGCTGCTTTTTTAAAAGTAGTAATTCTTTTACACTGCTGGAACAATGCTTTTGAAGAAATTGCAATGCTTTCTTTAAGTGGGAGATTTCTAAATTGCAATGTTTCTCCAGTGGTAATATTTGTAAGCATTCTGTGTAATTACAGATTCACAGAGCTGACTGCCGGTCATGCAAATAATGACTTGGTGTTACTGCAAAGTAATTAAGTCAGGAATGAAAAAAGCAACAAAACAATATTTTGGAAAATCTCACCCGTGGAAATTAAAGATTATCACTTTTCAAAACCCTCAAGAAAAAATCCCACTGGAGCACTACAGTGAGAGAAAGGGAAGATGAAGGATACAGAATACAGACACAAAATTGCCATTTGTAATTCAGTGATGTAACAATAAGCCATGGAATAATCCATCATTTGTTATCACCAGTTATTTCAGGTGTTGATAAATTTAAGATAAAATATTGTTGTGATAATCCATCATTTGTTATCACCAGTTATTTCAAGTGTTGATAAATTCAAGATAAAATATTATTGTAAACCCGTGTACCAGCAGGTGTTTAATTCTTGTGTCAATATTTCTAATATGGGTCCTTTTGTTACAACCATTCTTTGTGACACATCTGCTCTCCCAGTAATGACTAAATTAAAATATGGTAGTTATTAGAAAATACAAATCCAGATCCTCTTCAGAAACTGGGAAGGCCATCATTTAGCAAATGTTGGTCTTAGATCCACGTAAAACTTTTTTTGTGATTTGTGAAATAATTCTTCAGATTGGAAAGTTGATTCTGCTAGAAAGAACAGTTTAAGATGTTTTAAAGATTACTTGGCATAAATATAGTTTTATAAGGGGTAGGGGTTTTTACCTTGTAATTCCACATGTGATATTTCAGCTTTAATAAGATTGTGTGGCTGTAAAAGAAAGGAAATTGGTGTAACATGTACATGGATCCATTTATGTTCTCAGGAGAAGAAAAACAGTTATTCTTTCTTAAAATGGAATAAATTTACTGATTTAAAATGCGTCAGCAAGATGCCATGAAAAAGTCCTGTTAGTTTTTAACGCTGTTGTGAACAGGTTATTGAAGCACCTGGTGCGTGTGATTGCAGCAGACCTTGCCATGTGTCCTGGCTTTTGTCAAGTGCCTTAATCAACTTGTACCATTTTCATTGCAAGAGGAAAAGGAATGTAAAAATGTAGTGACGGTAATTGGAGCCACTCAGGTTTGAGCAGCATCCAAGTGGATGGAAGAGAAAGAGAGAAGGGATGAGTCATCACGTTTTACAGAGTCACTGCCAGTCCTTTATGCTTATATTCCAAATGAATTGGCACTGCCTGGAAATCCCTTTGTCCCTGTCCCTTTTAACTCCCCTGTCAGTACAATGAGCTTTGTCATTCAAGCCACACTTTGCTCTGTATTTTTATTTCCTTGGGGCTTTTTTCTCTGTAGGCTTTATTACAGTGCCACCTGTACTGACTTTTTTCTAATTAAAACTGCCCAATTTTGCTATGTCCATAATCATTAAATCACATGCAAAAGGATTTATCTAAAAGCAAGGAGACCCTCACAACTGACTGGCTTATGCAAGAATTTACATTGTCTTGCTACATAAATTCTGTAAACCAAAGGAGATTTTGTGGCTGATAATTTTCATGCCAAACATATTTGAGGGCTTGCTTTATATTTTCAAGACAATAACGACATTTGTGTATGTGTGAAAGAGAATGAAATAATCACAGAATCACAGAATATGTTGAGTTGGAAGGGACCCACAAGGATCGAGTCCAACCCTTTGCCCTGCACAGGACCATCCCCAAGAGCTGTACCATCATAGATGTAGTTTTAAAATTAAGGCAAAGGATGATGAAATTTTGGAAGATGTTGTGTTGCACTGCTGCCGTTACAAAAAAAAAAAAAGGATAAATGATAGCTAAATACTAATTTAATATTCAAGCTTTAAGGCCACTGGTATCTGAAGGATGCTTGCAATATGCAAGGAATGAATTTTGGTGGCATTTTGTTTTGTAGTAAGCATGGCTTTAAGAAAAGATCCCGCCTTGTCCCACACAACATGAACAATATAAAATGAGAATGAGAGCTAAGAATAGCATCTGTGGTTACACAGGCTGGAGGAGGAATAAATAGCTCTTCGTTTACGATGTTTTCAGGGTAGAGTAACGTGCAAAGGATGTGCTCTTTGGGACAGGGTTCTCACTGGGAGAGGCTGGGAGCCATATGTAGGCAGAGAAGGAGGGAATCAGCCCATTTTTAGTAACTCTGCAGAGAGGCACAGGCATCTGCTGCTTTACCTTCAGCTGTGGAATCTCTAAAGTGAGCCTGGCTTTGAAACCATAATAAAAATTTCAGCAGGGGAAAACATGTAGTCAAAAATGGCCTATTTGCTGTGGTGATTCCTTCTTTTTTTTTTTATTTTTGTGAAGAACTGTCTCCCCAGAGCAATGAAGTAATGAAAAATATAGGTAATCCTTTTTGTCTGCATTGTTCATGCACACCAGAATGTTGACAAGCCAGCAGTATTGTCAGTCCTAAGCATTTAAAAGTAATGAAGTCCCTGAAAAACTACTACTTTATTGGAACATATGAGGCTTTAAAATGTGTGAGTTATGAGAATGAAGGCACATGAAGCCAAATGCTTTCTCCTTTTCTTATTCCTATTTTAAAAAATTGTGTTTGTTTTCCCAAATGTTATCAGGTATAACACTTTTTCTCTTTCCTATTCTCATCTACTGTAAATGAGATTTTCATCAAATTACAGTGTTAATAATAAATATGCCACTCAGATCTACTGTTTCCAAGCCCAGGCCAGTAACATGGAAGTCTGTTAAGAGCACCAGTGGGTCCATACATAAACTGCATACGCCCAGTTTGGTACCAGATTTTCGTTTATCATTCTGCCCAAATCATCTTGAACAATGAGGCATATCTTTCTTATGGAATACATATCAGTTGTGTTAATGATTTTCCAGTTGTTTGGAAGTTGCATGGAATGTGTTTAGAGGTAAAGAGTGGTCTTTCTGCTGGGCAGAGATTTTCCTTCTGCTGTTGGAATTCCCCAGTGTATCAGGTTGCCAGGCACAAGCTGGCCCGTGACATGCAGGTGTTCCTGCAGCTCCCAAACTAAGCACATTGCACAGACAAAAGCAGCAGTGGGCAGAAATGAGGAATGGCCTCAGTACTCACTCGTTTTTCTTGTAAATGTGGATATTCACATCTCATCCTGAGGGCTTTTTGCCTTCAGCTGAAATACAGGATCTTCCTTGAATCCAGCTTGCCAGGATTGAAGCTGATTGGGCTGTTGGTCCCAAATTTGTAGTTGCTCTCCCTGTGTGGTGGTGTTGTGATGTGACCTGTTGGGGTAAATGGGCACTGTCTGTCTGTCTCGTTATTCAGAATTCAGACATAAATGTCTTCCATTCAAATTAATAGGACATGAACATTTGTCAGAAAAGATATTTTCCTGAGCTGCCATAAATATTCTCTGTGTACACACTGAAATGCTGGAGCAGGTACTCTGCTACTGCTGTGTGAAATTCAGAGTTATTGTTGAGTTTGATGTCCTCCTCAGAGGCATGAGCACTGTGAGAGAGACTCAGGCCCATGGTACCAACTTGTGCACCGAGTCATGTTGTTAAAGGAACCGAATAATTTTGATTTAATATATTACATAATTAAAACCTTGTATTGAGGCTTTTTTCACCTGAGAAATCCTTTTTGAAGTAATGCTTTTCTTTTTTAACTGAAAGAGGAATTTATGTAGAGGGAAATAAATTGCTTTACTAGGAGTACATGTTAGAGAGTCAGTCGTTCAGGTTTCTTAGAGGCATCTTCTTGTTCCTTTGTGCCTATAAAACTGCAATTTTTTTTTTTGTTCTCTTAAATGACCTATGTTTTTGCATTGATTTTCCTGCCCTATCTAGTTTAAATCTATGAATTTATAGTAAGATAAAATGATTAAAATTAAATAAGAAAACATTATCTTATTTCTTTTGTAGTCTGCTGTTTTTCAGAATAAGGAACATGTACATGATGATGAAATAGGTTATGTAAATTGTGTTCTTTTCTCTGGCCTAAGGATTGACTTGCTTGGAAATTTCTTGAAGAGAGAGAACAAGAGAACTCAGTTGTTTGCATGAACTTCTTAAAGCTATTTCTCCTTTTTTCTTTCCTTTTCTTTTTAGTTTAGTGGCAGATTTGCTCCTGTGTGCAGATTTCAGCCTCACAGCAAAGGAAGAAGAGCACAACCATTGTCCTCATCTGTATTCAGCTCGTAGCTGAGGTTTATTTAAAGGGCTCTTTATGGTGACATTTGGGATTTCATAATGCCAGACTTCGGGTGGTGATAATGCTGCTGATGAGTCAGAATTAGCCCTTAGCCTTCTTACCCTGTGACATTAAAAAATTGGGTGTTGTCATTCTGCCCTTATTCCAGTGTAATCTCTTGAGTTTTAATTTTCCATTTCTTGTCTGTCTCAGAGGACAACATTGGAATAACTGACCAGGCATTGAGAACCTGTGTTAATTCAGGTGATAAAGATCTTCAGAGAGTTCATCAGTCAGAATCCACAGGGAGGATTGGACTCTCCAAGCCTAGCATTTTTACTCCAATAGATGTTTTTCTGAAGTTTGGTTAATATAATTATATTCTTATTTAAAAAAAAAAACCAAAACCCAAACCGAACAAAAAAATGCACTTGTTAAAAGCCATTACATCCATTTGCTGTAATTATGTTTTATACTGCAAGCTAATGAAATAATTTTCTCTTGTTTTCTTTTTAAAAAATAAAGAAGTATATAATATATATAATACAGATTTTATATATGTAGTATATATGAATAAAATAGTTTATTGGACTAAAATTTATATACATAAAGCGATTTAAAGATATAAAATATATTTTATATTAATATAAAGGTACAAAAATATAAAAAGATTCTTTGTATTTAAGTATCTATATAAAAAATTGAAAGGAATTACTAACAAGATGATTTAGCTCTGTAGAACTGTGCTCTTTATGCAGAATAACAAATTGCACAAAGCTGGATTTAGTGAATCCATTTCTGTGCTTCTTTAAGGTCACCTCCCATTGCTGTCACTTAAAGTTATGAGGCCATCCTCACCCATTCCTGCCTCCCTGCTGCTCCTCTGACAGCACAATTGTTCCTGGGACAGCAAGAAGAATCACTGTTCAGTGTCCCTGTTGCTCTACTGGTACTTGCCTTCCAACTCCCTCTTTCTCCTTCATCCTTCTCTTTGTGCCTGTCCCCATCAGCACCATGGGCTCCCGTGTCATGGTGGTGTGGACAGTTCCCCAAGTCACCCCAGGCTGCATTGGAGCACATGCCTGTGCATTCTGGGGTGAATTTGGTTGGAAATGTGAAGCCTGGGAAAAGTACAATTTGTGCAGAAAGCTATAAATTGTTGGCGTAGTGAGTTAAAAAAAATAAAGCCTCGTCATTGTGCATATTTTTTCTCTGCCTTTATTGGGAGGTTGAGCAACAGATGATGGAGTTAAGGGAGGTTTCACTGTGTTCATTTTCCTTCTGTCCTTGTGGTGATAGTTTGTAAAATACCACATAAATAGTGATTCTGGGCTCTGATACAATAATTGCACTCTTTAAAAGAAAGCCAGGGATTTATAGAGTCCCTAAAGGAAATGTGATACACTGTCTTCTTGCAGACCTCTGAATACACATATATGTGCATGTGTATGTATACACATGTAAATCATTTATAAGTAAGCATGCACAGGCATACATCCACCACTTCAGTTTTAGGTTACACATCTGTTGCTGAAATAATTGAACATGAAACAGAAGCACTGCAAGTAAAGTCGAAACTGCACAAAATATTACAATTTTTTTTACTTGATGTTAAGTACTTTGCTGACCATACATGGAGGATGAAAGCAAAAAAAACCCCTGAAACAGCTGGGGAAAATACAAAGCAGCAGAAAGGAAATAGAACCTGAGAGGGGAAAGGAACTGGAAAAGTAGCTGGTAGTGGCCATCTGACACGCTGTTAGAAAGTCTGGCATGGAAAAGTGGGAGCAGTGTTTTAAGTGACCAGGAAGAGAGCAGAAAGCACACAGGAAATGTTGGTTTACTCTACCTGTATTTCACTGCATAAAAAATGCTTTGCTAGCAGGATTAGGGGGAAAAGTGTGAGAACCAGGGTACAACTTATGTGTAAAACAGATGATTTTGTCAGTAGGAGACTCAACTCTTTTGCAGCAGTGTCAGCAGATCATTTGAGAAGATCCACAGCACTGCACTGGGAAAAGGGAGTTACCAGTTAAAAGAAGAATAATGGCAGATTTTAATATCTCTTGCTGGATTTTGGAATCTCATGCCTCTTTCTTCTTTTTCAAGCTGTGACAATTTCAAATTCTTCAGATAAGTTTTTATCAATCAAAAGTACATGTTTCAGCAAGTTTAGAGATAGAAAAAAAACATTCCTGTATCTTAGAGGAAGTTTAACAGTTAATGAACATAATGATACATTCTTTGGGCCTGATTGGTGTCCTTAATGTTGATGGTACCGCAATGGAATTAGAGCTGAACAGCAGTCATGGCATCACAGCCGGTCCAGTCACAGTCTGGTTTGTCTGACGATTGCTTTTCCACATCTACAGATAAACCATCACAGGCTATTAACATCCATAATATTCCAAGCACTCAAAATTTTCTTGTAAGCATCTTTTTTTTTTTAAGGTTACATCTTTTGTAAACAAGTAAGGACCCAGTTCTCCATTCAGATAAATAAGTGTACACTTTCTTTGAAGGGAATCAAAAACATCATCATCATCATGTCTGGGTTTTGCGAATGAAGATTTGGGGAGGGCTCTACCCACGTTTGTTACCAGCGCGTTGGTGGCTAAAAAGGCCAAAACGAGATAGGCACGTCCAGTTGCAAAAGGCACAGCAGAAAGACTCCTTAGGTGGTAAATTCTGCAAGACACGATTCTTTCTGTGTTGCCTTTTCTCCTCGAGAGTGATCCTGCATGCGTTCTCAAAGGCATCAGCGGCATTATAGATGGTGTGTCTCCAGACCTCCCAATTGGGGGCCAGAGTAGACCAGTTATGTTGATCAATATGGCCAAGGCTGAGATGTTGTATCTTCTCTTTGGGGCTCCTCTCTTGCGGCAGCCGGTGGCAAGTTCACCATAAAGCAAGATCTTGGGGAGGGGGTGGTTGGTCTTTCATCCTGGAGACGTGCCCTGCCCATCTCAGCTGTGTTCTCAGCAACATGGCCTCAATACTTGTGACTGCTGCCTGTTCTAGAACAGATGGATTGGTCACATAATCTGAGCAGTGGATGTTTAGGATTGTACGGAGGCAGCGTTGATGGAAGCGTTCTAGGAGACACAGGTGGTGGCGGTAGATGACCCATGATTCAAATCCGTATAAGAGAGTAGACAGATCAATGGCTCTGTAAACACTGATCTTTGTACTTTTCTTCAGGTGTTTATTTCGCCAAACTCTTTTATGAAGCTTTCCGAAGGCACTATATGCCTTTGCTAACCTGTTGTCTATCTCCCCGTCAATCTCACCACCCGAGGAAATGAGGCTGCCTAGGTAATTAAACTGCTGGACTGATTTGAGCTCTGATTCGCCAGTGGTGATATGGGGATGATGGAAGATGTCCTGAGGTGCAGGTTGATAGAGAACTTCTGTCTTCTTTAAGCTGACTTCCAGCCCAAAGAGCTCAGCAGCATCTGCAAAGCAGGATGTTAAACGCTGCAGAGCTGCTTCTGTGTGGGCAACAAGGGTGGCATCATCAGCATAAAGCAGCTCCCGGACAAGATGGTTTAAGGTCTTGGTGTGGGCCTTCAGTCACCCTAGGTTGAAAAGGCTTCCATCAGTACGATATCAAATGTAGATCCCGTCCTGATCATCAAGGTCTGCCATGCCCCTTTGCAGCATCCTGCTGAAAAAGACTGCTGAAAAATAGAGTTGGAGCAAGAACGCGGCCTTGTTTCACACCATTGGTTATTAGAAAGGGCTCAGAAAGTGCATTGCCATATCTGACTTGGCTGTGCTGATCCTCATGGAGTGAGATGATCATTTTAAGGAACTTGGGGGGACAACCTAAATGTTCCAAAATCTGCCATAGACCTTTTCTGCTCACAGTATCGAAAGCCTTGGTGAGGTCGACAAAGGTTACATAGAGACCTTTGTTCTGGTCCCTACACTTCTCTTGCAGTTGTCTGAGAACAAATCCCATGTCTGTGGTGCTCCTGTTGGCTCTGAAACCACACTGACTTTCAAGTAGAATTCCTTCTACTATGGCAGGTATTAGCGTGTTCAAAGGTATTCTTGAATCAAAACCATACAACAAATAAAAATAATCATGTATCTATTTTCTTTAAAATATATGTTTCTCTTAAAATTTAGGGATCTCTTAAGCCAATCTTATGATTCTTACCAGGCCTGTGACTCAGATTTTTAAATTATTTTTTGTATTCTAAGTTTATGCTTGAACAGATTTCGCCTGCCCACAGACTGCCTCCCATCTGTTCAGGTTAATGGGTTTTCTGCCTGTGCTCAGAAAGGAACATATTGTGGGATTTGAGAGAGGAATTTTATCTCAAGACACCACTAGTCCTTGGAGTCTACTTAAACTTGGTTGCCAGGACTACTCCATCCTAGGCAAACAGGATAAAGAATTTGAGATCGTCTTACAGAAAAATGAGAACTACAGCCTGCCTACAGAATGAGAAAAAAGACAGGTGTGATAATGAAATGTGAATTTTGGATAAACATTGTGATTGAGAAATGTTCCAGCTCTCAAGTCTTAAATACGGGGGGGTGGGGTGTGAGTGGGAAGAAGGGAAAAGGAGGAAGAAATTGTGAATCCAGAAATGAGACAAAAAGTTGTAATACCTTTTATAGGGGGATAGTACCAAAAAATCCCTCAGTAAAGTCTAAATCAAGTGATGCATTTGATATTGTCTCATATTAGAACTGAGAATTAATCAGAGTATCATAATATTGTGGGTTTGAATTAAGCCCTTAAAAGAACTGCTTTCTTCAAGCTGTCAGTCCAGAGAATATATTCAAAATATGGTGATTCTCACAAATATAGAAAGGATGAAGAGTTTGAAGGCTTGACCGACTACCTTTGGAGATTGTGTTTTAAAAAAGTGATTATTTAGAAAGAGTCACATTTGCTCTTTCTGTTATTTCGTAAATCCTTCCCTTCCTTGGCTGTGAATCACTCCACGTTTGTCTCTCACTCCCAGCTCGGCAGTTTGGATGCAGAGGTCAGGTGTGGTGTTCTCAGTCCCGCTGTGCTGGCTTGGATGCTGCTGTTCTGTTTATTTGTGCTGCTGGGAGTTACACAGTAATTCACATTCCTCCGGGCTTTTAGGACTCCTTGGAATAGCTGCATAGCAAGGCTTTGCTTTGCAATATTTCTGTTCCTTTGCCTACTCTGGCTATTGGAATGGCAGCTTCTTGCAGTGTTACAGCAAGTAGAGGTTCTGTCTGTAAAATGTGTTCTGGGAGAGGTGAGGAATGAGCTAACCGTGCCCCAGCCCGAGGGACTGACCCTTCTGCACACTGCGGGCTGTGCTGGGGCACAGGGCAGGGGTCATTAAAGGCTGGGGAACATCTCGGAGAGAAAGGGCAATATCAAACCCTACCAGTTATCTCCTCCTCAGCAGCAAAGTGCAAAAACCAGCCCAATTTGCAACAGGGCCGTGGAAGTGTTTTCAAGGTGTTTTTCTAACAGGGAATTGTGTCTGAATGTGCAGCAGTGATCTTCTGGTTTCTGTCAGGCTGACCAAGGAAATAGCACTGCTTTGGAGAGAGCTGCTCACATTAATTTGTTCCTTTCTGAGCATATATATTGAAAACTGGGTATTCTGAGTTGCTTTTAGACATGCTGTCCTGCCACGAGGAGTGTGTACTGGGGGTGATGTGGTAGTTTGAGGAGAAGTTATCGAGGGAAGGTGGAGACGAACAAGGATTCAGCCATCAGTGTGCCCAGCTGTCCTGTCTGTCACTGAGGGCCATTGTCAAGATGTGGACACTCAGTCACAAGGCCAGTCCTTGATTTGATGAGAAATTAAGATTTAATCTCTTAAAAATGATGTAAACTGGGTAGTTTCGCTTTATTCTTTATTGTTTATATAGATACCTAATGATAAACTGGACTAAGAGTGACCCTGTGTCCTGTTCTTTCCTTGGGATGAATGATGCAAAATAATGGTCATAAACTGGTACTAAGAATTTCCCAGTTTTCTTTGTCTCACAGTTTTTGATATCTAGACCTGTCTTGTGTTCATTTCTGAGTACAAGTTTCCACTTTGCTTTCCCTCTAAGCCTACCTTGGTGAGCTTGTTCCAAGAGCCGTGTACGTGCCAAGGGAGCCACAGGGGTGTTACATTCAATAATGGGGGACCACAAAAGACTCTCCCACTGGAGGTGCATCTTACCAGTTCCCTTTCTTCCACACACAGCACAACTTATTAAGTGAGATTTACTGTGCTGGGAGAAAGAAAAAATTAGGAAATCTAATCTAGCTAATCTATTGATTTAGTAAATAATAATGCATTATTAGTTAGTAAATAATAATGCATTAACATTTTTTTAAATTTAATTTTTTCAGCCTCTCATACTGAGATAAATTGTAAAAGAAAAAGGTGGTGATGGCTTTTGGCCATCATTTGTGCCAATGTGTCTTGTGAAATCTGCACTGCAGCTTGGGTTGTGATAAATTCACTTGTTTTGTTGTAATCTAAGGTACATCTGAGAAAACACCTCAGCTATTTCTTTTCCCTCGGAAGTTTGCAGAAGCAGAATTAGAGCCCAATATGTAGCAACAGAAAATAGATGGAAATTACTGCTCAAATTACCTTTCACTGCTCCGAGTTTGTTTACAGCGATTAATATTCCAGTTTGAAATTAAACCACCATTACTTTTTAATAATTAGTTTTTGATTGGCAAATTGGTGTGCACTCGAAACTGGAATATTTTTTCCCAGTGATTTCCCAGAGCTGCAGCTCCCGGCAGATGGCAGTGCTGGACTGGCTGTAGGTGAGAACCCGCTCTGGTCGGTTCTGAAGAGGCATCAATTCATGCAGAAGCTCTGATTCACTTCAGGGATTCATTATTCCCTAAATGAGACATTGTAGAAATGAATCTTTGTTTTGCTTTCCTTTTCCAGGAAGGTAGGGACAGTGAGCATCCCAGGGAAGTCTTGAAATGGCTGAAGATACAAAATAATGTAAAGAGGTGTAGGATTTTTGTCTTAAGTAATCCTGGTTGAATTGACAGAATTTGAAATGTATTTAAAAGAAATGCCCGTAATCATGGGCATCCTTCATTAAAACTCACTAAGATTGGTTTGATTGCCCATAAATCTTGATGAAGGAATCTGTCCTTATTTGCTATATACTGTTAGTGCATGTTATGACTATATTATCAAAAAATGAGATCCACTCAATGAAAAATATTTAAAAAAAACCCCAAACCCCACAAAAGCAGTATTTCCATTTCTGTCTGTAACTCAACAGTGCAAGTTTTTTTTTCATTACCTACTGGACAATGGAACATAGGAAGCAATTCATGAGAATGGAGAAACTCAGACTACAGGAGCTTAAAATAAAGTTAATGAACATAATGCTCACCAGGTTTGCTGCTGATTGCTATAGAAAATAGATGTTGTTTCAGAAAATAAAGTTAAAGAAACTTCTTGGGATAAGAATGAACCTCTAAAGTGAAAAAGGAGAAAATACATAAAATACCAACTTCAAAAGTAGTCATAAATATTTGCTGAGTTGCTTAAAAAAATTAACAACCATGTCTGCAAATCCTGTTGAATTTTCCTTTGACTGTGCTTTTAGGAGCTTAGGGATTACTTGCTCATCTTGTTTGTTCTAGGTTTTTTCCTCATTCACAAATGAAAAAAGAAGGATTTTAGGAGAAACTAGCAGTGTGCCACTCTTTGGGATTTTGATAGGAGAGTCTCCTCAAAGCCATCACTGCTTTAACTACAGACCAATTTGTGTTGATGCAGTAGCAAACAGCCTTTCTTCCTTAAGGAAATTAAACTTGCAGTTTGGATACCCTGGGTCTCCAGCTCCGAGAGGTTTTCAACACATCCTGAATTTTTGTCCCAACAGGCCTTACTGTAGAATAATCATAAACATATTCTCACTCTGAATGCTGTTGTTTGTTCATGTTTTGTTTACTCCCCAGGATGATTATCCTTGCGCAGAGTCATAAATTCACTCGTGAAATCATTTCCCGGTAACTTGCTGCAGATTCGGGTGTTACATAAGGAGGGCTTGCACATGCCTGCCATGGGCTTTGCCAAATGGCAGCGTGTCCATGGGAAAAGCACTCCCATTCCCTTCTCCAGTGAATCCCATCCAGATGAACCCCTGCCATGGACTCCAGACTTGTGGCTGCCCAAGGATGCATTAGCAGAGAGGTGACCGACAGCATAAACCAGCCCCTTCCCGCTGGGGACTCACGGGGTGGGTGTAGCCCACAAAGTGACCTCAGTTCATCTGCTGAGCATCCTGGGCTAGGTGCTCTGGGTCACCAAGGGAGTGTAAGGCAGTCTTTGTAAGGCACAGCTCCTAGAGTAAAGACTTGCTGAAATCTCTGAGATTTTGGAACAGGCTTTGCTATTGTGTGCAGAAGAGAACAAGTCCTGTTCTCACCCCTGTAGTCACTGGGGAAATTAATTCCATAAATGTGAATCCTTCAATTATTTAATTATTGCAACTATTGCTAAGCATGACTGTATGTCAAAAGAGAATGTTTGTTTGCATTTGAGTTGCTTCACGTCTGTTACACTACCATTTTTTAGCAGTAAATCTCAGATTTGACAGCATTTAGTTGTGCAAAGCAAACAGTGCTCATCTGGGAAGGGGGAGAGATGTTGGAATCCTGCTCCGGTTCAGCAGCGGCCTCTGCTCCTCACAGCTGGGAGGGCTTGGGGCTGCTGGGGGCTTGCAACAAGCCTCGTTGGGAGATTGCTGCTCAATTCTCTGGCACACTGTTGGATTTCCAGCTCTCCAGTCCGAGGGACAGTGGGATGCTCCATATTGCTTCATATTGCTCCTCTGCAGGGCTGAACACAACCCGAGTGAGACACAGCCCTTGCCTAGAGCAGCCCATGCAGTTGTACAGCAAACACTTGGGATAGTGTGGGACTCGTTTGATTCCACTGTTCATGAAGCACTACAAGCTCAGCTCACCTTGTTTTACAAATGATGAGGAGGGTGTGAGCCATTGTGGGATTTTGTATCATTATAATGCATAATTAGACCAAAATGAATGTGTCTCTCTCTCACAGAGACTTTTTGTTTTCAGTTCAGCTCCTAATTAGATACACTATGAGCAGATGAAGTGTTTGCACAGCTGTCTCCAGAAATGCCTGTCAGATACCACTGTCACAAAAGTCCTGTTTCTCATCTCCGATGGCTCCCCCTGTGTCACAACATCCTTGAGGCTTGGGGTCTGTTTTGTGTTACAGATCCCAATAGATTTAGTTGACTTTTAGCTTTTTGGACTGTTTTCATGTTGGGATTTTTAAAGTCCATATTTCCAAGGTCAGCTTCACCTGGGGAAGGGGTGGGTAATGCTTCCTGTCTAGAGTATGAATTATGGGACCAGTTTACTGTAGTGAAAAATATAATTCACTGCCTTCAGCAGTATTAGAAAATTCTTTTGTTCCCTAATCTGTAGTGGGAAGCTGAATAAAACTCAGGAACACAGGCTCTTAGTTGTTTAGAGAATATTAGCTTTTTAGAGAATATTGAAATCAATAAACCAAACATGAATATTTGAAGTACAGACAAAATTATATATGGTTGTACTTTAAAGTAAAATATTAAAATACAAGGTGGTTAGATTAATTTTCTAACATATTTGGGAAGCTTAAACAAAAGTGAAAAAGTGATAATGGCAAAAACATTTTCTGTTTTCTTAGTATCCATTTGCACTAAGAATTATCAGTTTAATGTAATTTCAAGGGTTGTTGTAACTTGAGCATCTTGAAGCAATTGGGTTTTTGTGGCAGCATTCTGGACCTTCCTCTAAAGCCCATGGGTAGATAAAATGCATGTTTCTGAGGCTCATTCTTCCATAATAACTGATAAATTAATATTTTTCCTCTCCTCAGCACAGGGCATGAAATCCTTCTTCCCTTGTGGGAGCAATTGCACTGGAGGTACCACCCACCTTTCTGATACACTGGGAATCTTGTTTGGAGTCAGAGGAGACTGTCATGAAGCCAATGGAAACTGTGTGTGAGAGAGAGAAAAAAATCCCACCTTAATAATATTCAGTAATTCAGCTGAAAATAGGAGAAGTAGCATGGAAAGCATTGGCAATTACAAGTAATTTAATCCATGTTGATGCCAGTGATTAATTTCCTTGTGGGTTGTTGCTAATCCTGCGTTAAATACATGGAGAGTGTTCTTACTATTGCTGTTAATATGCATTTTCTAGTAGATTTAAACTATTTTCAAGTTGGGTTCATGATACATGTCTTACCTAACACCCATCCCTGAGCCCAAGCAAACACCTGACTTATAATATTGAAACATTCTCACTGTTTCCAGCCAGCTCCTGTGTGGGACTCCTGCCTGGCCCTGCTGCTCTTGCAAAGAGAAGGTACTCTAAAGCTGGTAAAGCCAGGATGATCATGGATCTATTTAGCTATTTATCTAATTTATCTATTGACTGGAAACAAGTTTTTAGCCAATCTGATCTACATTTCTTCCTACAGAAGAGGGCAGCAAAAGCCATATGCTCTTACAGCATCTCAGCAGATGCTAAACCAAGATTAAGTTTTCTGATTGATCTGCTCAGGGCAGCACTTGACTGTCTGAAGTATAAACATAAAAGCACAAGTTTCAGTTGCCTGGAAAAAGTTGAAACATCAAATGCTGTTTTACACCACTTATTTGGGCTCTATTCAAACTGGACCTCTAGTGTTTCTGCAATGTGATACTAGTGATAGAATTGGAAGAGACTGGATCTGCGTGATGGAGATAAAAGGATACCTAAGCCAGAGATAAAGCAATTGCTGATCTGTGAAAAATATTTTTATCTTCAACTCATTGAAACCTAGTTCAGTATTGGTAGAGTCACAGAAGTATTGCTGCCAGGGTGTAACTCTGTGGGGTTCCGGGTGGGGACAAGAGTATCCAGCCTTGCCTGTGGCACCGGTGGCACTCTCTGCCAGGGCCAGGGTGTGGGTGTGTCTGCAGGGAGGTGTTCTGGCACTCAAGGCAGTCCTTCCTTCTCCCTGGGTCTGGTCCCTGCGTGGGGCTCAAGATTTAAGGTCTGACATGAGGACTGAAGGTTTGATGTTGTACTTCAGCTGGTTTAGCTCCAAGGTCTGAGTGAAAGGTGTGCCTCTCCCGCTCTCTCCACACGTGCATGACTTTCACTCTTCCCTCTCCTTCTTACCCCTTATTGACCAGTTCATTCATAACCTCATCCACAGGACAAGCTCAGAGAGGGACAAGCTGGAGAGATTTTCAAGATACAGTTTCTGAATTAAGTGCCGGATCCTCAACGGTGAAAATCCATCCAACGTGTTGATAGCTCAACACGTTATATATGAGTGACACTTTGTAGTGTCTCCAGGCATAAATGGTTCAAATTTACTTACCTCACAGAGTCACACATCTTAGAGGTATTTGAAACACTTTATAGAACTCAGTATAAATAGAAAAAATAGAAGACAGATAAATTTCTGCTGAAGATTTTATTGACAATATGGATTCTGTCTCAAAGATTCTTTCTCTTTGTTCTAGTTTATAAGGCTTTTCAGGAGTTGCCAGAAATTACTTCCTGGCAGTGTAAAGTCTTTTAGGCTCAGCCTATTTTCTTTATTTCAATAAGAAAAAAGTAAAGTAACATATCTCTACATTATATTTCTAGATAATTTGGGGGTTTTTTCTATCATAAGTGGCTGAATTGTGGGACATTTTTGCCACTTCAAGGTAATTTAGCATGCCTTCCATTCTAAACAGTAGGGTTGCTCATTAACAGGTCGTACCAATCTGTCTTGGTTATCAGCAGATGAGTTGGTAAGAGTGAATTTAGTTGGTAGGAGACTTGGAAATGACTTTGTTACTTCAGTCTGCAATGTAATTCCTTTAGTAGATAAGATTAAGGAACTTGGAGCAGCTGGTGCAGAAGACAAAGTTTGAGTCTTCAGCACTGAGAACTCTTAAAACCTCCACCAGGATTCAGAGCAGTAGTATTTCATAATTTGGCTAGTGATGTTTTTCTGTATAAAAGTTGGAACTTTCTGTTCATCTCATGAATACAAATATTTTTATGACCCTAACCCTGGGAAAATGTAGTAGTCCTTCTAATGAGTCTAACAGATTTGGAAAAGGTTATAATGTCTTGCATCACATATTAGGTCTTCTACTGGCGAGGGAATGAACATTTTTAAAAAGACTCTCATTTGTCATCTAATTTGCAAAAAAAAAAAAGCCCTCAGAAGTTACATCGTGACATAAATCTTGCACAGAAGTAATGGGCTAATGGTAAATATTACATAACCAGAGGTGTGGGATTTTGAGACATTACCACTGTTTGGGCATGAAAGAGGATTTGTTTCACCTTGAGTGGGCAGAAAATGAGGCATTTTCAGTTAAGCATGCTGCTGAAAAGACCCAGAAAATTTAAGTTCAAATGAGAGATCCAAGGGTAGGAGGCACTTTCTTCTTCATTAGATCTCTAGAGAAAACACTGTGTTAAGGCACAGAGCAGAGGGACCAATAGAAGGGCTCTAGATTAAAGCCACAAATATGGTTTGGGGGCTTGAAAGAAAAAGATGGCTGTGTTTTATTAAAATTTCATCATCAGAGTAAAGGAGATAGCATTCTGATACATGCCAAGGGATGAGAGAACTTGTTAAATAGGGAAGGCTGCTAATAAATTAGGAGAATAAAAAAGGGATTGAACTGGAGATTATGGAAGCCTCTGGAAGTGCTACATATAAAACTGTTGTGAAAAAAAAAAACCCTTTTCTAGCAAGAGAGATATGCAGCACTGGCAGGGAAACGGAATAATTGCTCTTTAACAAACTCGTGTTCTTTATTACTAGATGGTTTATGCTTTATTTTTAAATAAGCTTTTATAGCTGAATCTCTTTGGGCAGCCTTTTTACTGTCTGGGCAGGAAAGTCCTCCACTGAAGAGTGTTTACTGTGATTTTTCATGAGTTTAGCCATCCCTGGTGAAGGAAGTGGGGAAGGGTTTGAGGGTTCAGAGCCTCTGCAGAGGAAGCTGCATGCAGGACCTTTGGTTTATAAGCAGGTATTTAACAAAGTTCTTTACTCCAAGTTGCAGAAGTGAGGGAAGGAAAGCCCTGTTCCAGAGGAGCAGTGCTGCCTACAGACCTTTCCTGTGCCCTGTTCAGTTTGAGCTGCTGGGGTAGCTGAGTTCTCATGGTCCCCAATAAAAGTGGGCAGATGAGTCATGAAGAAATTCCCTGGCCTGATAGAATTAGCTGTGTCAGAGGTTCCAGGGTGAGGCCATCTGGGATGACTCCATCGTGTGCTAAGGTACACCAGGACCATAAGTGCTTGCCTTTGTTCCCAGTAATTCTCTTTCCATAGATTCGAATTGACAAGATTGTTACAGGAGTAGTGGAGACAGTGATTTCAGATGAAAACACACAGTGAAACCTGAGACCTTACTGGCAGAAGCACTTTTTTTTAATGAATGCTCTGTTTTCCCCTTCAAAAGGCCAGACTAGGACTTGGAGTGAAGAACTGCATTGGTCGTGTCCTGCCTGTCATACTGAATTTTTATGAAATGAATCAAGTTGCAGGTGGGGTTTCTGTGAGTTGTCATCTCACACTGTGAATGACTCCAAAGAGCAATCCTTGTGTCCTTGCCATTGCAGTGCTTCCCCTGGATTCCAGCTGAGTGATTAACAGCAAAACGCAACTGGCCTGATACAAATGTGAGCTATGGAACCTGTTAAAATAACCTGTGCTGTTTCAGAGCCAATAAAGTGTGCTGCTGTGCAGATTTACAGGCTCCTGGTGATGGAGATTATCATTAATCTGATTAAATCCAACTCAATAGGGAGCACTTCTAAAGCTCACACATTTGATGTGTTCTGTCATTTATTTTGTGGTGATGGTCTGCTTCTTCTGAGGCAATTTCTGTATGAAGTAATAGCTTGAGCAAACATGTTTTATGTGAGAGTGAAATACTGGCTGGGTCAAGTACCAAGAGCATAACTTCACATTGCAGAAACAAAAAGAATGTGTTTTAAATCCAAATAGGTCTTTGCAGAACCCGAATAACACTTTTAAGAGTATCCTGGTCTATAAAAGTCAGGTTTTAAGTAGAATACTTATATTTTGTAAGTCTCCTATCTATCTCTTGTTGCAGAAACGTGGAACAAGTAAATTAAAAGAAGTCAGCATGTTTACAGTATTCTTAATATCTTCTTCTATTTAGTCATGATAACCTCATCAGAGCAGTTCCAAAGGGTGAGTTTTATTAGCTTGGCTGGTTGGTTGGAAGTCAACATAGCAAATGTTGGTACTCTCAGATCGAGAGCACATTGATGTTGAGAGAGATTCCCACTGCTTTCAGTAGATTGTTGTTTAATTCACATCAAATGAAAATACTGTGCAGATCTTACCATATGCTTACTTTTTGTAACAGTTTCTTATGGTTTTCATGTATTTACAAAAGTCTTCTTTTTTTAATTGAATTAAAGAATCAGTTATTTCTATTCAGATTTGAAGACTGATCTTACTTTCTCTTCAGCATCTGTTCTGTCACTGAGTGACACAACATTTTTTAAGTCCAACGAAGTCTGGCTGAGTCCGTGGCATTACTCTGCCAGTATGTTTACATGGATGTGGTAATTCCAGTGAACCAGTTATCTGAGCATATTGTGTGTATTTGGATGTATATATGTACATCACCTTGCTTGCAGTGAATCCCACCACCTGTTTCCAGATGTTGGCAGTGTGCAGTTTGTGTGCTCTGGAGGGGGCTACTGATCTAAATGATGGACAAACTTTTGTCCTGTTGTAACAATTATTATACTATGATTATTTTAGACCATACAGTCTTCTTATTGATCAGATCAGTAATTAGTTTTGACTTTAATAAAGGCTGTTGCTGATCAGCTCATCACTGTGTTAATGCAAATTGTAGTGGCATGACCCTACTGTTGATTTTGTTGTCAGTCAAAAGTATCAGCAGTTTTAATGCTTCATTTATATGAAATGGAACCACAATGAAACCAGATTGGTCTCATGGCATAGTAAAATACTGTGGAAAAGTATGTAGATACTGTGTAGTGGAAGAGGGAAACATATCATGCCTTTTTGATATATTTGAAACACTTTTAATGATTAGTGCTTAATTCATTGTCCTTGCCAAAGTTCAGTGAGTGGTATGAGTTTGTGTTAGGCTGCATCTACGGCAACTGCATATTCTATAGTTTAATGTTAAATGTGAAAGGTTTTCATCCAGAAAATGAACTGTGAAGCAAAAAATGCATAAATAATTCGCATATATTTTGAAAAGATTCTGACTGGAATAGGTCACGCTGGTAACTCCAGTAGGCAGCATCCCTGCTAGAGCTGGGCTTTGGAAAGCAGTGTTTGAGTTTCAGATGGATAATGGCACCACTTTCTTTCCTTCTCATGTAAAATATAAGAAATCATCAACAACAGGCAGCAAATGTTCACTGAATTGGGGCATATTTGTTTTTTAACTTTACTCCTGCTGACAGCTCACCTCACACAAGCCCCTGTTCCTAGAAGCTCTGAGAGTTGATATGCAGGTGTTCTATGCTCAGGACCAAGAGTAATAAGGCTTAATAGGAATTTCAAACTACAGTTGAGTGGAATTCTGTAAATTCTTTGACTTTTGTTCCCCATCTCCCCACAGTAAAAAAAAAAATTAATGTAAGTATGTAATGAATGTCTTTACGATAGGATTGCATG
The DNA here is from genome assembly GCF_001604755.1 of Lepidothrix coronata. Classification (NCBI taxonomy): domain Eukaryota; kingdom Metazoa; phylum Chordata; class Aves; order Passeriformes; family Pipridae; genus Lepidothrix; species Lepidothrix coronata. Next base: position 1,131,436 of record NW_016690385.1, read on the forward strand.
TTCCTTATATTGAGAATGGGAAATTCAAGTCAAGCAGGGCATGACTTTATTTCCTAGGTAGAGTAAATAAAATGAAAGTTAGATTCTATTTCACAGCAGTTTCTTAGAATTTGTTCTGAAATGCCTGAGTCATGAGTCTGTAAGTTATTTTTTTTGAGATATCAAGATAAATTCTTGCAGTTTTTTGCTCAACATTTGGAGAATATCTTGGAATATTACAGATTTTTATAAAATTTTTTCTTAAAGCTGCTTTGAAATGAAGTCTCCAAATGATTAAATTTTGCATTTGTTTTCAAGCCCCAGATTGCTTAACTTCAGTACTTACTATTACTGTTTATTTTCAAAGCTGAAGTCATTTGTTGAAAGGAGAATCATGTCAGAGTTTAGTTGTTTGGAGGTTGCCTCATCTAAATGGTGTTTAAGTAGAAAGACTGAATTTAAAGGAATAGCACCTCACTAATTAATAATTAACTAATATTTTCATTATCTCCCTAACCAATATGTGCACTGGACTTAGGGGTAAAGAGTAGAAGAGCCTCCTGTCTTTGGCTCTCTGTGGTTTCCCAGTTCCAATTCCTTTCTGAAAGAAGAAATCGGTTGCTAATATTTGTTAAAGTGAACATTGGGGGAGGTTTAATCTCTGTGTATGGCCAAGTTACAATTCAGCTTTGAAGAAACTAAGTATTATTCTAAGCTCATTTTTCAGTGTTCAAGAGGTAGCTGTACCATAATGTAGCCAACATAATTCTGTTTAAATTAAGTTTGTGTCATGTGATGTCCAATAATGCATTTACCTCACCTGTTGCTGCCTCAGAAGTAAAATCCAGGAGCTCATCCTGTTCCCAACAGAATTCAGCAAGAACATTGCTGTTAAATCCATGAGGATCAGAATGGGAATTTTAAATATTTTTTGCAGTGGTAAATCCTAGTTTTTCAGAGAGACATTAGAGCTGTCTTTGTGAATTGGGTGTTTTCTCCTGAGGCAGATGTGGTGTTATCTTTGATCATGAGACCTTCCTCTCTGGTCTGGCACAAATAACCTGGGTTATCCTGCCTCTGTTAGATTAAAATGGTCCAGCTGATGCTTCAACATAAACAGCACTATAAAACTTTAGCCAGGTCCAGACATCTTTCCAGAGGTAATATTCATATTCCCAACATGGGATTTCAAAACAGATTTAGAAAGAAAAACAAGTGATCAATGATATTTCTGTAAGTTACACTTGTGCCACAGGATATTTAACTTCTACTTTTGATGGCAAAAATATTTGATAACATTCAGGTAAGTATACACCTCCTATGATAACACAATGGATTTCAAACTTCATCTTGCATGTGTATTTATTGCAAGAATACAGTATAAACCCGTAACACAAATGCTTTCTTCCTTGTTTTCTTCTTATCAATTGCACATTTGTTCAGAATGGATTGTTGAGCAATATTTTAGTGTGTGATTTCAGTATAAACACCTTCTTTGCTTTCTCCCATCCTTTATCCATAACACATAAGATATCCTTAAGAAATATGCTGCCAAAGGAAGTATTGCCAGTTGTTTATTATGAAGTTTGGTTCTTCCACTATTGAAACCAGTGGTGAAACTCTTCTGGCCCACGGTGGGAATAAGATTTTCCATAAGCAAAAATATATTGTTTTAATGTGTAGTATGTATTCCTTTCACTGGTGAAGTGGACTTTGTGTAATATAATAGCATTTTGTCAGATGTTGAAAATGGGCAGTTACTTTTTTTTTAACACTTGAGAGGGTGTCCTGTAGTGTTCTGGTTTTGGACTGTGCAACAAATTTGTGCTTGCTTGTAATAGAAGTGGGAAAGGTACTCTAAGCTTTGACTTAAGCAAAGAAAGCGCAGAGAGACTGAACCCATACCCCTTTTCCAATGTCCAAGTGTTAGAGTAGTTCCCTTTTATCAACAGATTTACCTTGTTTTGTAATTTCTCTTTTACTCCAAAGCAGATCCATGCTGCCTAAGGGATACAATAGACAAATTCCTAGAGGAATGTCATTGTTAGGCCTGGGAGACTGGATCAGGGAATTCAGTTCTGTTTTATTGCTGCAATCCTGGCACATAATAATTACTCATGAGCTCTCCTTCCCGTTAATTACTTCAACTCAAGTTATAGTCTAGAGAAAGGAAAACTGATCAGTAAACCAGGCCCTTGCAAATTTGACAACAGTCTTCAGTACCTCTGGTGCTTTCTTTAGAAACAATGTAAAGTTTCTAAGCACAGTGTTTCCAATAAACCATTTTTCTAAACCAACAATGTGGATAAAGATGAACATGAAGTGGTTCACATTAACATTAATGTCCACTGGCACTGTTGACTTTAACAAGAGCAAGATTGCACCTGTTTAGTGGAAATCCTTTCAGATTAATAAATAACTGTGAAACATGTATTTCAGTATGTTTTAATATTTCAGTAGGTTTTCACTTTAACGTTGAAAATCGCACTATGCTTTGTATCACAAAGTACTGTGTGATGGGATGGTAAGGATACCAGGATGTCAAAAGACAAAGAATTGTACCTGTGTAGTAGACAGATACAATTGCTATGTATATATGTTTTTAAGACACTCGAAGGCCTTACAAGCAGCTTTTCTGTAGCTACTGATTATAGATACATATATCCTTGATTTTCTCTCTCCCTTTTTTCCTGCAGGGCCAAGGCTTTTCGTGGAAAAAAGGTTCATGGAGAATATGACATAAAGGTTGAACAGGTAACTGACTTAATCTGAATGTTATTTTTATATTTGTGTATTTATACAAATACAGATATATAATACACACCTCCCGGGAGGAATTGAAAAGGCATGTCAGTGTGGCTCTTAGGGACATGGTTTAGTGGTGGCCTTGGCAGTGCAGGGTTAATGGTTGGGCCCCTGATCTAAGAGGGATTTTCCAGCCTAAATGATTCCATGATTCTATGTGCATATGTGTATAGACAGACACACAGTCTCCTCCCATCCCACGGGGAGGGAGTGACTGAGTTGCTGTGTGGGACTGAGCTGCCAGCTGGGGTTAAACCACAACAACCCTTTTTTGGCACCCAATATGGGCTCTTTTTACAGGATTTTGACCATAATTTGCACAACACGAAAAACATCTTGTATTCAAAAGTTGTTGCTTAGAGACGTTGAGGTTCCCAGACACTCCATGAATGACTTGTGGCATTTCTGTATCACTGATTCCTCACTCAAGAATATAAATGCACTCTGGTTGCACTGCTAGCATGTGGGGATTAAAAAAACCTGTAACAAACAGGAATAAATATGGGGATATATTCAAGGTGTATTAGAATTATGGCTTTTTTATTTAAGCTGTGTATCTGAAACTAGGGAAGTAAATAGGTCTTTTACTTACTTTTCTTAATTTATTTACTTTTTCACCACTTTTCAATCTTGAATTCTACAAATCGATCCTACTCTAAGAAGCATCAGTACTTAAACTGACTTGTTTTGTCATAGAATTTCAAAGAGTGAGGGAGAATGATCACTAGTTGTGTGGATCCAGCTTATCTAAATTCACTGTAATAGTACAGCATCCATTCTTTACACCATTGAATATCTGCTGATGCTCTTGACTTGGAAACATGCAAGGCTTTGCCAGAGATCTTCAAGAGTTTTGAGGGAGAGGCAGGAAAACGAAGACAAGCTGTTTTGTCCCAAAGTGCCATTCACACCTAGATCAGACCAGGCATTTGACATCACACACAGTCTCTTTAATAGGAACAAAAGCTCAGTTTAAGCCTGGAATTTCCTTCATATGGTCTGTTGTGGGACCAGATTTGCCTTTAATCAGTGAGAGACTGGAAGTTTCTGAACCACACTGATCACTTTGTAACACATCAGCACTGTGACAATTGAATATAAATAGTTATTCACAACTGCTTCAGAGTTCCGTTGCTGACACCAGAACAGTATTTTATTTTACGCTGCCTACAGCAACCTATCTTAACACAACAATATTTTCTATCATGTACTAAGCTTTTAAAATGATTTCTTATTTGGAGAGTTCAGTTGTCAGTCTCAGATTCAATAGGTGGTAAATGATTCTTTGACATTGTCAACGCTTACACAAATATTTCATTCTCCCACCATTTGTACTGTTTTTAAAAAAACTTAAAATGTCCCCTGTGCTTCAAATGTTTTAACACTGATCCCAGAAGGTGTAAAAGTATAGAGGGTTTAAAGAAGAGAGCTGTGTGCTGGAAATCAAGCCCGTACTGCAGCAGTGGAGTTGGAACAGTGGTTGGAAGAGTCAGCACTCCCTTAACTGGGCACCAAATTGTGAGAGCCTCTCACAAATTTGACTGGGGAAGACTTTCAGTGATACCATTTTTCAAGAGGAGACTAATGAGGATTGTGACACTCTCTATTCTGTGCTGGTGTCCGGGACAGCAAAGACGCTTTTATTTATCCCCCAGAAGACAGTTGGCTGCATTTCAATTATTCTGCTGGGTAATGTTATTGTAAAGTGCCTTGAGAGTCTAAGCTGGTGAAAGACTGTGGATAAATGAAAAACATCCTGTCCTTTCCTTTCAAATAACTGTAGATTCAGAGTATGGAAGTGGTTCCTTTTCAATTCCACGTTTCCAGTGTGAGAAGACTTTTGAAAAAGTTCTTTAATTGTGAATTTTGTGAGACAATAGTTCATTAGCACCAGATCTTTTTAAAAGAAGAATAAATGAATGTGAAGGAAATAGAAAGGGCTAAGCTATATGAAGAGACACTAAATTCTATAAGACAATATTATTTCTATCCCAATGATTTTAATGTTACTTTTGTGCGATTTTCTTCAAAACAGTGTGTAAATGTTAGGTCTGTTTGATAACACCATGCAAAGCAAAAATATAATCCCTACATTTCTATGCAGACATGAACAAGTAAATCCACTTGCTACTGCCCCACAGGCCATTTTCACCAATGTTTTTTACCTTTTGCTTTATTTGGATTAGAATTTCTTCAAATATGATGTGTCATACTTGGCAAATGCTGTTGGATTAATGTCCTCTTGGTGCTCATTATATTTCAAAGGTATATTGTCAGCAGTTCAGACACTAATGCTTAAAATAAGGGACTTGGTAAAATAAAGGTAAAATAAACCAGACTGACTAATGTGAGTCTTGTTTTCATAGGCAGAATTTTCAGAAATCAACTTGATAGCCCATGCTGATGGCAATTATGCAGTGGATGTCCAAGTCATTCGAAATGGCACTAAAGTCGTGAGGTAAGAAAAACTTAACAGAACAACAACAAAAAAGCAATTAATGGCATAATGCATGTATGTAAAAGGTGCTGAATGGTCTTTTTGTATGTGTGCAATAGGGGGTTTGACGGATGGTCATGAAAAATAGGGAAATAAAGTATCTGATCCCTCCAGGATGTCCTGCTTGTGACAGGAAGGACATATCTTGACATTTTGATCGTAGGAAAGATACGTTTGATTAAGAGGGGAATGAACTCCAGTATGAAGAACACATAATTGGGAAATAGGGTTATTGATTTAGGTTTTATCTTTGCTTTGCAAATACACACAGTCTTGGTGATTCTGTACTTGCCAGACTTTCCCAGATGAGCAGTATTTATTTCCAATGTTGAATATTTGCTGTTGAAACAGGCCAAGGAATAACACTTCTCTCAGGCCAGAATATCACTGTCTGTTTGAAAGATTTCAGTTTAAATGGCTGAGATTTCCCAATAGGCTGTTTTGTCCAAAAAAGATGATGCCAATTGAAGACCTAATAATTTAACATTATTTTTTTCAGTGAGGACATCAACAGTCTTGTAAATGTAAGGGGAGAAAACAGGGGTATGTCTGGGCAACGTAAAAGCTTAAGCAAAATTATATCAATCAGTCCTATATTTTATCTAAATTGTGAAATTGCTCCTATTTTGGCTGGAGCAGTTGTGTGAGTGAAGCATAGCAGTTTTTTGGCTGAATTGTAATCAGAAAGGTAGAGCCAACAGTGATCTTGGATTTTACTGCTCATGTTTATCTGTGGGCAAGAGTGAGAGGTCAGGGAGCTGGACAGCATGTCTTGGATCTTCATGACTTCACACAACATCTGTCCAAATAAAAGATGTGAAAATTTTTACTCATTCATGTAATAAAAATCAGGGAAAAAATATTGAAAATAAGTTTATGCTTCAAAACTCACAACTGTTTAATCTGTTACATGTTCTAAAAATATTGCAGCTAAATACGACAATAATCTTTGCCAAATCCACAAAATAATTTCCTTAGAAGAGGAAGAGATTTAATTTTTTAGGGTTGGTGGGATTTTTTACCCAATGATACAGGGTTTGGAGCCAGGAAATCTTGATCACTGCTCCTTAGTGGCTTTTCTGTAGGGAGTTTTCCAAAAAAAGAACAAAAATACTGAGGCCAAGTTAGCATGAAAACATGTCAATAGTTTATGAGTTGAGAACCTCCAGAAAACAGCATCTACAAAAGTGTACATTTGTAGTTCATGAGAAAACTTAGCAAAACTGCTGCTTATGTCATCAGATAACTCTGATAATGAGATGACAAGGGATTTTGTAATCTCCTCAGATTTATGGGTAATTTATTTATCCAAAAAGAACTGCCTGAGGTTGATAAATGTCCCTCAAACCTGGTGTGAGATACCTGCATGTGTGTGTGTGTTTTGTGGAGTGAGAGGGAGATTGAGACATGATGGGAGAGCAGTCTTCTGTTTCTATGATAACTGGAGATATGTGTCATTATTTTGAGGTCCAAAGTGACCATAAATCAGAGATTTATGGGCAGAATATTAGTTAGCAAAATCAGAACAATTTCAGTGACAAAATTTTTCTGTCTCAGTTTAGGGGGAAAAAAAATGTGTAACAGGCACCTACTTGTTTGGTTTCTGTGAATGAAAGTCAAATCCTGAAAAATTATATCTTATGCTACATAATGCTAAGGTTTTGGATCTTACAGGTGCTTGAGATAGGCTTAAAATTTTTCTCATGAACTTTTTCTGTATCCAGTCACTGGCCAGCATTAATTACAGAACTAGAACAATTGTGTGAATGTATAATATTCCTTTGAGGAGCTTTTGCAAAGGAAAATATATTTCTTTTTTTTAATTTTTAAAAACTCCGTTCCCTCAATTCCCCAACTGTTTCATTAAATGGGTCTTTTAAAGGACACTTTCTGTTTTTTTATTTCAAACCATGGTGCTGTCTCTAAATGTGTTATCCCCTTACCACTGTTTTAGGTGATAGAGGTGGTCTCTTTCTTTCACTGAAGGATCTGCAATTTTGGTTGTTAGTCCTCTAAGTATTAGAGGCTAGTAAATTGGATTTCTATGTTTCAAATTCTTGACACAGCACCAAGAAACCCAGATCACAAATTCTCAGAGCTATGCTGCAAACACATCTTAGGAAACCTGTTTAAAGGCAAGCATTTCTTTACAGGTTTTGGTCACTGAGCTACGGTGCCATTTGAATGACTCTTGACAACAAATCTATAATGTTGCTTTTGCCAAATTGTGCAAGTCTGATTTGGGTTGGTTTTGCCCTGGCAGTGGTAAAACACTGGCACAGGTTGCCCAGAGAAGCTGTGGCTGCCCCATCCCTGGAAGTGTCCAAGGCCAGGTTGGACAGGGCTTGGAGCAACCTGGGATAGTGGAACCATGGCAGGGGGTGGAACAAGATGGGCTTTAAAAACTCCCTTCCAACTCAAACTGTTCTATGATTCTGTGATTTGAAAGCCAAGTTAAGAATCCAGCTAATCTACTTTGACTACTGCATTCAGGCTGGAATCTCAAAATTGCTAAAGCAATTTTAAACATGGATTTTAGTTTGGTTTTCCTGGAGTGAGACCTTCTGAATCATTTTGTGGTCCTCAGAGTTTCTCATTCCAATATACAGCTTGTATTTATTCAAGACATGTAAATAATTACTCTAATTTACCCCGTAGTTACACTTCTTTCAGGAGGTTGATAGCTTCAAGCTACTCAGGGTTTTCTTCCAACTATAACATTGGAATGCAGAAGATACTCTTTCAACAGTCAAGTTTAGGAGCAAATTGCCCCTGTGCTGGTGGCTCTCTCCTGTTGTACTGTTTCTTGTTTTCCATAGTCTTCTTCAGTAGCTAAATGTCAGGGTTTGAGTAAAGTGAAGGTGGTGTCAGACTGTTCTCAAAGTTGCAGGGTGATAGGGCAGGAAACCACAGCCACTGCAACTGGGGAAATGCTCATTAGATACAAGAGGGAAAAGAGGGCTAAAATGCAGTTGTAAGTTTAGAAATTCATTTTGACAAATCTCTTGATCAAAAGCTGAATTGTGATTATCTCCATTTTGGTGTGATGCCTTTTGGCAGCAACGGTGTTGCTTCATCTCTTACTGTCTTGAAAACAACCTGACAATAGTTATGAAAAACCTTTTTTCCCAAAAAGCTCAAGTTTCTGGCAGAGCCAATTGCCTGCTTTAGTTTTGATTGTCTTTGCTCAGAAATGGGAGTACACAAGTTTAAGAACATGCTTAGAGTTTATAGATGTGAGATTTTTATATGTGTTTTTCTTTCAGGAAAACAACCTGAAATCAATGATAATTTCTCTTTCCTCTTAATGGATTCACATTATTGAGGAGATGCTGATGTTTTCTGAACATCAGTTGAAAAATGATGCAGTACAGATTTTCATAGAGCCATCACAAGTCTTTTCCATCTTGTAGCAAGCATTTACCTTTGGTTTGAGTGGTCTTTCAGCCCTTCTCTACCCCTCAGTTTTTCCCTTTTGAATAATTTGCTCTTGAAGGAAAAACACTTATTATCATTGACTATCAGCAATGTCTCTTTTTCCTGCTAGGTCATTCAGGCCTGACTTCGTTCTTGTTCGACAACATTCCTTCAGTATGGCAGAAAATGAGGATTTCCGTAACCTGATCATTGGGATGCAGTACGCTGGCATCCCCAGTGTCAACTCCCTGGAGTCCATCTACAACTTCTGTGACAAACCCTGGGTGGTAAGTGATGCAGCCAAAACTTCTGCTCCTGCTGCAAAGCCAGATAGTGCCTTTTTTTTTGACTGCTGGTTTAGTTCCCCTTCGTGAATATTGACTACCAGACTGCAAAGTTACTCTGCTGAGCAGTGAAGCAATAGTGAAAGGAATAAAAAGTAAGCTTAAATAATTTTTTTTTTCAAAGAGACAGTGTGGAGACAGAGAGAAAAAAATATTTGTAGTCCAACCAGTGATCTAAGTGAGGAAGCTAAGGGAAAGGCTGTCCCCTGCTAACATACTTCCTCAAGTGAGGAGAGTGTGTTTATTCACAATTTGTCTGGGAAAAGCAAGCTGAGAATATTTTTCATATTTGTGGTTTTGAGCATAATTTAAACAGACTTTAGCCAGTGTTTTCCTTGTGCCTGTGAAATTTTGGGGGCTCTGCTGTAGCAAGGAAATCTGAAGCTCCTCGTTTCCTCATTTCAAAGCCCTTTTCATGATCCTGTGCCTATGGGGTAGGAGTTGCTGCTTTCAGTTACACCTGGAGAGTCACTGCTCTTTGCCAGTTTTAGTGTAGGAGCCAATGCAGTTTTTCTTAACATGCTTTGTAGTGATGGAGGAAGAATTTGGTGGTCTTTTTGATTCATAGAGAACTGAACATTGTTAGCCACAAATTACCCATGGTGCAGTCACTATCCCTCTAATAGGTGCATTCAGCTGTCCAACACCTAACAGAATTTTAAAGAATCCCACATGTTATAAATAGCCAACATTTCATTTTTTTTTCTCTGATGTCTGGGTAAGAAAAGAACAGTTGTCAATATTTTTCACACTGAAGAAAAGTTTTACTATTATACTTTTTATTGCCTTGAAGATGTTTATTTTTTCACATTTACTATGAAAATCCCTCCAAAAAATTGTCAGCAGATTTGAACATATACCTTCTGGCAGCTAATTTTATTATACCTTTATGTTGCAGCAAACTACTGGAGGGAATAAATAATTAATAGAGCATTTATAACTTCTCAGAACACATAATGTACAGTGCTGGATTAATTATTTTCATAAATTACATATTCTAGCTGTGTGGCATTTCTCAATGGTTTGATTCACTGTATATAATAAAGCTGGGGAGCAAACCCAGTAGCATTTATTTGAAATTATGATACAATAAAAAGTAAATTAATAATTCCTCCTTACACATTGCCATATCTGTACCTTTGGGTTTTGCAAAAATTCTCTTTTTTTTTAGCTGAAATTTCTCTAGTTTGTCTCAGAATAGATACGAGTGAAATGAAAATATTTTTCAGATGATCTTATTTTGACTTGAATATAGAGATGATGAATAATTTTTCCTTTGAGATTTTCTACCTTGCCACTTGTACTTCTGGCAGCCAAAATATGTTTTCTTTTAAATACTCAAGTTTTGCAGAGTTTCAGCAGGAGTCCATTTCACATCTCTTATGTTTTTCCTCTCAGAAATAACTGTTGTAGAGACATTTTAGCATCAGACAGGTCACATGCTCCAAACTAATTTCCTTCCTGTTTTGATTATCTGCCGTAGTTCCCTTAAGTTGTTTTCATGAAGGTGTATAACAGATCAGGGCCTGCCTGTGCCCCCACTGCAGGTCTGGGAACAAGGAGGTTGAGCAGCAACGTCCATGTGCTGTGACTGTGGCCAGGCTTGGCTCCACCACCCATCTCAGTCCTGGGTTTTAACTACCCATGACCATAAACTAAGCCTAGAAACCTGACATTGGTTCCCTTTCTGACTATGTGGTGGCACTGCCCCTTAGCTGGGTCCTAATTAGGAGTCTGGACTTTTAATGGGAGCACAAAAATAATTTCTGTACACACAGAGGGGGCTTTGTTTGGCTGTTTAACCTGGAATATCCTGCCTTCAGTTCTTTGTGCTCCTGGGAGATGTAATAATAATAATGGCCAGTCTTCGCGAGCGAAGATTTGGGAAAGGTCATTAACCCTTCGAGCCTGCGCAGTGGATTTTTTAGGTGAGACCCAGCGTGCGCTGAACTGAGCCCACCCTTTAATCCTGAGGTTCAGCTGCCGGGCCGAGCAAGCTTGGACAGTGGCAGTGAGGTCCCCAGGATGTAGGTTTGTTTAGAGTGACCTTCTCTTAGATGGATTGCCTCACAGGGCTAACGAGCTCCATCTGCCCGGGGGGCTGGGAATCGAACCCGGGTCGCAGCGGTGAGAGTCCTGCACCCTAACCACTAGACCACTGGGAGATGTAGACACAACAGTTTATATCCCAGAGCATGGTGAAATCTTTGTCAGATTTAGGAAAGGTAAACACTGGAAGGAGACATGCAGGCTGGTGGGATTGTTGGGATGTCCTGTGCAAAGCCAGGAGTTGGACTTTGATGATCCTTATGGGTCCCTTCCAACTCAGGATATTCTGTGATTCTATGGAGCCCATGCCTAGAATAGATACTGTAAGGGTAATTAATCCCTTGATTCAGCTGATTTAATGAATGTTCGAATATTGCAGCAGAATCCAGGGATTGTTGGTTTTGCCAATATCATCCTCTACCTTGTTGCATTACACCTTTCTCATACATCCTACCTGCTTGTGAGAAATCCCTGCTACAAACTGTTTGGGATGTCTGGGAGTGCACTCCTCAGTCTACTGCTGTATTAAGGGTGAAAAGCACTGATGCTGCTGTGCTCCAACAGGAAGCACATTCTGCAGTCTTGACATCCATGTCAGGTTTGCAATAGTGCAGGTAAGGAATCCCATGCTTGGACTTACCCTCCATGTGTCTTTCTGTACAATTCCTTTGTCAAAACCTGATATTTGTGTGAAAGTTATTTCTATAAACATTGAAAGTTCAAAAGCCCTAGGAAAAACTGGAAAGGAGAACGCCAGATAAAACCGTAAGTAACAATCTTTATTAATTTATGAGAAAGAGGTTGATTTTCCTGCAGGTAAAATTTGAGTGGCAAAAGTGAATTGCAACTTGGATAGCAGCAGGGAAAAAAAAAAAAGGGTGTGCAATGGAATGGGCTTTTAAAGAATGGGAAATACTGAATGGGCAATCAATCTTACTTACACCAGTGCAAAATTAGGAGTAGTATAGAACTAGGAAGGGAAGTCTGGGAAGTTATAAAATGAGAATACAAGACCTTTGGTTTTTAAATTGCTGTTCTTCAGAGTGTCAGGTGTTTGATGTTTTTAGAACTCGCAGCTCCAGATGCACAACATCCCTTTTCAACCCTGAGGGCAGATTCATAACCTGCATCACAAACTGAAGCACCTGCCCTTAATTTTCCAGCAGAACTCTTTTTGTGCTCTGCCTGCAGACACACCTGCGTTTCTGTGCATTTGCCAATAAACAGTGAACAAATTTGTATTTGACCTGATTTATATTCTTGGAAGATGGGGTGTGGTGGGAAGATTGCCAGGAACATACTGAAGTCTTAAAGCTTGTCTTCTCTGGTGTCAGGACATACATAATTCCTTCAAATGCTTGTCAGAAGTTCAGAGCATTGTACAGCCCTTTGAAAAGCTGGGTGTGAGCAATATGGCAAAGAAAATGTTGAAATGGCTGTTTATGGTGAGATGTTTGAGTACTGAAACGTATTCATGATTTGGGGTTGTCGCAGCGCTGGGGTGATAACACCACCTACCTCATGAAATATTCATGATCGTGGCTTGAGATGAATTCCACTTAAATGCCAGTAAGAATGTCAGAAAGTTACTTAGCTAGGGGGAAAGTGTGAGTTTTATAAATAAAAACTGAGTTCTTTGTTGCTGGGTTCATGCAGAGCTGGGGAGGAACCTCGTCTGTTCATGCCCCCGTCTCACCACATTAGAATGTTTCATTGCAGTGTCACATTGCAAAAGAATAGTCTTGTGTGTGACATGTTCCAGTCAAATGAGACTAAAATTTTAACTAGCTTAATTTACAGCTGCATTGAATTAAGGTGAGGCAAAAACTTATACTATCCTAGATGGATTCCCAATCCATCTTAGTTTCATTCATGTCTAATGTGTGCATCCTATTGTAAAGCATCATGAAAGGAAAAGTAAAGAGGAAAAATAGCATAACTAATTAGCTGAAGTTATGATTTGATATTATTTAAAGTAGCAATCTAGACATTTCTTTATTCTGTTTTCCTTTAGAAAACGTCATTCCAGAAATAAATGAGACTTTTCTTTACTGAGGCTTAAAGGTTGTATGTAAACTTTCTCACAGTACATGATGTCACCATCCCTGGAGGGATTTAAGACATGTAGGTGTGGGACTTAAGGGCCTGGGTTAGTGGTGGACTTAGCAGGTTAATGGTTGGTCTTGGTGATCTTAGGGGTCTCTTTCAACCTATATGATTCTGTGGATCTATGTAGGTGGGTGAAATAACTAATTGTGGAGGCCAGAAGTAACTGGAAAATGTGATGATGATGTCAGTGCTTGCAGTAATAGGTAAAATTTAAGGATTCAGAGTGGGGAAATAATATTTTAAAAATATGCTAGTAAGTGTAATTAGGAAGGGAGGGAGAGTTAAGTGGAGTACACTAAACGTGAAGACTCTGATTTACTTGTCAGGGATTGCAAGGTTCAATGTCCATGGCTGCTGTAGATAGAATATAGCTCTTTTTTTTTTTTAATTTCAGTTAAGCCTGCACTGTGATATAACATGCATTAAAGGAGCTGGATTGCATCTTCTGGGTTCTGAGAGATAAGTATTTCAGTACTGCAGAGACCACGGAGTTGCTGCAGCTGTATCGAAAAACTGTATATGACTGAAGAGAAAGAAAATCCTCATAGAATCACTCCAATTCCATGAGTGTAGTTCTGCTTCCTTTACTGCAGAGGAAAAACTTAGCAGCACCTGCAGCTGACTGCACATGTGTTCTCCTGGGAGTGAGTGTCTCAGGAGGCTGCATGGTAGGGGTTGGTGGATGAGGCTGCCAGGACGTGCTGATACCTAAATTACACATTTACTCTGCTGAAGGGTGGCAAAACCTGACACATAATGGTGGGTTTGCAAAAATCATTTGCACTGGAGCACTGTGACCTTAATTAGCTGTTGCCACGGTGATGCAAGGGTCTGTATTTAGCTTGAAATACTGACCTGATGGAATCACAGAGGGATGTAGAGAGGCCACTGTGGTGTGTCGAGCTACGGCAGAGCTGTGACAGCTTGTGAAGGGGCATCTGGCAGTGTGGGGAAGGAAAGCTGGGTGCTGAGCAGGCTTGACCTCAAGCAGAGGACAATGCTGCCATCATGACACACTGCTCCATCGGTCCAGGGATGTGGAAAAGAGAGGAACCAAATAGGAAGTGTTTTTTGGGCAAAAGCTGACAGAATGGAAGGCAGAGATACTTGTAGGATGTTAAGACAGCTGAAAGGTCCTGATGTTTTTTACACAGAGCTCCAGATTAGAGCCCACTTTGTCCTGAAACATCTTCAGGTGTCAGACTTTGCTTCATTGAAGGAATTTATTGTTATTCAGGGTTTTAAGTGTAAGAGAAGTTCCATAGAACACTTTGTTATGCCAAAATTTACTTCCTTGCTCATCTGCAGCCATTCCGAGGGAAGACTTTTCCTTTTGTCAGACTTGGTAGTACTGTAAATCTCACAGTTCTTCTTTGTTTCTTTTCCTATAGTTTGGGAGCAGACAGCCAAATACTTGTTTGCAAGTTTGTTGATATTTTTCTTGTCTGCTCCTTTTGTCAAGCTTACACAATTCCGAGCCTTCATGAGCCATATTCTGCTTTGCCTTTCTTTTACAGATGATTTTCTACTTATCTGTCTTCATCTTTCTACTCTTACTGAATACTTCATTTCTCTATTCTTGCTTTGCTTTCTTTGGAAAGTCTGTTTTAACTGCCCTTTCTTGCTATCTGATGGTATTATAGTGCTCTCCCCCACTTTGTTTTCTCATTCATGTATTGCTGCTCAAAGTTACCATCTTGTGCTTTTTCCCCTTCAAGTTATACTTTAATAATCTTGAGCAACAGATTGGGGCACTGGCAGTGCACTTATGGGCACTCCACAGGGAGGAGCAGAGAAAAGAGACTAGTTCTGTTCATTCCAGCATCCTGTTGACACAAATTTTTGAAGATATGCTAATAGGAGATACAACCACATAGACGAGTTTCAATGTTGTGTCAAAGTATCTTATGGAGAGGGAATAACAAACAAATGTGTGCAAGAAGAGAAGTATTTTGAAAACCTATTTACTGTAAATCTTGGAGATTTTCAATACTTGCCCATGTTTGGTTTAAAGAAAGAAATTATAAATATGTATTGTACTATAAGAAAATTCTGTGCTCATTACCCAAAACAAGATTTGTACAATAATACTGAACAATGGGATAGGATTTGACTGTTTATTGCTCTCTTCTATGTGCCAGAGGGGATCTTCTTAAAGGTCAAGACTAAAGAATGCATACCTACAATCTGAGAAGACATTTAGGGATGTTCAGATTTGATGTCTGTTATCATGATAAATGTTAGAAATGTTAAGATGTATTTCAGTCGGTGGCTATAGTTTTATGTGTTTCATTAGATGAAACCTGGAGCCAGCCTTGACCTTTCTTTTTATTTCCACCGTTCTGGCAAGATTGATCTATTTGATAGGTAAAGGCAGGGACACAGGGCAACCAGAGGTGGGGAGTGGCCTCTTGCTGTTCTGTCACTTTAGGAAGCTACTGAAGCAAGAGCAGTTCCTTTCTGTGGCTGCAGGACTGGAGCCAGGAGCTGCCTGTGTCCCTCAAGCAGAGCAGAGTTCCTTTTTTGAGGCGTTGGGCACCACGACATGGGTGACAGGGCTTGACCAGCCTCATGTGATGGTGTGTGGCAAAGTGTGTAACAAATTCCATTGGCCTATTAGCAAATATTTACCTCAGTGGTGGAGGTCTTTGTGACCCTTATTCATGTAAAGGGTGTTAAAGTGAAGGCAGAGGTCTGTGTATCTACAGGGCAGCCAGAGAACAAACTGTCCACAGGTGATTTTCCTCCAGCGCTGCTCTGAGCACAACTTTCTTAAGCACAAAATCTGCAGCTTAATTCTGTCAGCCAGTGAAGATTTTGGCCTCTTTGCCCAGTCTGCCAGTTAAAGCAAAACATGTTGATGGCTTTGTAGTGCAAGAGCTGAAAGTAAATTCACGAAACTGTGTCAGAAGGAAAGTGAAAACATTTTAAGCTTTCTGGTCAAAAGACAATTTTACTACCAGGTTTGAACATGGAACTGGAGCAAATTTCATAAATAGTTATTAATTTAAATGCATAACTAGAAATCTAAATACATGAAACCTAGCAGTGTGTTTGCTCTTTGCACCTCTTTATAGAGCTGCTGTAGTTTAATCTAGCCTTGAAATAGAAAGGATATATTCCAATCTTGCTTACGGATTTTCTTTCCTAAAATAAGTAAGGTCACTTGAAATTCCTTGAAAAAAGCAGTGATATACCTGAATAATGAATATACCTCAGTATGGTGATGATTTGTTTTCTGTTCCATACAGACAGAATATACAGCTCTATATTCATCAATGCTTGCTTGCACTCTGAAGTACTTTATATATGTACTGACAATGTATGGATTTCGCTTTGTCCAGCATTTACTGCATTTAATGCAAAAGTAGGCTCAGATTTTTTAACTGCATCCCTGAATTTCAGGGTAGATTACTGCCACTTTTCCCTGTTGTTCCCTGCACTAAAAAGCAGCAGTGGGAGCTCTTGACATCCATTACAGACTTCCATTGCATTGAACATTTCTAGTGGCAGAAAATTCAAATAGACTTTTAACTGTTTCTTACTTTCTACTGAAAGAAACTGTATTTAAATAAAGGCTGTAAAATTAATCTGAAAAACAGGACTGTAAAGCTGTGGTTCATATCCCTTTTTTATCTGCTGTTCCTGCCACAGTATTGAAACTCGGAAACCCTCTTTTGTGCTTTCTTAAGGCAAATATCCATACCTGAAGGCCAGATTATGAAAATAAGGCTTGCTTTCTTGTGCAATCTTAACGTGCAATTAAAAACAAAACCTGTGTGTTATATTCCCTATTAAGTACCTCAGAAGATCATTTTTTCAAGTAAAAATCTAGGTAGAGGTTTTATTTGCTTCTTTTATATACGACCATGGTGACTCAGTGCTGAGCAGAATCAGGAGGGGAGGACTCCCCTTCCTGATAAAGGAATTTGTCACCCATCCAGGAAAAGCCCTCCCATTGTACTTCCTCCATCAGGAGGACAGTCCCCTCTCCATCCTCTCCCCTCTCCCTTTACACAAGAATTGTTTCCCCACGTTATCTCCAGAAGTCTCACCAGCACTGCCCTCCCCCACTGATTTCCTTGCTGTCATTCCTTGATGTTTAGGTTCTATCCTTACTGCAGTTCCCATCCGAAATGGGTGCCAAGTCTACTTGTCCTGGTTTCTTTTATGAGGTGTTGTAACTGCCACACCTGCTCTCTGAAGCGTCTTTAGTTGATGGTTCACTTTAAAATGCTGGGTTTTTTTAAAAATGCACTGTTTGGGTATCGAGCACCTCAGAGAAGTCCTCTGACTTTCTGTGCTGAACTTAACAGAAAGTGGGTTGGCTGGTGGTGTCTGAGGAATGGAATTCTGCCATGGAAATCCACCATTGATTACTTCATCTACTGTGAAGTATCATTGAATTCAGTCTTTTTTATAAAACCCTACTATTTGAACTGGAAAGTCTCAGGACCTTAACATCCCTCAAAAATCCCACAAACAATAAAATCTCTTTCTATTGTAATGAGCCCCAAACCCCTTTGAGAAGTGCTTAAGCACATGCCTGAGTCCCATCAAGATAAACAGGTGCACAAATATTTCCTTGCTCAGAACACTGAACTCCATGTTCCCACAGCAGTGGAATAAAGTGCACATTCTCCTTCCTGCAAGAGCACCCAGAAAGGAGTTCCCAGAGCCTCTCACTTCCATAAACTTCTTTTTTTCCTCTGTAACTTTTCATTCTGGAATACAGAGTTCCAGAAGGCCTCTTGATCTAAGTATTACTTTATCATCATGGTATTACTTTTTGCAAATTCTTTTCTAACAAACATGTCTTGATCTGTTTTCTTCTCTTTATGCTTATAGGCTGTTTTCCTTCATTTTAATCCGTGTGTCTTCCTTAAGTCTCGCTTTCCTCAGTGTTTACACATTTTGTCAGTGCTTCTTCCATCAGCCAAGGTGTTTCTTGTTGCCAGATGCTTTGCTGCCCAGCCTTGCAAGCCAAGAGGAGATGTTTTTGTGTCTCTAACTGTGACCCTTTTCTGGTTGTTCGGGTTTTTTTTTAATCCTGCTTGTTGAAAACACTTTTTTTCTCTCATGGATGCACTGTGGTAATTTGTAGGCGAGTTCATGCAGTTCTTCCAAGGGCATGAGGTTTTTATTTAAGGCTTTTTTTTTTTTATCCTGTAGAAGCTCTTAATGGTTTGTATCTCATCTGCTGTAACTCCAGTGTGAAAATATTCCAGCAGTTAATTACAGCAGTGATGAGCAGTGGGAGAGCTGTGCCTCTCAGAGGCAGTGCTCGTGCTGCAGGGCAGGTGCAGGAGCCAAATGAATGCCCTTGGAAATTCTGGGTAACCTGAAGCAGACAGCCCAAATCGCTCTGGGAAGGGTCAGCACAATCCAGACAGGCTGAGCAGCAACATCTCAGGAGGTGCAGACAAGAACCCCAGAGGTCAATGGAGCTGAAGGTGAAGGTGAGGAAATATCAGCTGCAGTCAAAGGTGTAGAGATGCTGTGAGTCCCAGAGCAGGGCTTGAGAGAAAAGTCCAGCGGGGGAGAGAGCTCAGTTGGGAAGGCAGAGATCACCACCTTGCTCTTGTGTGATACCAGGCTGCACGAGGGTTAGGGAACAGCTCATCTGTGTTGTGAAACTACCACTCAAGTTCCAGAACAGGGTCCATGTCAGTAATCTTTCCATTCGTAGTCCAACTGTGTTGTCTTTGGCTTTGGATCATGATGGAAAACCACTGGAGGAACACCAAGTTCTGTTGTCAGTTCCCATCTTTTCTGTATTCTGTTAATGTGCCCAAACTGATCTGTAGGCACTGTTCCACCTTTCAGTTGCCATGTCAAACTCTGAATTGACTTTGGAAGTTTGAATACTTCCATTAAGTTGTCTGTCAGCTCCTGCTGACAGAGAAAAGTACATAAGCTGCTGTCAGTGGTCTGTTCCCCTCCATTCTCCTATTAGGTATCAAATAGCAAATCAAATGTGTATGAACTCACCCTTCTGGAAAAGTATTTAATGTTTACTAAGGTGTAAGAGAAGAAATGTAGGCCAATCACAACAAGGAAGCACATGGAGAGGGTAAAAAGGGTAACACAGATACTTCCCAGGTAATAATAATTTCAAAACCCAATCATCCAAACAAACAAACACAAAGACAATACAGAAACTATGTTTAAAATCCAGGCATAATGAAAAACCTTAGCTAAAGTAAATTGACTCCCCCAGAGTACATGTGTCAAATGTTTCCTCCCGGCCCCTTCCACTCAACTGCCTGATTCCTTCTCCCTCTGAAGGGTATGAAATATTTGTGTCTCAATCTGCTGGCCTCCAAGGACCCCTGATATGTTTGCTCTCATGGTGCTTAGTCTGTGCTTTTGAACCTCTCTTACAAGGCAATTATGCTTTTCTGGAATGACCAACCATATTTCTGAGCCTCAGCCTGAAAAAGGACATTTCAGTCTAAAAACGGACTTCAGGATATTTTTTGTGGTGCCATCTGAAGGGGATGAAAAAGTCAATGTGTCATTTTCTTTATTAGATTCCTATAATGGAACTGTAACATAACCAACCTATAATGTGACCCAGCTCATCTTTCAGCTTTGTAGTCTGCAGGCCCCCTAAGGGACCTGTACTGGCCACTGTAGGAAAAAGGGACCTTCCCTTTGTATTGAAAGGAAAATCCCATTGCTGAGGGATCAGCATGCTCACATGTGATCATCCATGCTCACATAGTGAATACAGAAATCACATTAGAAACTTAGGAATTTTACTGTAGTAATTTCACCCACAAACACTGCTACTCATTAATCCATTTGGTAAGAAGCAAGTTTATGGATGGAAATCTGGAAGCCAACTGGTATTGCATGGAATTTCTTCACTCCTTAGGTGTGCCCACACCTTAGAGAAGCCAAAGATAAGTCTCAGCTAAAAGTGCTATTTTTTATGACAGAAGGATTCAAGGAGTGTTCACCCATCCAAGTTTTCCTGTTTCTCCAGTCTTAGAGAGTGCCAGCTCCTCTGCATTGACTATCCAGAGAATTTAGCCATTGTTTTAGTTGTTACCATGAAGTATTAGATGGCTGGCTGGAGTTCTCCCACTGCCAGCAGAAGCAAGAACAGGGAATGAACACTCCCAACACAGAGAAATCGTTGATAAAAGGTTCAGTAACACAACCCAGTGGTGCTGTCCTGCCAGGGAACAACTCTACAGCAAATGGGAAGCAGTTTGTTGCATGAAAATCTTACTCAGCATCCCAGGAAATTCCCCACAGGAATGGGCAATGATATAAATCCTTCAGCCTGGCAAGAGAGATTAGCAGTGTGCTGGAATTAAAGATAACACAAAGCACCATCTGGAGTAAATAGTTTTAAATATCATGTCTGATTATCTTTGAGGGAAAAGTTTGTGTGGTTTGTTCAGGGGCAAATCTGAGCCTTTCAAAGATGACACGTGTAATTAAGCACATTTTAACTCATCTAAAGTGATAAGCAAAGTAATTATTCAGATTGTTATGAAGGTAGCAAAGGGATTTTTGGTAACTACTGCTTGGTTACAGCACATTCTGTGCAGTCAAATTTCGAGTGTTTCAGTCTTAGGGTGATGAAATCCCAGAAAGCTTTTATATGAAATAAAAGGGAATAAGTGCCTTTTTGGCTACGTATTTCTTCTTATCTGTGTCATACCTTGTTGGAGAGGAAAAAAAGTACAGCTGGCCTTCCTCTCTTCTGCTGTGGAGGAACAATCTATAGGCCTGGATGTGAAAGCATTTAATCCTGACTAGAAAAGAGAAGAGCTGACATGACAGTGAATGTTACAAAATCCAACTATTTTCCTGTTAATCTAATGCTCTGAAAACTGTAAATACATGTACCTAAGGTCAGTCCTCTTTGAGCTGAAAATAAGATGCAGAATTTGAAAATGAGAAGTAAATTCAGCTACCTAAACTAAGAACCTTTTTCCACTTCCTTGATTTTTTCTAAAGATTTTGAGAAGACTTCTGCTGAAATACTTAGCTCTATGACTTTATTTTTTTTAAAGTAATTATTAAAATCTCCCAAGGTTTTTGGCATCCATATAAAATACTTCATTTAAATATAAAATGACTCTACTGGCATTTTCTACTTCATGACCATCCCATGGCTCCAGTCAGCATTGGATTGGATAGTTCATCAGTTTATCATCTAAAATGATGATGCTCTTGCCCAGGACTGGTATTTATTTGCTTTGGCTGCTCAACAGGAAAATATAAAAAGATATAGTCCGGATCACACTTAAAAATTGATAGAAGCTCATTAAAACTTTAGGGAAATTCTCCTTTATAAATAGCCCAGTAGGAATCAGGGAAAATAATAAATATTTCTAGCAATTTGTGGATGCAAAAAATTCTATGTGAATTGAGGTTGAATTTAGCAAGATGCTCTTTGGGGAAGAAATGTTTGACAGGAGATTCCCAGAATTGTAGACATGGAGGTGAAGCAGCATCCCAGCAGGGGCAAAGGATAAATCATTCCCCTGGCTGTGGGAAATCTGAGATATTTCCTTCCTCTGTCTCACAAATTGACACCTACTTTTCCTACTTGCTATTTCATAGCTTAATTACTGGACTAGAGGATACTTTAGAGTGATACATGGGTGTTGATGCTATTTTAAGTAAACAAGCATTGACTAATATTAATCTGAATTACAGCTTTCTTACCTCTTGCATGAATGCCACAATCCCTAAAAATAGGGTCAGTTTCTCACTGTCTTTTTCTCACTCTCAGTGAAAATGGAAAAGAGACTAAGAAAAGAATCACAGGAAATACAGTAATAGGATTTTTTTAAAAGTTTTTTACCTAAAGCTAGGTAAATAGATTTATTTTAACCTAACAATTTCTTGGCAAAAATCGTGTATTTAATAGGAAGTATTTGCTTGTGAAATTTTGAAGTTGGATTTTGCATAAGAACAGCAATAACTAGTAAGTTGTCAGGAATCCTATTCTCAAACCACCTTATTTTGGTAGCTGTGATAATATTTCCTTTCCTTGAGGTCTGATTTGCACAGCACACTATCCAGCTACAATTTCATAGGCTTTTGGTGAAGACTACTCATCATTAAGGTATTTTCCACTGGAATTCCAAATTTAAAGATGTATTTTACCAAACCTAAGTAAACACCACTAAATTAAACAAATCCTCTGTGCCAGCTGGAAATGCATGCAAGGCTTTCATTGGGGTTTTTTTGCCTTTAAAGAGTTTTTGCTCTCCCTGCCCCCTCAGAATCTTCTCAGAGTAGGTATTTTATCTGCATTATGGACAGAGTTCTGTTGTTCTCTGCTTTTTGTGCTGTTTGCAACCAGCAAATCCCACTATTCAAACTGTTGTGCTGAGTTGTTTATGTCTCATCTTGGCATAATGACAATTGAACACATCACAGGCATGGCTGAGCCAGAGCTTTGGAGTCCTGGAACAACACTGGCCTTGTGGCTGCCAAAACCCTCCTGCTCCCTGGAAACCTCCCTGAGCCCCACACTCAGGAGTGAGGTCGGTTTTGAACCCCTACAAGAGAAGAGTTATCTGCTCACTAAAGAGGAAGAACAACCCCCAAAGACATTTCTATTTAATAAAGAATCCTTTGTCTTTTTGTGTGTAAATGTTGTTTTGCTTTCTGTGTTAAGGTACTGCAGTCCAGAGTACAGGTAGGCTGGATGTGCCACCAAAAGGGCCCAGAAACATTAATAGAATATTATATTAGAATATTGTATAATAGACATTACTGGAAATGACATAACATGGAGCCATTTAAATTATCCACATCTTTGTTGATGGTGGAAGGGTGGCCATGTGGTACAAGGCTGCAGCCTAGGAAATTAAGATTCCCCTGTTTGTTCCTCAGCTGACCTGTTACTGTGACATACTTATTGCTTTTATCTCTTTGCCAACTCTGCAAAATCGTGTTTCAATGTCAAGGGGGTACCAGACACTAAATTAATGATAAACCTGGTTTTTATATTAAATACAGTAGAAAAGGTGAAGTTATAATGATTTTATTATCAGTATTAAAATCAGTTTAAAATATATAGACAATGAGATCTCTGAAATCCAGTGTTCCAATATATTTCATTTTCTGTACCTGTGAGGACTTAACTCTTAGAGATGTTGTTCGGTGTTGATCTCTACATGAAATCCCAGTTTGGATGGATTAAAAAGGTGTGTGGGGGAAAGAGGAGTAGAAAGGCCACGTGTACTGGGCGTGTGGATTTGCTGAGTTTGTGAAACACCAAAGACAAGAAGCAAAACGACAGTATGAGATCATTTGGGTATAATGTGGTTTCCTCCTAAGCTTTCTGTTTTGTTTTGCTTTATTTTGCAGTTTGCCCAGCTGGTGTCTGTCTACAAAACTTTGGGTCCCGAGAAGTTCCCTTTAATCGAGCAAACGTTCTACCCAAATCACAAGGAAATGGTAGGTGCAAATAGCAACACTAAATACACTTCCTGTCTGTGTAAAGCAGGAACTGTAACACACTGGTCCTTTTTCCCATTTACTGTCCATTTTAAAAGCCATGTGGAAAGCTTTCAGGGGGATGAGACTGAGTGACCACTTGAAAGCATTGTGATGGTGAGCTGGAGGATTCTCAGATGGGAAGGCAGTAATTTTTCAGCTAACCAGCTTCACATCTTGAAAAGATTAAATGCTGATAAAGACATGAACAACTGTTAAAGTGCAAGAGTTACTTCTCAGGTTTGTTTTCACCCCAGTCCTTTATGATATGTTCAAAGTGTTTATTGCCTTTGGAGATGATGCACAAGGCTGTGTGCTGATTAGTGTGGGGCTTTGAATTCACCTAAAGTCAGGGTGGTTTTTACTTGTGATCTTCATGTACCTGAGCCAACATTGATTCCCAGTCCCTTACAGACATAAATGCATTCTTAAAAATAACAGGAATGACCTTTACTCATGACCTGTGTTATGCTGCGGTCATTCTTTTCTTATTTTTCTTAGGATTTCTAATCAGAAATTCTTTCCTGAGTATATTTCTCGAGAGGAAACACTGAGAGAGACTAGAGAGAGGCTCTTTGCTGATTGAATAGCCTGGCAGAGAAGCATCAATTATTGTAGAATCTAATCCATTCAGTATACGTCCCACAGCTGGGATTCAAGTACTGCAGCAAGGTCAGGATATATCTGTGAGTCAGCTGTTTGTGCAAGGTCCCTAAGCTGTCATTGCTATGAGTCTGTCCTGAGACTCTGGCTGGACTTTGTTAGCATAGGTGGGACCTCAGGTAAGCCCCGGGAACAGCAGGTGACTGAGATCCCTTCTGAACTCTTCCTTCTTCCACAGCTGCCTCATCCTTGGGTAACAAACACAGTATGGAGCAGTTCTGCTGTAGTTTTTGCAAGAGTGCCAGGATGGCTCTTCATCCTGCTTTTCCAGTTCTCTCTGGTTCCTTTGGATTATGAATGCACAGATGTTTCTACTTCTCTTGTCATATATGACACTTCTGAGAGGAGATTTCACCACAGTGAGGTGGCACACAGAGGTTTCATAGAACCAAAGGTACTGATTTGGAGCAGCAGGTCTAAATGTTGTCCCAGACGGTCAGATCTTTCCAGAGGGAAAGGGGGTTCTGTTGATGGATCTGTCAGGAAAATATACAATGCACAGGAAGTGTTTTTTGCCTTAAGCGTTCCTTCGTGACTGGTAGAGAGGCAGAACCACATCTCATTTTGCAAGATGCTTTTTTAAATAGTGATAAGTTTTTAGATCTGTTTTCCTAAGAATATCTAAGATATTCTTATCTGGTTTGTCATTTCCTGCTTGCAGTTTATTGTTCTTTCTTCGTTATTTTATCGTCTATTCAGGCCCCCCAGGGAACTGGCCATGGCATCTCACCAAGCCTGTCAGAATTCAAGGAGCATCTGGATGGTGCTCTTGGGTATATGGTTTAGTTGTAGGCAGTCCTGTGGGACTCCATGACCCTTAACTGGAGATAGTCTATGATTTTATTGAAAAAGCAAGTCTTTTGAATGTATTACTAAATTGCAGTACATAGAAACAAAGAACATATCCTATAATTTTGGGGCAAGAATTAATGTTTTAGATTTATAAGTTTATATGGCATATTTTGCTGTGGAGTATAACAACTGTGTCAGTGGTTCCCCCCGCTTTGTTCCCCTATATGCTCATTAAAGTCTAAGCTGCTAAGTTATTTGCCTTTTGTTTGAACTTTTGAATGTTGTTCTCCATAGCTAAGTAATCTTCTTTACATATTTTATGTAATGAATGTTAATCTAGAGAAAATTAACACGTTTGGGTATCACATTGCCATATGTGGCTTACAAGTGCTGCAATAACTGACTCATGGGGCTCATTTCTTTGGTTTTATTCCTTCTGAAGAAAGGATTTGGAACTCTGTGGCTTGGGAAATAATCAGGCAACATGGTACAAGATAACACTGTGTTCAGATTTCTAGAATGGGTTCTAAGATGGTCTGGATACCAGTCTTCTGTTGCTGAACTGAAAACATATCATGCTATTTATTTTTTGTTTCATTTTTTTGAACCCTTTAATAACAGCTGGCCTCATTTGCTTATACAGAATTCGGAAATTATGGTTTAAAATATTTTTTCTGTAGTTCCTCTTGTGTTTGCTCCTTCCTTTCTTATTCCTTAAGGGGAAACCTTAGGGAGCTCTCCCTCCCCTGCAGTGCAAACCAGCCCAGGGGCAATGGGGGAGCAGGAGAAAGCCTCAAGACTCTGGGAATGGAGGGCTCAGCAGAGTGTGCCAGAGGTGTGCCTGTGTTGGGCTTTCCTCTGCTTCTTTCACACTCTGCTGATGGTTTGTGCTGAGTCTTTAGCCGGCAAAAAAAGGTAAATAAACAAAGATGCCATTCTTTTGTGTAAAAATGGAGCTGCTTTAATGAAACACTTTTTGAAACAGAAACATTCATTCCAGACTGATTATACAAAACGCTGTAAGGCTTTTGAACTCATTGGTAGTTGAGTCATATCTACAGCCTTTCCCTCAGTAATTAGTTCCCTTTATTTCACTATATTCCCACCTCTTATGTTCTCTGTCATGAAAAAAAAGACAACATGGCTTTTTCAACAGAATTGTTGAACAATTTAATTAAAACTTAACTGGAACATTGAGAAAAAGCCAGCAATATTCAAGGTGGTGTTTCTTCCCCATTGATCTGTACAATCTCCCTTCTCGCTTCTATTCCCTAATCTTATCATAAGTTGTGTGAGTCATTTTCAAATTAGAATCAAGTGTTGTGCCAGGCTATATTCCTGCTCTAACCTTTCATATAAACACATACGTTTTCAAGAAGTAAAAATAAAGTGTTGTAAAAATAATCCGCCGTGGATAATATATCAATGCCACTACAGTAAAAACCTTGATAGGAAAATAACATATTGATGATGCCACATCGTAGTCAAGCCTTTTCATAATCTTTCTCAGTGCTGAATCTCAGGGAAAATAAAAACTCGTTCTGAGAGGGGTTTTTGTAAAGCTTTGCTTGCCATATTTATTGACACGAGGGAGAAAAATAATCTTTGTGCCACCCGTCGTGGTGAGTTTGTTCAGATTTATGCTCAGCCAGAAATCAAAGTCGACAGCCACTAACTGTGAAACACCTCATGTGGGATATTTTATGGCAGGACAAATATAAAATGTGTTTAAATCTAATTATGGCATACAATTTGTATTACAGTCTGTTCATAAATATAAAAGAAAACCTTTACTTGTACAAGGCACACAAAGAAGACAATCTGTGTCGGGTGAGTTGAGTTTAAGGTTTAGTTACTCTAAAACTGAAAGAGAAACAGAACTATGTTGAGTTAAAAAGCAGAAAATATCTGTTTGCTGCAGAGTGCTGTCCAAAAGACAGCATCACATCAAAATGGATTTGGAAACAAATGCTACACTGGACATGTATTGAATAATAATCAGCCCTGTGCTTGACTCAGACACTGTGTGGTTATTAAGCTCTCATGGGCTTCTCTAGGAATTGTTCTGATTTCACATGAGGAAATAAGGCCTGGCTTTAAGTCTTTCTTTAAATTAGTAATATAAATGCACAGCACTGCCAATATTTTCACTGCAATATCAATTCTTTTTGGAAGAAGTGAAGCCGTTTTATTCTTTTTATTTCATTTATATAAGTAGCCATAGTAAATCTATGGTCCAAATGAATAGTGTTTGGTAATTTTAGTTTTGTCTTTATAAAAACATGATGTTTTAATTTAGGATTGTAAATTAAAATAACAAAACTGATTTACAGTGCATAAAAAGTGAAACATTGACTTTTATATATTATAGGACATATATTCCTGAAAGAAACAATGACATGCCTTCCTGTTGGCCTTGCACCATTTGCATTTCATTGGAAATGTATAAATTTAGCCCCAGAAAAAGAAAACAACGATATTTATTCTCAGAAGAGCGTTTTGAAACCTATCCTTTTAATATGCATTTGTGCAATAATCAAAATAAACATTAAAAAGGTGAAAATAGGTCACAAAAATAATTTGTGCATTGAGGTTTCTTTCAGGTCTCTGTTATTTATCCAGTGCATCATACCTTAGTGTGTTCTATGTTGCATGGGACTTGCTGAATTTCATGGCCAAACTACTACCTCGTTGAATTGAATGGCATGAGAGATGTCTGTGCACTTAAAGATGTGCACATATTATTTGCAAGTTCAAGTCCCAGTGGTTTTATTAGGAGTCTACAGCAAACAGATTTGAGGAACTATTTGGAAAACCCTTGAGCAATAATGTGGTGGCTCTGACTGAGCCCCCAGGCTGGGAATGTCACCCTGGGGTTAACAGGAACCGGTAAAGGATGTTAACCCTTTCAATAGACCTGATCCAACCAAATGAGAGCAGAACTGTCTAAATCTCTGCCTGTGTTCTAAAGTCTCATGTAAGGAATACTCAAGAGTAATTCTAGACAAAATTGGAATGAAGTGAAAGAAATCCAATATAGAAAATTGGGGAGAGTAAAATACATCAGACATGGCAGCTATTAGAGATTCCCACCCTGCCTGAGGGTTCTGCCCCAGTTTCTGGGACACAAGGAGCTGGACAACTGTCTGAACTTTGGCATTTACTGAAATAGTTTCTGAAGTTTCACTGCTGTGAATTTAATTACTTTTGTAAACTTAGATATGTGTGAGATTAGCTACTAGCTACAGGAATCAATTTAGAAAAGTTAAGGCATTAAAAAAATAAAAGGCAAAATGTGTCGTAACACTTCTCTAGTACAAGTTCACAAGCAGCCAAATTCACTGTGACAGACTACAATAGGTATTCATGAATGAAAAATCATTAAATATGATCAAATATTTGAAAGCTTTCAGAAATCACTTGCTGTGTAAGTGCAGTATCTATTGCAATGTTTTCACATGAGTTTCTAAAGCCAAGGCTTTTAACAGTGCTGGAATACAATGACCTGGTCACATATTGAGAGAGGCATTAGCAAGTGCTGCAGCTGCCCTGAGGGTGGACAAGTTTTCTGTAAATATGAGCAGTTTCAGCCTATCATCATTTGTGTTGGTTCCATGAAATGCTGAAGCATTAGAAGATCTGACTTTTCTTTCAGCAAGGTGTGGCTAGTTCATAGGAATGCTGAGTTGGGAAGAGGCTTTTGTATATCAAGGCTGTTTCTTAGCTTAGTTATCACTGAATGTTACAGCTCCATAGATAAAGAAAGCTGTGACATAAGGAATATACAAAATGTGGAGCACAGATTGTTTTAATCCCAGAAGTGTTCAACTTGTTTCAACAGGTAAGGAAATATTTGTGAATCTT
This sequence comes from Lepidothrix coronata, assembly GCF_001604755.1. Taxonomy (NCBI): domain Eukaryota; kingdom Metazoa; phylum Chordata; class Aves; order Passeriformes; family Pipridae; genus Lepidothrix; species Lepidothrix coronata. The sequence continues at coordinate 1,160,431 of NW_016690385.1, forward strand.
TTTTTTAATAGCACATTGTTATAATACTTTACATATACACTGTACAATAATTCTTTTGCATCAAAGACTTTCATACAGAAAAAAAATAGTTCTATAAAACATTCCGTAGTTCAATGGAAAGATTTGGAATACAACACGGGGTGCTCTCAATCTGTAGGTTATCAAACGGGGGACAAATTCTGGCAACTCTTTTGTTCTTGTACATTCATATTGGCAAAGGGAACCTGTTATGCCTTGGAGGACACAGAGGAGCTTTCTCAGCTCAAGCCTCTGTGCAAAGCATAACAGCACAGAGTAGGTACCCCCAGGAGGTTTGTCCCTTGTCTTACGCCAGTGCCAGTCCCACAGACTGGGACTTTACTGTACAGGACAATTTGTTTGTGTTTCTAAGCAACAGATACATTAGACGATGGCAGTTCAAAGCTGGGAGCGGGCAGTGGTGGATGGAATGAGACTCCAAGGCTTTTTAGGAAGTGCTGGTTTTAAGGTTCGCTGATATCAATGAACTCTTTCTCGGGGGGGGGCCCACCTCGGTACCAGCTGCAGGTGCCATCACTCCTCTTGATGCAGGCGTAGTGCTTGGCTTGGTGCCCGTAGAGCTTCCTCTCGATCAGCCAGTCTGTCCAGAGGCACTCGTTGGGGGCAGTGATGGAGCAGGGCACCATGTAGCAGGTGGTTATCTGTGGGAAACAGTGCATTGCTTTAGCACCTCGCAGCTTTCCTTAAAATGCTGTTTATAAGAGAACAGTTCCCACCACTGCAAGCTGCTGGTGCCTGTCAGGTGGCTCCACCACAGGCACTGTTTTGTTCTGTACTCACCTTGCAGCCACAGCCCATTTGATATCTCTGATTCAGACTCTTCTTTTGAGACAAGGATAAATCATCCCATGGTTCAATGTAGTTGCACAAATGGATGAGGACTTTGCCATCGCTTAAAATTTGGCCTGCAGCATGGAAAACACAAAATATAAGCCAAACAATTAAAAGTGTTTTCTAAATACTAAAACAGAAGTGTAAGAATACCTCAAGTTTTTTACTAATTGCACCAGGTTAGTCATACTTAACATTTTTTAAAAATTAATTTAATCATAACAGAGAGAATATTCTTCTGACTGCATGCTGTATAAACGTAAAAGATTTAAGAAGGATATTTTTCAAAAGATACCAATAATCTGCCAGCAAGAGACGGATGCAAATGTTAAACAAGATTTTAAGACTCTATAGAAAAATCTGTAGTTCCTTAGTACGCCAGATCTGCACAGGCATAGCATGTGTTGTCTCATTAGGCATGTGTGCATTCCTGGGGAAATCAGTACTGTTGGTTTTAATCAAATAATAATGGCATAGTTCTTTCTATTTACTAATTATTACTGACCTTCGCTTCCTTTGGAACTACTTTAAGATTGTTGGATGAAGGATGGAAAACATGGAAGATCACACTATAACTACAGCTTAATGCAATTTGTACATCTCATTGTATTTGTGTTTAGTACATAGATACATTCCTTTTTAACAAGGGCTGGCATGTTTTAGCAAATTCAATCTAAGCAGTTACTTCTGGTTTTACAGGTACATTAGTTGTCACAGAATAGGCTGAGTTGGAAGGGCCCCATATTTTACCTGTCAGAAGATACTGTTTTTTGTTGTTGGCTTCTAATTTCACTCCACAGAGTGACGAATCAAAAGGGGTGTAGACATACTGGACATCCTTGAGCTTTTCAAATCCTTTAAACATCTAAAAATTAATAGAAACAGAAAGTCAGTTGTGGGGAAAAACCATGAAAAAACAGTTGCAAACAGCAGCTGAAAGAAATAGATGGTGAGTCTCTTTAAGGAAGGCTCCAAAGTCCAAAATTCTGTGAGAAAACACCAACAATTAGACCCTTTCAATTCACTGAATAAAACATTTCCAAGAGTTTTAGAAGGAAATTAGGTAGTTCTTCATTTTTTAAATTATAGGTTTTAAAATGTGCTTTTTCAGTGTTTTTAATGGATTGTTAAAGCTTTCCCTTCCATTTATATTCTACTGTCATGTTCCATTTAAGGAGCAATGCAGAGACATCAATCATCTCAACCTTGGTGCTGCAGCATCATAAGGTGCAAATGTTTCTCAGTGTATTAATATGGGAAATTTTCTCTTCATCAGTGTAATGGTGGGTATCTCCTGGGACATTAAACATGCTGAGGAACTTATTATTGTTCTTCTGTTTGGTCACTAAAGCAAGCTGGTTTTCCATATCCAGAGTTCTGATCTGTGGGACCTTCTCAAATAACTGTTGGAAAATGGGATCCAGCTCTTAGGTTTTACAGGACCAAAATGGATAGATCAGGATCAAAGCAGTTTTCAGAGTGGCTGCTTCTCAATCAGCGTTTTCAACTGCAAAAGAAATCTTTAAAATAAGCCATTAAAAGATCCAAAGAAGTTTCGCTGTGCCCCAACGTGAGAAGGCTCAGCCTCAGAAGGGTCAGCTTGTCATCACCTTCCGTGACATCACCAAACCCGGCAGCCTGGGGTGACATCATGGCACGTGGTGACAGCTGGGGACAATGGCAGGACTCACAGCTCCCCAGGGCAGCTCTCCCAGTTGCAGCTGGTGTCACTGGAAAATGTGTTTGTGTTTTACTCAAGTTCTCCCAGGAGATTTAAATAGCACAGGGCGCTAGAAAACACGCTGTAATATGTTGGTTTTTTTGAAGCGTTATTTATGGAAGAAAAAGAGCCAACGTTGTCACCAGGCTTCAGGTCCAAAAATATTAAATGTGATTTGAAACACTTAAGTAAAAAAAACCAAACAGACTGAAACAAAGCAAAACACAAAACAAACTGGTATCCTGTACAGAGCAGCAGAGAAAATCACAAAAACCCTCTGTAATGATGAGGAAAATGTGCCTAATTTTATTAGAGTAAAAGTAATCTGGTGCAGCAGCCCAGCACAGAAGTTCATCCCTTGATCTCAAATAACTTAAGAGGCATTATGCAGGCAACACAAATTGATTTATTTATTAAAACCCCCCAACAAACAGAGCAAAATATAATAGAGGTCTAGTTAATATTTAAATGAGATTGATGTTTGTTTTGTTGCAGGTTTTTTGGTTGCTTGGTTGGGGTGGTTTTTTTGAAGTTGCAGTCTGACTTATCTTAGGTTTTGACCTATATATTTCTTAAAGCATTTATTAAGATTATAATCTTCTGCTTAACTCAGTCAATCGTATTTGATCTTCTCAATCATATTCTCTCATCTCCTGAAAGCTTGGATATTTCTCTGTGGTTTGATTTCCACTGTGCACATTTGGGCTCCTGATAGGACTTTGTTGAGGTAGGAAAACCGGATGAGGAACTGGGGGAACAGAGAGGTGTGAGCCTGGTGCTAACATCTATCTTTACACTGTCCTTGTCTTCCTGATGGGTGTAACCAAGACCAGCACACGGCCAGGGCTTTAAAATTTTAAAATACTCCTTTTTAAAAAACCATCTGTATTACTTCCAGTGTCTCAGGCATGTTTCTGTTCTAGTAATTACATTATTCTATCTTCTTTCTTCTCTAAGGTTTTTCAACTATATCATGGCTTATTTTCTTAGCTTTAAATAGTGATTAATATCTAGTTTTAAAACTGCAGGTGTCACTGTAAAGTGTAGATACCTTCATGTTTAGCTTGAATATCTCCTCATATTCCCACTGGGAGTGACCCCACCCCTTGGAAAAGCAGTCTGGTTCTCTCAGCGGGTTTCCATCCATGCACCTCGTGAAAAATAGTTAGCAATTTTGTTTATACTTGTTTAATTTGGTAAAAACTGTTGATTTCATGTATCTAGTCATGGCACTGTTTTAATGTGTAGCTGGCTCCTTGGGGCAAGTGCGATGACCAAGTCAGTCACGATAATATTATATAGACACATATTCAATTGCATATAAATCACATATTATCTCCTCTCTTTAGTATAATGCTGTAAATAAGAACAGCAATTGAAAAAATTTATGGCTTCTCGATATGCCAACCCATCTCTATAAAATCATTAAACCTCCTTGTTATTATTTCTAGAAATTAATATCAAAAGAATGTTTAATATTTCTGACTAAAATAGCAGTGTTTTCATGTGAAGCCTAATGCACGGGATTTAAAATAACAGGAATATAATTTTTGTAACAGGGTTACCATAAGCAAGCCACACTACTGTTACATGTCAAACAGCCCAGAGAGCCCAGAGCAGAGAAACAGCACCATTTTGCTGAATTTTCAGTTGCAGTAAAATGTAACCTTCACAGATTCTGTGTTCCTTTTCCAAGAGGGGAGAAGAACTGATGAGGGAGTGTGAATATGTTAGTAGCCTAAATAGTATTCACCAAAACTCACACGGAGTTGATAATCGTATTTTAGTTCAATGCATCTTTTAGCTCAAAAGAGATGATTAGAGAGTCTGTTCTTCCTTTCTGTGCTATATAAACAAATTCTTAGCCTATCCCCCATCCTGCACGTGTTCCTGCACAGGATTAGCCCCAAGCCCGTGGGCAGTGCCACTGGCCATTCCAAGGGCCCTGCAGTTTGTCCTTCGGGTCATCAGGAGAAAGGGCTCTGGAGCACTCAGAGAACTGTTCACTGTAACAGTGAACAGAGAATATTTGACCCTTTGACGTGCACTATTGATTTAAATTCTTTTAAATGTTATCACCTGAGGTGAGAAATGGTGTGATCAAGTTAATTGCTGTAGCCAGAAAGTTCTCAGTTACCCAGGAGTGTGGCCACCGACCCACGAGGCTCCATCTGAGGATCTCTGCCCAGCTATTTCTGTGCCGTTACTAGTCAGGCTGTGAGCTGTCCCATTCCATGGAGATGGCCAAATCTGGCTGACTTTGTACACCATTATATATTTTTTTATTGATTATTTTACATTTACCAAATGTTTACAGGCACGAGCTATTTAAAATTCCTCACTCTTTTTACTTTTGTGACGTGGTGAGTGCTTTACAGTGTAAACAATTTTCTGTTAAACTTCTGTTAATTTAAATGTATTTCTCAGTAATTTTTCAGTAGGCTTGGTCATGTTCAATTTTTGCCCATACACCAACTCTGAATTACATGCCTAGAATATAACAAGTTGCCTCACTCTTTGTCTCTGCTGTGGGATTTATCAGGCACAGTTGCCTTTATTGGCTTTTTTCAGTTCCACAGAGGATGGGCAGGTCACAGAGCTCCTGTGTGTTTTCACGCTCTGGGGGGTGGAGATTTCAAACCAAAATCCTTCCATTTAGGCTGGTCAGTGCCTGGAGCAGGGACCTGGGTCCCAAGGCAGCTGAGTGCCAGGGAAAGCTCAGCTCCTGCCTCCTCTGAACTCCTCTGGCCAGAGGAAAGAATTTGAAGGGTGGGACAATTCAGACCCATTTGTTAGTCTAATGTTTCATGTAATAATGTAGGGCATTGTTTATTAGAAAATAGATCTCTCTGGTTTGTCCAGTCCTAGTTGACTTGCCTTCTGAAGCTGACTGGAATTAAATAAACGTCTCTAACTGATGCTGAGTTTTGAATAGGCCTCCACTTGTGAAAAATAGGGAGAAACTCCAGAACAGCTTCGATATAGAAATGTATTTCAGAGATTTCAGTGTACTATTACTGAAGTACAGGATTATAAGGTAAGGTAAGGTAAGGTAATGGCCAGTCTTCGCGAGCGAAGATTTGGGAAAGGTCATTAACCCTTCGAGCCTGCGCAGTGGATTTTTTAGGTGAGACACAGCGTGCGCTGAACTGAGCCCACCCTTTAATCCTGAGGTTCAGCTGCCGGGGCCAAGCAAACTTGGACAGTGGCAGTGAGGGTCTCAGAACGTAGGTTTGTTTAGAGTGACCTTCTCTTAGATGGATTGCCTCACAGGGCTAACGAGCTCCATCTGCCCGGGGGGCTGGGAATCGAACCCGGGTCGCAGCGGTGAGAGTCCTGCACCCTAACCACTAGACCACCAGAGGCCCCAGTACAGGATTATAGACTGAAAATAATCACTGAGACTAGACTTCTCGTTGTTCCTGTTTGTGCTGAAGCGTAAGATGATTTGCATTTCTGTAAAATTACTGAAGTGTTGCTGAGGAGCAATAGAACATTAAAGTGCTAATGGGGGGAAGGAGAATTCCTCTGGTATTTATGTGCTTATGTCTGTAAAGAGACATTTGAATATATCCTTAGTATTTAAGAAGACGCAGATTGTGAAGAGCTTTGGAGTTTCTTTTAGCAATGTAAAGACTGGCTTGTTGAAATTCCTTTAAAACCTTAACAGAAGTTGTGTGTGATAACCATCCTTATTTACCGTAGATTTTTCTCAGTAGATCCTGTGAGGGGATCTACTGATATAGCTTGAATGATTGAATTTTCTTTTGAAAGCATGTAGCCATTCATAAAGATTTTCTGTTCCAGCAAGTGTAAAAGTGCAAATAATATAAAACAATATTCAGTGAAAAATGAGAGGTGAAACTGCCTGGAAAACAAACCAACCAACCAACCAAACCACCCCACTAATGCACACTCACACACGTAAATATCGAGAGACTATTTTTTGTGTATTCCAGAAACAGGTAGATCATGATTATTTTAACATCAGTGAGAGTTCAACAGTGACTTGAAGGGGACCAAGATGCATCTTCTTAAAGTGCATTAATGAATATATCCACCTGTTGGAGCTGAACAAATAATGGAAAAATCCTGTGAGATTCTGAATGATTGTGTTTTTGGGTGCTCCCACTTGGTGTTTGCTTCCCTAGCAACTTTCATAAAAATGGAGTTTGGTTTATATTAATATGAGGGAAGGACTCCTGCAAATATCCCTATTCACTGTGAACATAGGGCCTTGCTCTTTCAGCCTCTTTCCAAGTCATCTTTAAGCAATTGTGAATAATAAAATTGTCATCAAAATATCATTATTTGACAAACAGCTCCTGAATGTCAGAACAGCCTTCTGCTTTTTTCTTTTGCATTTTTTTTAAACCCTCCTTTGATTTATTCTGTGTAGTTCACCCAGGTCTAACTGGGTCTTTTTCAGCTTCCAGCATTTTAAGCTAAGCTAGTCATATACAGAGGTTATGACCATTGAATTTCAAAAGAGCAGAGTGATTCCATGTACCTTTATTTGTTTGATTTCATACCGGATCATTTTGTGGGTATCAAGGGGATCATCACTGGCAGGAACCACCTTTTCACTGGATATTTTTGCTCGAATCACTGTAATAGAGAGAAAGATTTAAATGCAAATAAGCACGTGCCTCATTTTGCAAGCAAAACCAAAAATTATCTTGATAGATTTTAGCATTGTTTTGACACTTTAGCTAGAATTAAGGCTCTTACTATAAGATCACTACCTTAAGTTAACTCCTGAAAATAAAAATAAATGGGCTGCCTGTGATGTAAATCTGAATTCCCATGAATCTGGAAATCTGATTGATGTTGCCACTCAGTTTTGACAAAAACTGTCCATCAAAATCTTTGAAAGACTTGAATCCCATAGAATGTTACAAAATACCCATCATTATAATCAGTGTGGAAAGGGACACTGATGACAGAAGAATTGTTGATCAATTAAATAGACTTGAAGTAACACTGAAAGCCTGTGCCAGACAAAATGAAAGCATTGATTTTATGCATAAAATCAGAAGTCGAGAATAGACTTTCATTTGCTTTTCTGAAGCTTAACAAAGCACATCATCAGTTGTGTAAACCTGTATAAATCAATTCCTCCCTCTTTTAACACACTTTATTTCCTGTTCTTTAATCAAGGAAAGTATGAGATTTAATGGAAGAAGAAATTGATTGTTCTCCTCTCTTTGTTTGGGGCATCTCTCTTGTGTATGATGTTTAAAATATGCCAGGACTATTAGGCACAGTGAATAACGAGGTTCTAAGAATATGGTATATGTCCAAAATCCCACTGGGGACTTCTATCCCCCAAAATTATTGAGCATCCTATTTTTGCTCTGTTCTGGGTGGCGACTCCTGCAGCTCCTCTGCAGGTGAGGGGCTTGTAAAACAAACAATCTGTGCCTGCATGGACAGACACTGGCAAAGGCCAGAGTAGAGGAAAATTTTTGTGACATCGAAATCATGCTTTTCCAAAAAAACCCCAACCATTTCTTTGATAGATTGACCTCATATTTATCATATCTAAAGGAAAAGAATAAAAAACACAGATTGAAACCCAGCCAGGCAGAGGTCAGTCCCACCTCATCACGGGCAATTCTCATTTCCTCGCTCATTAGCAGAGCAAAGTCAATGTAATAACCAACGTGATACAGATACCTCCAGCTTCAAAGCTCAGGTCCTCTATCTTTTGGCACAGTCATCCCTCCTCCCAAGCCATTTAAACTCTTTTTAAGGAGCATTTGAGACTTATGGATTGGAAGGAAAGAGTTCTTTTAAATCTGAGCAGCAAATTCCTCATTTCACATGGTAAGTGGCAGCGTCTCTTTAATCATCTGCAGATGTGCTGTGTTCCCACAAATTAACAGTGTGTCTTCAGAGCTTTGATCTAATTCCAGAGGAAAAGTGTTGTGGATTGTGTGTACTACACTGCTGGCAAGGACAAATTAGAATCATGTTTTGTTTTCTTTCCATCATTACTGCTTTAAAAAAGATTTTCTCATTAAAGAGTCTGTTCAATATTGAAGGTAAGGCCTGAGAAAACAGGATTGAGCTCCATTATTTTCCCAGTACCATAACATGGTTTATATGCAGGAAATCTTTTCCTGCCTACTCAATGCAAACATTTTTAGGATAATTAAAACTACGTTCCCCCTTGTGTTTGATGTTGAAACAGTAGTTTTCCTATTTTTATTAAATTCTACTTGTTAGCATCTGAGAGGAACATTACAGATGATCACTGGTAGCTGCAGTGGTCCTCATGGAGTTGTGAGAAGCTGAAACCAACATTCTGGGGGTTGTCATTAAGAGATCTCTTACTGGATGTGTAGAAGAAAATGAAAAGTATTTTTGTGTTGTGTGTGTTTCATTCATTTGTTTAAGAGAAAGCTTCCAGATGGCAAAGGAAAACCAAATTGCGCTTTGGATTTTTTTTTTAACAGTAAGAAAGTTTTATTATTACAGGATGTCTAAATTTCTAGTTATTTGGATTTTACTCTTCTGTTCTCCTGAAACCAGATTCAGATTCACACAGATCTTTTGGGGCCTTTTAATCCTGCTTGGTTTTCTTTTTTTCTGTGCATTAATATTTTTTTTCAATCGATGTCGTCTAGCTGTCTCCTGAAACCTCTGATTCATGTGGTTGCTTCTGTTTTTAACCACAAGCACTTCCTGATGGAGCATTCCTGGGCCTGGCCATCTCCCTCTCCTCACTCGTGGTCCAGAGGGTGGTCAGGACTCAGGATTCCTCTGAGTCTGCACTTCTTTTCAAGACATGGTTTCAAGTATTCCGTGGCTGTCTTGGCTTCTCCTCTGTGTGAATGAGAACAGCCTCTGGTTGTTTAGTGTAATAATATCATTTTATCTGTCAGGCAGTTATTGGTTCCTTATGAGGAATTTGCATATATGGAACACATATGCATAGCCTTGATATTCCAATTCCAGTAATCCCGTCGGCCTCAGATTTGTTCTGCACTGAAAATACAGACTGTTTTGCAAAAGACTTCACCTTGATATTTCAGTAGGGGGATGTAGCTTTTCCGTGGAATTCATATGCTGTAAATCAACTTTGATAAAATTTAAACTTTTCTGCCTACTTTATGGTTGCTGGTTGTTGCGGGGAACCGAACTGAGAGGGCGTTAATGTGAGTTACAGGAGACCAGTGCTCTGTTTAGTAAATCAGCTTGGCTCTTGGGCAGTCAGTGTTACAGGTGTGTTAGGAATATATTTATTCCTTCTTTCCTCAGTAATAATAAACCTCTTCCAGCCATTTCTACATGCATGAAAGGTCATTTTGAACTTACTAGGTATAACATCAGATATATTTGTGTTTAATACAGCTAGGAGAAAAGGGTTGAGGTTTATACAATCCAAAATTGTTTATATATAATAAGAACAGAAAGATATTAAGTGCATCTTTCCTAAAGCTGGGTGATTTCCCTCTGAAATAAGCTACACTAATTAATACCTGTAAATAAACGGCACCATCACTTTGTGTGTTAGAGATTTCTATGATCATGAGGAAGTACTTACACTAAGGGCTTTTTTATAAGAAGTTCACTGCTACGAGACTGATTTTACCCCACTACAGAGGCAAACACAAGGAAATACGATTCAAGAGAAAAGAGACAAAGAACTGGGGAGCCCATTCCAAGGCACAGATAGAGCTGGAATCTGAACAGAGCAAATACTTGCACTTTGTGCACTGAAATTCATATGTTTCCTAAAAGTAGTATCTTTTTAGACTGTTGAGTTATTTCTAAGGCAGTAACAGAGGGAAACCTCTTGATTGAAGAATTACTCTCATTGTTACAAGTTAGAATTATGAAATAATATGTTCTGTATTATAATATTTTATATAGTATTACCGTACTTAAACAAGTGGTAAGATTATGTCACTTAACCTTCTGGTCGCAGTCCCAGTGTTTGAAGACAGGCAACTTTGCTCAACTAAAGTAATCATTTATATATTGGGATAAACTACTTGGAAATACCTAAAGCCTGCAGTACAGTGGTGGTGCCACAAGGTTACGTTGCAGCCAGAACAAAACTCAGCCAAGAGTTGTCTATTAACAAATCCTCACAAGCAAAGGACAGGGGATTGCCTTCAGGTGTTTAGTGTAGGATTAAAAAAAAAAGAAGGAATTTTATTAACACCCTGTCACTTGTTGTACACAATACTAAAATCTGTGTATTCTGTAAGGGAAGACTGGGGACATATCGGATAATGAGATTTCCAGCAGTGCCCATCTTCAGTCTGGGAGGTGAATTAATGGAGAGGATTCAGTGTGAGACCAGAGAGGAACCTTGAATTCCCAGGAGGAACTGTAATTAATTCCTTCTTGTCACAAAATAGCTGCTCCAGGTGCAATGCCTGTATTCAGCATTACCTGGCCACCATGTCTGGAGGCAGATCAGATTTGCCTCCAGTTTAACTCAGGCATCTCTCACTGGCCAAAAATTTAAATGTGAACAACCAGAAAGAAAACTAACTAAAAGTCTGTGGGCAAAACTGGCCTCGTCTACTGTATTCACCTTAAGTCAAGTTATGGTAAAATAATGCAAAGAGCCCAAGAAAAACTCCATAGAGAAGGTGTAGCCACACTATTTCATTGACCTCATTTGCATCTAGAGGCCATAGGTACTGTACCCTCTATATTATGGTCCAGTCTTAAATGCTCTTGCTCTCTTGAAGAAGAATACTGGCAAGAAATGCTCTCAGAGCTGCCAAGGAACCTGAGAACACAATGTGGAATACTTGTGTTTCATGAGTACAGAGATATGACCAAAGAAATTTATTCTTCAGATAGGGAACTAGACTTTCCTGCAGAGAGGGGAAAGAGTCAGCAGGCAAGGAGAATGAATGATCAACCTCAAAAAAGAACAGGAATCTGCACAGGATTTGTGACAACAGACAAAAATTAATGAACCCACTTAAAGCAATACTGCACAAGATAGAATAGATAAAAATCTTGGATAGAATTCTAAGTAAAATATGGTCTATTGGCCGCTGATTTGTATTGCCTAAAAAATCCCAAAATAGACAAGAAGTTGTAGGAGTCTTCTGTAATTTAGAGCAACTGTCCCATGTGTACAGCATTACCACTCTCCATTTCTCTGCCATCTATTTGACTCAGTTGTTCACACTTCCTTGCCACATTTACTTATGGTAAAGCTTTGAGTCTCACCAATGAAGAAAGCAAATTAACCTGCTTAAATATTCATGTACTATGTATTCATGGATATGGAAAATATTATAATTTCTCAAAATACGTATGAAATGAAGAAAGGAGCACTGGCGATACAGAAGGAGCATCGTAACTGCTTGAAACTCATAGGTATCACTAATGCTTCCAAAAGAAGGCAATTTGTCCAAAAGGAGACAAAAGTTATGGACTGATTGACATTAAAATAAGTCATTTAATACCCAATATAATAATGGCCAGTCTTTGCGAGCGAAGATTTGGGAAAGGTCATTGACCCTTCGAGCCTGCGCAGTGGATTTTTTAGGTGAGACACAGCGTGCGCTGAACTGAGCCCACCCTTTAATCCTGAGGTTCATCTGCCGGGGCCGAGCAAACTTGGACAGTGGCAGTGAGGGTCTCAGAACATAGGTTTGTTTAGAGTGACCTTCTCTTAGATGGATTGCCTCACAGGGCTAATGAGCTCCATCTGCCCGGGGGGCCGGGAATCGAACCCGGGTCGCAGCGGTGAGAGTCCTGCACCCTAACCACTAGACCACCAGGGGCCCCTAATACCCAATATATACTTCTACATACACACTGAATTTTTAAAGCAGATTATTTTAGAGACTTTAGAAAGTTTGGGGAGAATTAAGGTTTTCTTACACTTGTGTTTCAGTATTTGATTTGCCTATGTTGGCTTCCAAAACGATTGGCAGTAGTGCCATTTCAGTCATTTGAAATCTCTACAAGAGAAGTGTGTGAAATACAGAGGATGTACCTGTTCTGTGTGTAGGTACTTGAGCATTCACTTACTATTGCCTCAGTAAGGGAGGAAGTGTAGCCATTGGGATGATAAGAAATTGGGGGAATCTCTGCGTGTGTTCCATACGTCCCTGGGAGCAGGGATCGTGGCTGCTGTGTTTTCATGCAACAAAGCAATGAGTAACACTATTATGTGCCAGTACCGTGAGGATATTATGGATCAGTAAGCTGTCCTTAACTTGAACTGTTTAAAGCCTTTTCAAAGCAAGTCTCTGAACTGCAAATATTCTGGTTTCTCTGTTCTTGCTGAAGGATTTGCCAACTACAGTCTCATAAAAATGCCATTATTTTTTATCTTGTTCCCACTTGTATTTTTTTTTTCATTTTTCTCTACTCTGAGTCTAAAAAAAGGCTCTGCTAGTGCTGGAGCTCCATTTACACATTTTGGGTTGAGGTTGTCTATACTGCATAAAAAAGGTTTGTACTCTACGTTTGCAAAAGCTCTGCTACTTTTTATTGCTTCAGGTATTTGCTTTTCAGCTTGGGGGCATGTGAATCCTTATCTTTATTTCCAGTAAGCAGCCTGAGCTGAACTCAGGCAACTTGCACTTTTGCAAAGTAATTCGTATTTGTTTGGATCTTTCAGAATCTGGTAGTTATGAATTCACTGGAACACTTCCAGTCATCCAGAGACCACCTCTGCCATGACTGTCCAAATGCTTTACCACCAATTAGTTTTGTTTTGGGTTTTTTAATCAAAATTTGCTGGCTGCCATCATCACCTGTGAAAAATTCTTTGTAGTATTCATTCTTTTTGCTTGCTTTCTTTGCTTTTGATGCTTTACAACATCAAGGAGACTGCAACAATTCTTTTGCAGTGTTAATTTGTGAATTATTTCACAAGTTTTTAATTGTTTCAGACTTCAGTAGAGAGAAAGATGTTTACTTCAGGATATCCACTGAGATTCTAGTCCACTCTGATTCTTTTGGGAAAGGAAACCTAACATTAATCCCTGTACTTTTTTGAGAATCAGTGAGTGTTGAATGTTCTTTGAATGATCTTTAAACAGCTAAAAAAGAACAAATGTGTTTAGCAAATGGCTCATCTGTCAATTTATCTTTCAACAGGACAGATCAGCAAACAGTAGTTTCACTTCCCAACTGTAACTCAACTCAGATGTTTGAAGCTGTGGTACTAAGTTCAATTCTAGATGCAAACAGAATGAGCAGCAACAAAGATGGCCCAATTCTGAGAAAAAATTCTTCTCCTGTGGGCTTGCAGGATGGATTTCTTATCTGTAAGTCTACATTGTCAATATTCACTCTTCCTCCACAACTCCTAGACCCAAAATCAAAGAATCTTTTGTTCAAAAGATGTTTTGCTAGTTAGGACATAAAGGCAATTTCATTTTTCCCTGCTTTGTATTTTAGTTTCCTGATATTCCATCAATAAATGCTTATAGCCACCTGTAAGATAACTAAATCATCAGTGCAGTACTTAACTGAACCACAGTTTCTGAAATCACAAGAAATCAGAAAAGGAGAACTTTTTGGACTATTTGGACACAAGTGTTTTGGATCTGTAAACAAAGAGTTTGTTGAAGAATGTGACTGTAACAGTAGCATAATTTTCCCCTTTATTCTATGGAAAGCCATGTATGGATGAGTATTGCCTGGTCTTAGTGGTGTGTCCAGTTACATGAGAAGTGTGGTGAGATAAGAATTATATCTGTAACTGAGAAACCAAAGCCTTTGAGTGAAGGTTTGTCACATGGGCTAAAAAGAACCCCATTGTAATTTTTGAAAAACTTATGAGTATTTTCAAAATTGATTAAACAGATACCTAGGATTTTTTTATTACCATTTGATATGGATGTTAATTTGCACTGTATTATATTTCAATGTAAATGCTTTGCAGAATTTGGTTACTCTTAAGTGTTTTATTAACACAGATCTGTGCTATTCTGCATCCAAACTGCATTTCCATTTGAGGCTTTCAGAATGTAGAAGGTCCATATTTAAGCTCATTAGGACTCTCAGGTAGGTCAGGATTTTGTGGATCTCTGTGTTTTTGGCTCAGGATGCAAAAATTCCTTGTGTTGAAGGCAAGAGTTGATTGGGTTTGGCTTCCTTGTTAAACCAGAAGATTATGTGGTTTTTTTTTTTTTTTTTAATTAGAAGAATACATTCCATTTATGAGAGTGAGGTCTTAAAATCTAGTTTTTATAAACTTTCAAATAGAAGAGGTAAGTGTATTTTTAACAGATGTATGGTATTCTTTTAACTTAAATATTAACTAAAAACTACCATGATTTCCTAATGTTGTTCAAGGTCAGTTTTATTTTTCTGCACTGTTTTTACAGCTGCTGCTCATGTTACCAGAAATATTTCTCTCTACTTTGCAAGCCTCAAATACCACATCATTTGACTAGTAATCAACATCTGCCTAATTTCAGCTGAAGAATAACACTCCCTTTCTGTTCTGAAGTCTGTAGAACAACATACATGATGTTATTGTGGATTTCCAGTCACAGTGGCCTGACCCTTCCTCCGGGCGGAAGAAACCCCACATTGCTGAGATACTTTTTAATGAGAAAGTTAGGGATTAAAGTTGGGAGAATAATAGGATTAAGAGTTTTACAGTCTTTCATGTTCTCTGTTTCATAGTATTTAGTCTTTGTTTCTAGGCTTGAATTTTGTTTTCCAGCTGGTGTGTGTAGAATGTTGTTTTTGAAAGAATGGGGTTTAGTTCCCGGCACTACAACACATGCTTTTCAATAAAAGTAACTTAATTTCTTAGCTTTCTTATCCTGCATTAAGAACACACTCAGCAACAAGTTGGTGTTACTGAGTTCTCAATCAGGCAACCAGCTTAATTCCTCTGAGATTTCATTCTACTACACAATAGCCAGCTCTGCTTTTTTTCACTAAAACTAAATTATGTTACAGTTTTCAGCTATGTTCAAATTGACAGGAATGTCAATCCAGTGGATTTGGCTCCTTAAAAATCTGTACTGTTGTTCAGTTTTGTGATGCCACTGCGTTTCACCACTATGACTTTGAACTGTTGGGAACAATGCCATGAAAAGCCAAGCAGAGGGAAGGACGACTGCATTTTTCCCAGATTGCGCCCCATTTTCCTGTTTAAGTAGCAGGGTTTTGAAGAGCAGTCATCTACAGAACATGGGAAATATTTCATAGAGTTGCATGCTATTGGCATGCTAAGTCTTTAATTCAGAGCTGAGAAAGTAACTTCCCAAGGACTTTTGAAGTAAGTGTTTGCTTCTATCCTAAACCCTCAAGCAGGTGTAGAGTTACTTGTAGGTCTTATTCAGGTCTTATTCTTTCTGCTCCCAAACAGGAGATTCAGTCTGGGTCCTAGGAAGCTGTTTCACTAACATTTTGTTAAATGTCAGCTGCAAATGGAAGAACTCACTGCTATTCCTGTGGCAGCACTCCAGCAATTCATGGAACAGGAACGTTGAGGTGCTTCACTGGACATGCAGCTAGACAGGTACAAACACATGGAGTTGTAAGGAGTTATTAACTCCACAGCATCTCCGCAGTCAGAGCAGCCAGTTTACGGTATTTTTGAAAGCATTTAGAAGTTTCAGGCTATGATGCCAAGAAATTTATATGTACTGCAATTATGCCTTAATTGTAATCCGCAGGCATTTGTACCAGTGATGGGCCTTTGCAGGGTGGCAGGTGTTTTTTCTTCACTCTAAATGCATCAGCATTTACTACTTTAAACTAAATAACTTATTAGGATTCACGTTGTCCAGGGTTTTTTAAATTTTATTTGAAAATTCTATTAATTTATATAAAAGTATATATAAGAAACAAGTAATAAAAATTACTCTATGTTTCTTCTTTGATAGCCAAAATAGACGAAAAATGGGTTGAAATGTCTATTTCTCAATAATTTTTGCTAATGAACTCAATTTTTGTCACGTAAAAAAAAAGTGGGCATAGGGAAGAGTGACTGTTAATGACTCCTACCTACCAACACTGTTTTCTGAGCACTAATGGGACACATAGGACTGGAACTCCACTTCCCTCAGCCCCTTGCTGAGCACATAATATTATCAGCCCCTGTGCATTAAACCTGCCAAATATGAATAACATTAGTTTTGAGATTAATATAATTTCTAGCTTGTTTTAAGAGGATTGATTGGTTAATATAATTAAAGCTCTGAAGATACAGCTCTGACAGCATGCTCCTTCCATGGCACTCATGCAGTCTCACCACTTCTTTTTTCATAATAATCCTTGCAAGAACCATGCTCAGGTGCAGTGCTTTGCCTGTTCATTGAGACAGAACTAGAACAGCACTTCTGTCCTTGAATTCACAATTCTTGGAGTAAAAACTCATCTTCCATTCCTGTGGGGGACCCCTGAGAAATAAGAAAATGCATATTCTTTTCCAGTCAGTGACAGGTTACTCTAGAAATGCATTATGGTCACTGATTTCCACTCTAGAGCTCTGCTTGGTAGGAAAATAATATAAATGCAGGTCGTACACCAGGTGCCATCAGTTTTCCATGCCATGGCCAAGTCCAGAAGGCTGCAGACAACTCTAAGACGTGAGCTGTGACCCCAGGGCTGTCGGAGGGGTGTCTGAAAGAGTCACCTGTGACCCCGGGTCCTGCCAGGTCTCCCACAGCCAGGCTGTCCTGCCCAACCCCCCAAGCAACAGCATCAAGGGTCTACATTTTTATGGGACTCAGCTGAAACCTTCACAGAAGACTGGGGTTTGTTGCATCATGGTTTTTGGTGGGGTTGTTACCGTCTGTATGAACACTGTACCCCGAAACACGTGAAGGTTGGTGACCTCAATGATAACCTTGTGTCAAACCCCCCACTGAAGGTGCCCATCAAACAGCACGTGCAGTAACCAGACCTGCACAGTCACACTGCTGTGGGAGTAGGGGTGTGGTGAGTGCATATAACACAAAAGAAGTAAGAGTAAAACGTAAAAACTGCTTTGATTTCACTGTTCCCCTTTTCTCCCTAACCTGGAAGAAGTACCATCCACATTTCCAATACATTTTACATTAGTTGATTTTTCCCATCAGGCAAAGTTACTTCCCACCCTAATGATGCACAAATTAATCAATTCCAGTACTATTCAAGTATTATATTGCAGAGAGGCAAAATTGTGGGACACTGAGCTCTGAAAGTTTTAATTTGAAATTCAATAATAAAGAAATAGGATGTTGTAATTTTGTCCCAGAAGAGCTGACTTTGAAAACTTAATTTTGGTGTACTTAAAGAAAATTTTTACTGTTATGTTTAAATGTGATTAAAATTTAATATATCATTGGGCACATCTTTACAGTGCTTGATCTCAGTGATCTTGGGAGATTTTAACAGGCTGAAAATGCTGCCAAGCTCCAGCTGTAAAGTTTCCATCGCATTTTGAAACATGCCACTCTTCTGCAAAACTACAGAACTATTCTCTGAAGCTATATTATGTATTTATTGGTACTCCAGATCATTTCTGTTGGACTGTGGTGCCCAATATTCAGTAAAAATATAATTTTTAATATATGCTTAAGAAAAAAACAATAATAAGACAATTTAAATAAGAAATCTGACTTTGAGGTTGGGAACTGGTGTTACAGAGCTAAGAAATGCAAAGTGTTTACATATTTATCCTTCTGTCAAAAAAATAACCTTGCTTATGCCTAAGGGAGAAAATCATCATGAATTAGAAGTGCCAGACTTTAGAAAGGTATCAGTGCTCTCCACAAATACCTTTTCTCTCTACAGATTGTCTGTTTTGATGTCCTCGCTGGTTTAGAATTGAGGCCAGGAAGCCAAAGTCAGTGGCAAAAGGGAAATTTGTTGTCTTGGCATTGTCTGGTAAACCCAATTGCATCCATGTTTTGCTCCAGAAAAAACAATTATCAGAAGAATTTTGTTGTATTGGCTTGGCACTATAGTGAAATATTTGAAATATTGATCAGCATATCCTGCCCACACTGCATTTCTGTGAGGAGAAAACCTGGGCATAGGGGTCAGCACTGACAATTAGCAGTGCAATTAGTGGAAGTTTAATAAACCTCTCCTCTCTATTCCCAGTGAAAGTCCTGTTGGAAAGCAGAGGTGTTTGCTGGGGTCTGAAGGCATCCAGCACATTCTAGGAGGGCCTCAGCACTATTTAAAGGAACACAAGAATGTATCTCCCTTTCTTAACAAAAGGTGTGCATTTCATGGTGCTCAGCACTTCCTGCTGATGAGGAGTTACCTCTGTCTGAAGGGAAATTTAAAACTTCTGAGAAGTTCATGAAAACTGCTCAAACTGGTACAAAATCACATTCTATCAAGGCTACGTGGTCAGATGAGCAAACCCAAGGGCAGGTGAATGGCAGGACCGGTGCAACGCTCCTGATTTACTGTTCTTCCTGTGGGGTACAATCTTCTAACACCTGTAGGGCTCTGCACTCATCCCTTATTCTAGGTTTAGGCAGCACCTTGTAGGACCAGGAGCTCCCTCTGCCCCCAGGTCTGTCAGGAAGCCCATTATTGCTACCAGGTTACTCAGTTGTGTGGTACCTGTGGCCATTTAGAGAGTAAAGCCACAAAAGCCTCCTAGCCCTAGAAGACAAAAGTGTTGCAGCACTAATCACCTGAACAAAAGGAAAAGTGAAAGAGCTTGTCCTGGACTTAATTTCTCTGCTTGTTTTTTTCCTTGGGTCTCTCTCATAAACACTGAGGTTGATGAGTTGTTCCACGCATTCAGTTAGTGGCTCAAGTAAGGTCTGTCAATTCAACCCCCTCCACCTCCGTTTTCACTCCACCCAAATCACAAGTCATCCTAAAGGATATTAAAAATTTTACAGTTATAGAATGAAACTGAGAAATAACACAGTAACTGGCAAGGGGATGGTTGGTAGCTCCATGAGCAAACCTGAGACTTGTCTTTATTTTTACTGTGGAATCTAGAGGCATAGTGTGGGGTTTTTTTGTTTTTAATAAGATGTTCTAGGGGTTTATTCTGCAAGGAAATACTTGACTGTATTTGTGGGTACATAGGTGGATGAACTTAAATGACAGAAATAAAATAGGCTCAGCATGTCGCTGGGTTAGCATTCAGCTCTCTTGGACTTGGGTAGCTGAAGAGTGGCTGTTCCTTTCTTTATCAGTATTTTGGAAGTATGAAAATGTTGAGTCTTTCAGTGTGGTGCTGCTGCCAGGAGAGGTTTGTGATATGTGTCTGCATGGTAGACTTGCTGTTTTACAGTCCCTCTTTAGATGCTGGTGGCCCAAAGACCACAGGTGTGGTCACAAGGCAGAGCTGTGGAGGCACAGCCCTAATTCCCAGGGGATGTGCTGTGTGTGTCCAGGGCTCCAGCCTCATGCTGCCCCTTCCCATGGGCAGTCCCAGCCCACAGCCTGGGGGGAAGGCACAAAGGCTGCTGGCACTGGGATGGAGGAGCTGTCTCTGCCAAGCTGCTTCATGGAGTTTGCTCTCACACAGGGCAGGCAGCTCCACTGGCCTTCTCCAGCTCCTTAAAAGGGATTTTGCTCAGCTTATGCAAAATATTGTGGCCAAAGCAAACCCAGTAAATGCTTAGAGCTGGGTTTATGTGTGTGTATATGCAAATGCATATAGAAAAACATTTATTTATATGAGGAATTACCTTCATCTCTTGTTTTATAATATGTAGAAATGCTATTTTAAAATTACAAATATTGAACAAAGGGATCCTTGACATAAACGTTTCTTAGCCAAAAGGTGCAGTTTACTTAAATAGGAATATTTATAGAAGTGAGAGTTTGAGCATCAAGTCCAAACATAGTTTTATTTATTTATATTTAAATACTGAAGATTGCAAAAAAGTAGCATGATATAGCTGCCATTCATAAAATATATCTCAGAATGGGATAAATCTTAAAATATTCATTATGGGCAATCCTCATTAGAGAAGCCATTCTTATGATATATATTGAGTTTCCTCTATACTATAAAATTGTGTATTTAGGAAAATCTCTACATTAGGTCTATTGAAAAACTGTCACTTTCTTATGTACAGGAATGCATCAGACTCATACAGTTAAATGTACACACATACAGCTGAGCTCCTGGTAGCACAGCTTCTATTTCCTTTCACTCCTTAAACAACCCCAAGTGTATAATGCCTGGCGTAGGTAATTTCACGAAAGAGATTGCTTAACATGGGCAGATTAAAAACCAATTTAACTGATGGCCACAAACAGAGCTTAGAGTTTGTAGTGGCCACAAAGATTTTCTGTCAGGGCATAAAAGCAATGAATCAGTATGCAGAAGGTATTGCCTGTCCCATGGAGATGCTAATTCTGTGACACTTTGGAAACTCATGTTCTACATTTACTGTTCACACCCGATGGAAGTTAACCAGCCTTAGCTTGAGCTAATGAAATCAAAAGACTGCAAAGTGTCACATTTTCCCATCCCCATGCACTTTAATTTTGTGATCTTTATTCTCAAGCACAGTGCTGACTGAATATCATGAAACACGTTTGTCCCAAAGGCTGGGAAGTTATATTTATACAGAGCTGCTGTAGCCAGTTTGTTTGCAGAAAATAAAGGGCCTATCACTTTCCTGCTCGAATATTTTTTGAAAATTCCAGAAAACCCCAAGAATAAATTAAAGAAATTGTAGTTTAGCAGAACAAAGATCAAATGTTTTGGCATGTTGGCACTGGGGACTTTTATTTTGTGGGGTTTTTTGTTTGGGGTTTTTTTCCCCCAAAGTGCTGTAGAAATATCTATATGCACAGTTTACACGTAGCAGGCATATTTTAGGTAGAATATTCTCTTACAGATACTGCTAAGAGTAGCCATTTGAAAGCCCGGGTATTCCTCCCTGTGTACTCTAAGTTAGGACCTAAAAGAAGCCGTTTCTCTGTTAGAAATCAGAAAAAGCCACTCTATAGCACAGCAATTTCAGCAATTTGTAACCACAGAACGCTCTGGGAAAGCAGAACAGCTTCTGGCATACATTTTGCCATAGCCCTCTCTTTAGGAGAGTGGGGTTTTTAAGATCCTCGCAGAGCCCAAGGCACCTGGCGGAGCCGATTCCCCCGGAGCCGGGAATTCCCGTGGGATGCCCCCCGGCCCTCGGGACTCACCCAGAGCCGAGTCGCAGAGGAGCTGCTGCGGGTGCGCGGGGGCACAGCTGCACGATTCCACCAGCGCTGGAATCCCGGGCGTCAGGAGCAGCAGCGCGGAGAACACCACGGTGCTGCCCGCGGGGCTCATGCTGCCCGCGCCGGGGAAGGGCTCCCGGCACCGCAGCTGCGCTTCCAGCGGCTGTGCGCTCCCTGTGGGATCGATCCCTGCCTCCCGCAGGGATGTGGGATCGATCCCTGCCGCCCGCACAGATGTGGGATCGATCCCTGCCGCCCGCACAGATGTGGGATCGATCCCTGCCCCGCTGCTCGCCGGCCCGGGCGCGGAGGGTTCAGGCAAGCCCTCTAATGCTCGCTCGGAGCGTTGGCCCGTGGTAACTCACGCCTGGTTTCCATAGGACCCCTATTTATGGCCCCGACACCGACTCCTAACTCCGCCTTCCCATAAGAACGAGCGCATCATTGGTGACAGCCCGCGCTTACCTTAGCCAGCTGCGGGCCAGCACAGCTATTAATAATCCAAAACCAGCTAGTACGAGGATCTGAAGCTGATTATATGATTTAGCAGAAGAAAGATTTTATCTCGTTCTAGAAAGTTTCTTTCCAGTTTAGATTTAAAAGCCAGTCCTGCAACCTTCTCTTTTTTGGTCAAGTAAACAAAGCTGTCCTGTTTTAAGCTCAGTTTTCATTTGCAGGCCCTGATCTTCCCCTGCACTTCTGGGCATTTTCTTGAACTGATATCCCTGTTTTCAGGCTGGACAGAACTTCATTCATGAAAGGGAAAGGTCTCAATGCTCTGTTTGTGAGCCTTGAACAATTGGCAGTTACAAGGAATAATGAATTACACATAAAGGCTGCAATAAAAGGCATTTTTAAAAAAATAATTTTGTCACAGATTTAATTTAAAATAACAAGGAAAAATATCCCAGTGGTGTATGTTGGAGGCTCAGCTCTTTCCCCACATTCCTTATTGATGTAAGTCCTGCTCAGCACAGATCACAGTGTCTGTATTTTCTGGCTGATGTTCTAGGTGGAATACAGACATAAGTACAGAGTTTGGAAATCTTTTTCAACTTCAAATCTTTGGTTGCTGTAACAATCTGGGTATGTGGAACCTGTAGCCACCCTCTTTTTATAGTGAAAAATGTTTCATGAGGAAGCAATCTAAAGTTTGATTAGAGAGTAATAAAATACATCTTTACATTGACATGCAGGACAGGGCTGCCTAAAGGATTGCATATTTTGTCACTTCCCAAATCAGGCCTAGGACTGAAAATTCATTGACATGACTTGAACCATTTCAATCCAGACTCATGAAAATGTATTTTGTTGAGGCTGAGATTTAGGTGTAACCAAAGTAGCTTGTTACCTTTATGGAGATGTGTACATGTTTTACAGCAACAGATTTATTTTATTTCTGAACAGTTATACAAATATTAGTACTCTGATTCTTTTTGTTCCTCCCATCTGCCTTGAGACACACTGTTAAAAAAAAAATACATAGGTACTCAGAATTATTAGAATTGGGTCTCATTTTTAAAATTTTGACCCACACTCAGCACTGAGCCAGAAGTGTTGTACACTATACCCTGACTTAGTTCATGCAGCCATGTTTTGATTTTTCACTTTTCCAGTCTGAAGTTTTGGCATGAAATAATAAGGCTGGATCCAAGTCCAGGACTAACACCTGAAAATAATTTAGACTTGTTAACATCTCTGTTCTTACCGAGAGGAAATGGACTCCTTTCATGGGAGTGAAGAGGTAAAAAGATGTGAGGCTGAAGCCTTACACAGGAAGTTCAGGCTACAAGAAGGCCACAAAACCCCAAAGCAGATATGCCAGTGGCCTCTGTCCTCAGTGGGTCTGGGACTATACATTTTCAAGTCTCAGGGCAGTAGGACTAGGAAGTGATGAAGGAATTAATTGGGAGCCATTGATTGGTTTCCATATGACATCACATGGCTGCTGTTATAGATATCTAAGTAGACCAATTTGATTACTGTTTGCTTAAAATTCAAATAATAGAGAAATATGCTGGGCAAACTGTCTTCTCTCACATTGAGCGTGCAGCTCTACCTGTCCTGTGGTTACTTAAGGCACATGTTGTCCAAGATTCTCCAGAACATGTCAAGTTATGCTCTGCATGTCCTCAAGACTTTCATATCTAGTACAATCAAACTAAATGTATAATCAATATAAAAACATTATGCTCAGAACTTAAAAATAATTTTGTGACAAGTTGAAAATTAATTTACCACTATCTTGTAGACATAGTTGAGAATTAAATACTTTCACCTGAGTGTGTAGAAATGTAAA
This sequence comes from Lepidothrix coronata, assembly GCF_001604755.1. Taxonomy (NCBI): domain Eukaryota; kingdom Metazoa; phylum Chordata; class Aves; order Passeriformes; family Pipridae; genus Lepidothrix; species Lepidothrix coronata. The sequence continues at coordinate 1,184,424 of NW_016690385.1, forward strand.
AATGTTAAAACTAAATATATGCATATCAATTGTGCAAATGCCATTAACACATTTTAATTATGATCTTACCTAGTATTGCCTGCAACTGCTCTTGGGATAATTCAGTTGGATTTCTAGGAGTGTCCCAAAGCCATCTGTGCATAGGTGGAATATTGTAAGTATGATCACACCTAGAGAAGCGAGTGGCCATAGGAGAGGTTCTCAATAAATGTATTACCCAGTGGTCCCTCCCCCTAGCTGGCTTTGGGAGGGATAGGTTTTTTGAAACCTCAGCAGAACTCCTGTTTTCTGGTAAATCTTCATTCTGAAAAGTGAGTTTTGTCACGTTACTGTCAGAGTTTAGACAATTACATCGTAGCTTTTGAAAGGGATTTTAGTAGGTCTGTACTCAGAAACATACTCTCACAAGTGCAAGAAAATACACTTTTAGCCTATCAGAGGAGACAAATACTCCCTATATCTTGTTCTGGTATCAGTGTAGTGCTTAAGTACCTGTTATCACTGAACAGTATCAGCAAGCATTTGGTCTTAGCTTGAAGCTGCATTGGCCTTTTTTATATTTTATGTTGTGGTGGTTTTCATTGTATTAGGAAAATTACTTTTAGGGAGTTTAAAAGGAGCCCCTCTGCTCTGGAGCCAGGCTGGGAGAGCTGGGCGTGTTCACCTGGAGAAGAAAAGGCTCTGGGGAGACCTGAAAGCCCCTTCCAGGGCATAAAGGGGCTCCAGGAGAGCTGGAGAGGGACTGGGGACAGGACAAGGGGGAATGGCTTCCCGCTGCCAGAGGGCAGGGTTAGATGGGATATTGGGAAGGAATTCTTCCCTGTGAGGGTGGGGAGGCCCTGGCACAGGTTGCCCAGAGAAGCTGTGGCTGCCCCATCCCTGGAAGTGTCCAAGGCCAGGTTGGACAGGGCTTGGAGCAACCTGGGCTGGTGGAAGGTGTCCCTGCCCATGGCAGGAGTGGAACAAGACAATTTTTGATATCCTTTCCAACCCAAAGCATTCTGGGATTCTGTGTGAGCAGGAACCCTTGACTCAGCACCCATTCTGTATTACAGTTAGATCTTGACCTCATAAAATAAAAAGATTATTCCCAAAAGACGGGAATATTCCTTGACTAACTTTTAAGCAAAATAATATTTTATCTTAAATAATAGTAGAGAATTTATAGCCAACATTTACAAATATAAGCAAAATAAAAAGAGATTTCTGTTTGTATAAATGGACTAACAGTACAGGGCTTCTTTCACTGCACAGTATGTGATGATGGCAGTTTTCCTTTAGTTTGATAAGTAAGGCATGATATCATAGCAAATTATGTCATCACACTCATAAAGGATGGAGGGGGGCAGGATGAAATCGTGCCCACTCCCTGGTTCTGTTCTGATACAGCTGCCACTTGCTAATAAGAAACAGAGAAGTTCATTTATCCTGATTCCTTCAATTTGTTATTGACACAGTAGAAGCAACACTTGGCAATTTTTCATTTCTGTCTGAATGAGGAAGTCTGGTGTTGAACAACTAATGTCTGTTTTCTTCTAAAATACAAGCAAATAAAGAGGATTGGGGATGAGCCACTGTACTTGTTGAGTTGTGCAATATCAAAACAAGGCAGGAAACCTAACTGCAGGCAAATTTATGAGCAGCTTCATCTCTTCTCCAAGGGAATCCTGATTTTTACAGGACTTCTAATTCTGGAGGGACTTTTTGTACTGTGGTTGTCAGGGGCTCTGTTAATTTTTACTATGAGGCATTAGCAGCCATCAACAGCACCGTGGGCATTAATTACCATCACTCTGTCTTCTAAGAGCCCCCAGAGACCTGTACTAAAACCACTGGTGTTCCTGAACTGTGCTGCATAGAGATTGTCCACACAGCTTTTTCCAAAGGTTTTTGATTGTGATGGGATGTGCCAGGGCCACCTTGCTGTCCCTTCCAGCTGTCCGGTGGTCTGAGTCTACTCAGTCCTTTCCTTGGACTGCCTGCTCTGGGCATTATCTCCTGGCAGTCTACAGAGTACAATTTTTTTATCCATCTCAATCTTATTTTCTCTCCATTGTAGCAAATGAATCTTATTTGAGAACGGTAGCAGGCAGGATCCTCCACAGCAATAGTTTATCTGTTGCCTACTTGATGCTTTGCTATGATTCTTTTCTCTCTGGTTCTCATTTGGCATTGCATTTACTTCTCCTAAAAACTACTTTCAGTTTACCTGATGTAGTCACAGTACACATCCTGAACAAAACCTGTCCAGTCATGTAGAAAATTCGGAGTTAGAATAATATTTCACAAAATAGGTGAGCTTTCAGGGATTTTAAATTCCAGTGCCTCTGTATGTACTACCTGCTTCAAAAGGGAGAATATTTGTAGCTGTCTCTTCTGAAACACTACAGTAAAAAAAACCATCCAGTTTATAGTCACAGCAATTGGGGTAATTGTTTTATAATGTGGCAAAATGTTTCTTGACTTTAGAGGCAGCAGTTTGCTAATTAGTTGGTTTAATGACAAGGATTGAATGAAACACTGATATGCCAGAATCAAAATATCATTTGTTTCTGCAAAGTTTTTGTCTCCAGAATTTCTGCTAGGGATCTGTGGGAACTGCTCTCTTTGATTCACTGCCAGTACACTTAATGTTTTCCTTCTTAGTGACAATTTCTGTTTTTATACTGAGCAGCTATTAAAAATAGAAGACTTTTCTGCCATCAGATCACTTGGTGTTGATTTAGATATCTGTGATTTTTCAATTGAAAAACCAGTCGTGGGGACAAAGACGTTGTAGGTTGATTTCCTGATGACAGTGTGGTGTCACTTCACACACTAAGGTCATCTCCAGCCTTGCAGTGACTTCAGGGAAGTGGTTTCTGCAGATCCAGGCTCTGGAGTTGATGTTGATGGGAGATGAAGGCACGATGTTCTCAGAACACCCAGTTCTGCACCAGCTGCCATTAACATCAGTGGGAATTGAGGTGGCCCAGCAATTGCACTTAGTTTATAAACCAATTTAACTCTCTGTTTTGGGTAAAGGACTCACAGTTGAAGTGTATTTGCCTCTCTCTGGGTACCTGGCGCACTAATAAATTAAAGTTCTACTCTTTTTATCCACTTCAGCTTTTAGATTTCTTTAATGCACCTGTATCTGAAAAAAAAAAAAAATACAAAGCACATCAGATTCTCCCTTGGCTTGGGGGTATAAAACCTTACTCCAGAGACACAGAATTTTACACCTACTTTTGGCAGGTACAAGGCAGGGGAAAATCTGGCTCGACATTTCCAGACTCTGTGTTTGTTGGGAACAGCAGCTGGTTGAGGATGAGGTTCCTGCTTTCCTTGATGTAGAGAGGCCTGTGCTGGGCTGTCCCAGTGGTGACAGGAGCTCCTGCCTGGCTGAGCCCTCACTTTATCTGGAAATTGTGTTTTCTGAAAACGAAACAGACCAGAGAAAGTACATCTGCTGCTTGTTTATTGATTTAGGACTCTTCCTGCCTGTTTCTGGGAAAGAAAAAATGAATAAAAGGCCACCTTCCTTATTTCACTTTAAATTTCCTTTCTCCAAAGTAAGCAGAGCAAAATTAGATTTAGGCTGATGCATATTCCACAAATAAATTACATGGAACTAGAGTGGTTAAATGAACCTTGCTTGGGGATTATTGGAAAGATAAATATTTAAACACTGAACTCGAGGTAAGTCATGTTTATGCAACACCTGGGGTTTTTTGTTGTTACTTCTCCACCCCCTCTTTTTTTTTCTTACTGTGGCTTTTCTAGTCAGCTCAACCATGAGGACATTAAAGCAGGGTGAATACAACCTTCAAAAAACTGTGTTGTCTGTATTATTGCCAGCAGAAGGGGTTTTTTTACTTTTTTTTTAGCCGATGATCTTTGCCTAGTTCTATTTTTATAGACAGATTTGATTATATTTTAGAAAATATCTTAGTTAGAAGAATTCAAAGTAAATTTAGAAGAATTCAAATTATATCTCTTGGAAACCAACCTGTATTGAACCCTGAGCATTGTTAAAAAATACTTAAATTCCAGTAGAAGTTATAAACCTTTGGGTGCCATAGTGTATGAAGCTTGAATTTTAAGGTTTTCTTTTAAATTATTAGACTTACAGTGAAGAAATTGCAGGATGACACTCTACTAACCAGACCTATAAAGTCCAGGAAATTTCTGCAATAGGAAAGGAGAGGTATTTCTATTGCAAAATGCAAACAATAATACAAATGGAGACTGTGCTGGTTAACTCTATAGCCATCTACTGGGTAACTGTATTACCTGCACTACATGTTATCCAAGACAATAATAGTGCCTGGAGGTATTGTGGAAGAAGTTTTATCAAACTAGAATATTCCCTTCATCAGTAAAGGACATGTTAAGCACATTTACAAAATCTTTAGATGAGCAGATGCAAAAGATTGATACAACGAAGGGATATTTGTCTTTTCAATCTCATAGTACAAAGAATATTCAATTTTAAAAGGTTGGTGCAGATGAAGTGTTAGGAAGCCATGGTAATAATTATCCTTGCTATTGTGACATCAGTAAGAGAATTATAAATTCTTTTTCGATTTTCATTCTAATCTAGAACTGTCTCTAACTGTAAGCCAGCTTTAATGTTATCAGCTAATTTACATGAAATTTATACTCTCTTGAGGATGTGGATGTGTCCAGAAATTAAAGACCTGAAATGTCTATAGTTGTCAGCATTTTGCAAATGGCTTTTCATTTTCCAAATTGAGCGTAGTTGAGTGTCTGGGCTTCATAGCTAGATAAAATAAAAAAAGGATGTGCTTTTAGTGAGTATTCATGGTGTTTTTATGTAGTGATCTCTAGGCATCTCTACATAATAGATCACAGTGTTACCATCTATGAAAATGCCCTACAGTGCCAATATCCAACAGGATTCCCAGGTAGGTGTGAATGGGGTTGTGGTTGTAGTTATTGAACCTTACAGGACCGGGTGTACACAATCCTGGGATTTCAAAGCTGAGCTGGAATCAGAGAATTCCTTCAAAAATTATTGTGGAAAAACTGTGTCACCTCCTGCAACTAACAGACTCCATTCCGGGGGGGGGGAACCATTACATAGCATTTCTGACCAGGAGCTCGAGTTTGGCTCGAGTTTAGAAAAGAATAAACTGAGGAGGCAGAGGTGTGTTTGTAAGGAGAGATGTCAAATCTCTGGTCGCTGCACAAATCCTGCAGAGTCAACCCACATTCACCAAAGCAGAACTGCAGCAGCTGCCTCAACTTACAGAGGGAGTTTCTCCATAAAACACCAGTGAGGTTTATTTTGTTATGGTCACTGGAAGGACATGACTCTTGTTGATGTGTTTGGCTCGAGTTTAGAAAAGAATAAACTGAGGAGGCAGAGGTGTGTTTGTAAGGAGAGATGTCAAATCTCTGGTCGCTGCACAAATCCTGCAGNAAGGAACAGTTTTTTCTCTGCTGCTGCTGCTACGCTGGAACTGCATGCACAGGACCCAAATTTCAGTTGAAAGGAAATGGATTCAGGAAGGAGAGAAGCATTAGGCATTTCTTAGCAAGAGGTACTGTAGCACAGTACTCATTTTACTTCTGATTTTTCATTAAAGATTGCTGAAAATACTGGTAGCAGTAGAATGTGAAAATAGGGCATTTCTTCCTGGGCATAACATTAATTCATGAGCTTTATAATTCTCTTAATTTAACTGCTCAGATGTCAGAATTGTAGCATCTCTTTCAATACTTTCCTTCTCACAGAGCAGTTTTTGGTTTGCCTTGTTTGTTGGTTTGTTGGGGTTTTTTTCTACCTGGCAGTTCCAAACTGGGGATCTCAATACCACTAGGCTGCATAGCTGTTGGCCTGTCATATACTCTAGGCCAGTGGACAGAAATGGTGGTTTGAATAATGTTAATGAATTCTTTGACAAACACTCTACGCTTAGATAACAAATTAAGTCTTCCAGAAGGGTATGGATTCCTTTTCTCAACAAGAAAAAGAATCCTCTGCCAGCTTGCGACAGATGAGGAGAAGGGAAACTCTATGTTTTATCTTTAACTATTTTTTCCTAATTTTTAGCTGGCAGGGTGTGCTTAGTTTTGATCCTGCAATATGTTCTGAATGCAGCCAGTTTGCCAATTTACTACTGTGCATCTCCAGACCAGGGGTCAGGAGCTTTCAAGCCTTTTTGTGTTCATGCAGTCCTCTGGGACCCATGATTTCACTGGTTATCTGATGTGACAATAGCAGTTCTCAACATACTTGCTTGCTCTTTTAAGCACCCATATAATGTGATCAGTGTCTTTGTTTAACTGTTTTAATTTGGCACATTTGTCTTACTTTCTGGCAAAAGCAAAGACCAGTAATTGCAGTCTTTTCTGAACCTGACTGAATTTGCTGTATGTCCTGTTCATTCTGTGTACTTATTAATGGGAACAGAACAGAAGATAGGCCATATGCAAATCTCCTACAAAAAACCATATGCAACATATTAAAAATATCTTGACATTTCAGAAAAGTAGTGCAATGTTATTTTGCGGATTTCAGGCATTTAAAATAGGTTCTGACCAGTAACTAATGAATCTTTGAACCTAATTTGTGTTTGATCCAATTTGAAAACTTTCCTTGCAACATAGAAAAGGAACGTTTGATGTAATAACTTAACATCTACAGAGGAGGAAAAATCCAAAGCGTTTCGAGCCTTAATTAGGATGATTTGATCCCTTACTGCTCCCAGCCCCAGCAGTTTCAAAAAGCTTTGTGGTCCCAGGCTAGGTAACCCCACAGTTGTCATGACCTGAATCCAAGAGACTTAATGACGTGAGAAACTTGCTTCTGTGACCTGTGTCAGAACACTGGGCTGGCAATTCACACTTGCCTTAATTCAGATTTATCCAGCAGCTTCAGAATACTGGGTCAAATCCTCCCTGTAATTTCGTCAGTAGAACTCCTGTTTCAGGTAGTTCCTTGTCTGTAAATCTAAATAGCTTAACTGCAGCTGTAATTACTTTGTAGGTTCCCTGTATGGGAAACAAAAAAGAGCAAATGGAAAACTGGAGAAATAATGAATATCCTGAGTTCCAGTACTGTCTTTGCTCTTATCAAACTAATACGAGTAGATCCAGTGAAAAATGAATGGTGAATCCACAACTGTGAGGCCTGTTGAGGGGCTGCTGTCTGGGTTGTTTTCAGCAATTTAAAAGAATTAAAGAATATTGCAGTTGCTGCCGGCAGTGGTTTGAAAGGATGAGTCTTGGACATGGGCCTCCAGCTTCCCCACGGAGATTGTGGAGTCCAGATCTCAGGATGTTTAGAAGCTCTGCCAGTGCAGCTCCTCTTGGTGTCAGTTCCCAGCTGCTGTATTCCCGTTGCAAGGACACAGCCAAAACCCCAAATCCATTAATTTTAGAAAAATTGCTCCTGCAACAACTACAACAATTAACCTCAAAGGTGTTCATCTGAAAAAACGTGTCAGGCCCACCACAGGATCCATTTCAGGGACATTCATGCAATGCCATGAAAAGATTGGTTTTCAACTGGACTGCCTTGAAAATGATAAAATAAATGGTAGTTATGTAAAATAAAGTGATAGTAAAGAATTAAGCTGCAAGCAAATGAGCTCCTGAATGAAAAACACTAATAGATAGTCATTTGGAGAGAAAAAAGATAGATGTTATTAAAAACATGGTGATTTTTCAGACAGGAGATTGCAGATTTTATTATCACTTTTTAAACCCATATACTCTGTTGTATTTCCATTACAGATTTAATCACTTCTAATATTTAATCCCTAATTCTCCTGTGTCTTTAAACCCTTCCACAGTGCAGTTAACCATGAGAGCATTAGACTTCTAACACTTAGGGAAGTGCCTGGCCTGCCAAGTGGTGTTAAAACATTACTGCTACACTCGTTGCAACTCATGTCACCTGTGAGTAAACCCCCAGTTGGAAGGTGTAACAACCATTAGATTTGTCCAGTCATTAACTATGAATTTTTATTCATGCTATTAGTATATGACAAAAAACATTGAAACACGTCAGTTCAGTAAAGCCACTTCCGTGCTAAATATTTGTGAGGTTAAAACTGAAGAATTGACTTCTGTTATCCAGATTTTAAAAGGATTCCTCTTCAAAACATTTTTCATTACTGCCTTTTATCTGCTGTTTGCTCTCCTTGGCAATGTGTCTTCAAGTAGTAGTACTTAGTTCTAATCATAGAAGTGAGTCATGCAACTTATCCTAAGTCAGTGTTCTGTTGAAATGAGACATCACATTTACACAAAATAACAATATGAGAAGTTGAAACCAGATAAATGGAAGTGTGTTGACTGAACCCATCTTTGCAATTTTTGAGCTGATAAAACATTTGAATACTCGGTGTTATTTTGATTAATGACATTGTATTAGCAAATATCAGTATATACCTCAACTGCCTGTATATGTGTTCCTACATTGCCACTGTAGAATTTTTTTGCAAAATGGCATTTGCCCCTCAGTGATACATTCCAAAGCAAACACACAGTGAGTCCTATTAGTATCCACTCTGTTGAAAGTGGATCCATTGATAGATCTTCTTTCAAGGTGCCTCCTTATCAAGTAATTATACGGTAAATTAAAGGGAAAAATCATGGAACCAGTAAGTTTTCACCATCACTATCACACTTTTATCACATAAAATAGGTAGATAGATAGACAGACAGACAGACAGATAGCTAGCTAGCTAGCTAGAAATAACTACAACTTCATCAGCCCTGGGTTCATGGGCCTGTCACAGAGATTGATAAAAACAAGAGAAGTGCTGGGATAACTTAATTTTGTCTGCCTTCTGTGCTAGTTGTCTTTTTTCTATTTGAAGTTTGAAACACATCATTCAGCTCTTTTTCCCAGCTGCCACCTCTTCCCTCAGGCTGTGCTGGGATGTGGTGTCCCACATGGAATCTTGGGATCAGGCTCCAGAGGGAAATGATGTTAGTGCATTTTGTGAGGTAGAAAGCACAGATACTTTTCCTTTTTAAAAAAAAAAAACAACATGAATTGGTGTTTGTTCCTGTGGCCCACAGAGGGTTCCACAGCTTTGGGATCATAGGAAGATATGTGGTCCTCTTAATTACAGGAGTGCCATTTGTATTTCTATAGTTAGAGCATTTCCATTACAAACCCCAGTTCAGTGGTTTGTAGTTCAGTCATAGAAATGTGGTCCTGTCCTTATGACTCTTGAGTCAGGCAATGATTTGTTCCCACTCTTACCCCCAAAAATTAAAAAAAACTGCCTAGCTTTAAAATCTGAAAGCAATCCACAAGTGACTAGATGTTGACCGTGCAGGACTTTGTGTTCCTACAGTTTAGCAAGGACTTTCTTCTTAAATTGCTGTATAGGTGACCTTTACTGTATAATGCTTTTGCAAATGCTTATGGCTATTCTGAAACTAACCTATTCTTTTCATGCTTATGTGCCTTAACTTAAACTGGTTATATGGAAACAGAACTTTAAAAAGCAATTGAATGTATTTTAGATTTAAAGACCAGGGCTTTAAGTGGTGCATAAACAAGAGTTAAATAAAGGGTGTTCAGAGTTTTCAGTTATCAATTTCTGCAATGTTAACCAAAGTATCCAGAATTTCTCCAAGAAAATACAAGTTCCCTTTACACAGGCACAGAAATGTGGCAGCTGCAGTTACACGTGTAATATAAACAACTAAGAGATGGTTTGAGAATGGTCTGCCTGCCTGTGGTCCTGGATTTCAAAGCTCAAGGATGCCCTGGCAGAAGATACATATATGAGATCTTAACTTATAAAATAAATTAACCAGGAAAACTGCACATCTTTAAATCAAATCTGGTTCTCTCCTCCAAAGACACACTAGCCCTAGTTTTGGGTTTGATGCAGAAATCAGTGAAAAACCTCTCCAGCCTGTGTTGTGCAGCTGCCAACTCTGGGACCCCGTAGTTTCATCAGGCTTTGAAAACTCTGGTGTGTTAAAAGGGTAGATCCAAAGATTCCTTCTGTTTCTTTTGATGAGGCAGAGCAGAAACTGAGATTCTGTCAAAAAACAAAGAACTTGGTTTGATTTGATGTCCTTTATATATATATTTATATATAATATTGCATCAGTATGCATTTTAGAAAGATCAGAGAAAGTTCATTAAAAAAAATATAAGAAAACAAAGAGATTCATGTCTTGTACTGGGAATGTGAGGGTACGTAGTGTGGAATATGATCCTTTCAGTGAATGCCCACTTGTTCTCGTGCAGTTCCAGTATTTTTAAAGCAGACATCTTAAAATCATATTGAAAATAAATGTTTAAAATATAGGAAAAGTGTGTGTGTATTGTAACCAACTTTGTAACCTGCAAATAGGTTCGGGCATTACCAAACACCAAATGACCTTCCTATTCTTGATTTCAATGTCATTTACTGTCCCATGATATTTTCCATATAAATTCTGTGTCTTTGTGTGCAATGTTGTGCACAGTGAGATAAGTGTGAACTCCATTTAATCTCTTGCCAATCCTTTTTAAGTATTTGGAAAACTGACATCTCATAAAACCTCTCGTAATTCTTAGTTCATTTTCTAAAGCGTCAGCTTTGCCTTTGATTGTATTTACTGCATTGAAATGTGGTTCTAAATGAAGGTTTTGGAGCACTGTCCTACTGCTTCCCAGTTTTATTACATGTTGCAGGTGTTCAGTTTTTTATTTCTAGTTACAATCCTCTTCTACTAAGTCTGTGTGTTTGTGCTTGGTTGAGAGATGTTCAATATATGTGCATTTTAGGTGGAAGAAAAAGAAGTGCCAGCTGTGCCCACGACTGGGAGATATAAAACTTCAAATGAATGATGGAAGTAAAACTGGCCATTTACAGACCTCTCTGAGAGACAGAACCACTGCCATTACATTGAATAAAGTGTTTTCATATGCTTTTGTATATTTGATTTCCTACCCAATAGCTGAATTATTCCTTGCATTCTATGCTGGAGCTTTCCTAGAAAACTTGGATGTTCTGTGTCAGGATCTGCCTTTAAAACAAGCTTCGTGGTGAATTAAACATCACTGCTTTCATAAATGGTCACAAAATGTATCTATAGCCATGCTAAATAATGGAAATCAAGTTGAAAAGGTGGCTAATTTGACCTTGTTAATGATTATAACCTTGAGGAGTGTGAGTTTATGGGTCAAAAAACACAAGCAGGAAAACATAAAATAGGAAACAGCAGAAATTCAGTTAAAAAGTGAAGTCAAAGGACAGACGCAGAAAAGAGAAATACATCACTTGGCTGTCTTGGGAATAACACAGACCTCAGAAAACACACACAGTAAGTCATCAAAGCACAGAATTACACAGATGATTAACAGTTCGAGTAACTACATGGCAAGAGCAGCTTTGGCCTCATTGTTGTTATACTTAAATAATTTCCCTAAATGATGTTGCTTAATCCTTTAACTGCTGGTTGCTATCTCTAACCTGTCTGTTTTGTTTCCCCCCTCAGCTAACAATGCCAACCTTTCCTGTTGTTGTGAAGATTGGACATGCTCATTCAGGCATGGGAAAGGTGCAGATGCTACTTATTGCATGTCAGGAGCCTGGGTGTTTGTCTACAGTACTGTGCATGTTCATTCTTTTCCTGGATATTTTACTTTTCAACTGTCCAGATTCTGCCTCAGATCCCTACCCTTGCAAATCTCTGCTTGTCTGTTGTTCAAGAAAGCATCTCTCTTCAGGAAAATAGAAACATGCACAATATTTTTTCACATGGAGGCCTTTGCAATTTATGCATTGCCCTGCCCAGGACACTCTTTGAAATATGCTGAGATGCTTTCTCGAAGCAAAACCTTGTTTATTAATTTGGTTGATTGCACTGAAACTCTTTGAGAGTCAAGATCTGTTGCACAATCCAGCTTTTTGAACCTGGGAATATGTGAAGGTTTTGCCTTGGTTCTTTATTAGTTTCAGCTTGATACTGAACTTTTATTAATGTATTCTCTGTGATTGTTTCATACCACTATATAACTGCTGCTTTCTTTCTCCAAAGTAATTGCATTTCAGTGGTGAGTACAGTTGTTTTGGTATCACTTATCTCACAGTGCTGGGTCGATGGGATATGATTCCAATCCTGATTTCACGGCTATCAGTGCCAATTTCTAGTCATTACAGAGTAACTTCACTCACTGAAAACATTTCAATGCTTTAAGTGTTTTAGATTTTAAAACAAATCATCAGAGAATAGTTACATTTATCATCTTGAATCTTCAAAAGCTCCATGAACATAATGTTTGCCACTAGTAATAGAAATAGAAAACTGATTTTATTACAAGTTGTACTGTATGCTATCTTCTTTCGTCTATCACTGTTTTGCTTTATTTCATAGTTAGTAAGTCAGTGGAAATCCAGCAACCAATTTAATTGAGAGCACAATTGACCACTAATTAAACTGCAGTTTATGTGGATTGCATATGTGAATTGTTAGAATGTTTATGCCTTATTTCAATATTCACCTCTCGTTTATAGAGAAAGAAAAATAATGGACAGAAATGTTCAGCATGTCATATGTCTAGAAATAAATCTAGGGGGTTTTTTTTAAACCCTTAGAGATTAAATGCCAGCCTTTTGTTATTAACTGCTTAGTCAGAGTGGAAAGGAAGGTTCTCCTCATAACCCAGGCCTCCCTGAGGGCACTGCCAGCAGGAGTGTTTCCAGTGGTCCCAATTACACTTGTACAGGCCAGTAAATTTTCAGAAAATCAAGTTGAAAGCAGGCTTTGTGTCTAGTTTTGTGGCTCTCAAATGGCAAATTACTCTGTATCTTTCTCCATCTGAGAGCTGGGAGTGAATAGTTAGACTTTGGACTTTTAAATGCTGTTTGACATGCAAGTCCCACCTCCCTGAGGGCCCTCAGGGTCCCTTTAAGTACCAGGTGACAGTAAAAGCAAAGGAGACACTGGACTTGCAAAGAGTTACAAACTCTCCTAATATTAGATACCATGAGAAATACTAATCCCTGCCTCCTTTCCTCACCATTCTGACATGTCCTTTGGAGCAGTATGGTGGAGATCCACCTTCCCTCTCCCATTTTCTACCAGCCCCAAGGTTTCTCTTCTGAGTCGCTTTTACTCCCTGTTTCAGCCAGCTTTGAGTCACCCACAGAGATTTGCCCTCCCTTGGACAAAAGCGATGTCTCTCTGTCCACTAAAGTCTCCTCCCTTTCCCTCTAGATCAATATTCCCCACTTTTCCACCTCCTCCTTATTTCAAGATGATGAAGTTGATGGCTTAAGTACCATTTAGAACCACCTTAGCACAGTGTTCCACAACTAGGAAATTCTACTCCCACAAAGCCCAAATCCTTGCAGAGAAGTGAGAAAAATGAGAATAATGATCCTGCTGATTTGAGCCAACCCCTCTGTGCTTCCTGTGAATGTGCACTCATCAGGATATCCTGACCCTTCAGCTCCTCCTTCATGGGAGGAGCTTCATGGTGGGCTTCAGATACATTTAGTTACTTGAGCAATTTATAGAAGCAGCAAGAACTCTATATAAATTAGGGTTGCATATCACACCTTAAAAAATGCTAACGCTTGCAGATGTATATTTGACAACCACCACTTAAAAAAAAAATTAAGGCAAAATGAAATTCCACTATCTGCAATTTTCTTTCCATAGATGAACAGGTAATATTTTGCTTAGAAAAACAGAAACTTTAATGCAAAAATGTTATAGAATCTAGAAATCAGATAAAATATCCTACACTTTTTTAAATAAACTCATGCTGTCAGAAAACATACTTCTCATGAATGCCATTTGCAACTGAAATTTTACATTTTATTCCTAATTACTCTTTTTTCTTTTGTATATGCTGTTGTCTTGTGACATGGTGACTGCAGATCAAGGTAGACAACCACTACGATTTTCAGGACATAGCCAGCGTGGTAGCACTTACTCAGACCTACGCCACCACTGAGCCCTTCATAGACTCCAAATATGACATCAGGATCCAAAAGATAGGCAGTAACTACAAAGCGTACATGTGAGCCAAAACCTTATATTCTTTCCTGCTTTGTTTCAAAATTGATATGCACCAATGAGATGATGTTGGATGAATCTCTGAGCTGATGTGGTGACTCCATGCCTCCATTGTCATACTCTCTGGAAAGAGTGTTTCAGACTTTTTAGATCTATCAAGACTATTTTTTAAGTTGATTGTGACTGGGAGGAGGAGAATAAGACAGCATGTGAGCCTGCCAGAGTCGGTTTTCTGCTAACCTGTGCTTATTATTTTCTTTTAAAGAAAGAAACAGTTGGAAGGGGATTTGTTTTTGTAGGGAACTTGTTAAAAAAGATTCCTTTGTGTCTTTTCAACTTAGGATCAAATTTTCTTCTCCCTCTAAGGATAGCTGGATGTCATTCATTCACACAAATCTGAATTGTCACACTTTTATGGAACAAAGCCCTTTCTTTTTAACATAACACATGTAAAAACAATTCCAATCTTGCAGTGACCTTCACATAGAGGGAGGAAAATCTCTTCTAATTTTGGAATCCAGGTGTTTGTTTAAAGGTCATGACTATATGAGCGGATGTTTCATATTCACAGACAACATTAAGTGACAACATTAAAGGTTGTCGTGTAGCAGTTGAGCTATGGTAACTGTGTTTATATATATTTTTACTTATCAATTTTTAATTATCAAGCAATGTAATCTGATGTACACTGATTTTGTTCCTGGTTTTAAGTCAAGTTAGATAATCTCATGGCTTAGTTCCCTCATGCTTATGATTCTGAGGCAGCAAAAATATATCAGAATACAGATAAAAATACACATGTACGTTTACATACGCGCACCCATGTACACACACAGAGATATTTCTGGAGGAACTGGTGAACATTGGAGGGATCAGAGATTTCTTGTATGTCAACATTTGTAAGGTTCTTTATCAGTCAGGTTCTTTATGAGTAGAAACATTTGAACTCCAAGCAAAGCATAAATACCAGGAGCAGGAAAAGTTGGAGCTTGGTTAATGCAAATGCGTAAAATGTTTTATAATTTCAATGTTTTATACTTTAAGTGGATTGACATTAAGTGTCAAGTAATTTAGGAACAGCTGACAAGTTCTATGAGAAAGCAGAACCTTTTGCCCAATGTGTAAAAATATATCTCCTTAGGTTGCTATCAGAAGGTCACACACTCTTGACTTCTCCGCTAAGACACGACTGTCAGAGGATCCAAACTGAGTAACTGCTGGTCTCTCCTGACCTGTGACTGACCAGGCACTGGAGGGAGAACACCAAAGGTTGGGCCTTTCCAGAACAGCTCAGTAGTTCATCTGCCACTCACAATACATCTGAGGGGCCTCAAGAAAGCACAGCACAGACCTGGGTGGAAATACTGTTCCCATAGGTCAGACCCACCCAGCAGTGTGGACACTCACTCTTTCTGATTTGTTTTGAACCCAGAGTTATCTAAATTTTGCAGAAAGGGTGTGTTGGAAATCTGAGTTGGGCACAGTGACCAAGGCAGAACACCCAAAAAGCTTGTGAGGATTGAAAGGTTTCTGAAATCCCTTGCTGGTGATTTTCAGTGACACAGAACTGTGACATGCTCCCTTACAGAATTCTGGTGTGTTGGGCATTCCCCACCTCTCCCTAAAGGCAACAGGAATCTTAAAAAATGCTTCTGAATTATACAGCATTTAATCCCCAGCTGCTTCAGGAAAGTTGATTCTAATTCTGCTTGTTTGTCTTAACATTGGTACTCCAGACTGTTGACTTTTTCTGGCTTTACCCCCTCTCTGAGGACACCCATCCTACTTTTCCTAATAGCACAGTGCTCCTACACCTCAAGGTCACCTCTCTTACCTGTGCAGGCCATATCTTGATCCAGTCCCACTGCTTGCCCAGACCTTCCTGTCTCTTTAGTCCTTACCTCTTGTTCCTAACCTTTTTTGTTGCTCTAGGCTCTCTCCTACCCCTTGGATTCTCATTCACCAGCCTTGCCCTTACCCTCCTCCCAGTGCCTCCCAGAACCTTCCTTCTCCATCACAGACCTTTTCATGAAACTATTTCTGCCTCTGCAAGTCTGGATGGTATTTTCTCTCGTGTTGGTGCTTTGACAGGTAGATTCCTTGTGTTGTGCTGCCCATCTCTCCCCTCCTCTCTTTTTTATAATAAATTAAGCTGATTTTTCCCACTCTTACAGCTCCCAAGGGCAGAGTCTTAGGCATAAGGCCCAGCTCTTACTGGCTCTGATACATCACCACATAACAGATGCAATATTAGTAATGTTTGCTCATCCCTTGTGGTAGAAATTGGACCACAACATTTTGTAGGAGAGAGCCACTCTTTTTTCTCCTTTGACTTGAAATTTAAATGCTGTTCAGCGTCTAGAAATTTTGGAAGAGTCAGCCATGGTAAATTTATCATTTTGAAACATAAATTTATCATTTTGAAACATAAATTTTTCTTTTTCACAGACGAAGCAGTTGACCTAAGGGACAGCAAAAATAAGTCGAAATGACAACCTCCTACCTTTTCTTTATTTTTAAGTTTCTACTCAGAAACTATGGGTTCATCCAAATGCTAAAAGCCTAGTGATCATTTTTCTCTAGATTCTTTCATACAACTTATTCACACACAAAAATGAAATACTGATCCATTGTTACAAAGCATCATGGAAAGGAGAAGATTTACCAAATGTCTGAAAAATTATTCATGTGCATACATATCCATGATGTCAGTAGAATATTGTTTTACAGCTGGTTTTCATTTTGTTCTGTGACACAGGAACAGAGCACTTAGAGAGTCACCGCAAAAAAATACCAGCTGAACATTTGTTTTTGTAGTTTAAAGAGAGTTATTAAGAGCTTCAGTTTTATAATTCTGTGGGAAATTGTGGTTTAAGTGGATCCATGACTCACCAAACACTGGTGCTTATTGTCTGTCAGTGGAGATTATGGCCAAAATGCAGCATTGGATCCCTGTAAATACCACAGCTCCTTGGACCCTTTGTGACACATACTTAACTGCCCTGGGTACCCGGACAGAATTCAGCTGACTTCAAGGAAATGGAGTTTAAAAGGGTCACACACGATGTACAAAACCAGAAATACAAAAGCCCTGTATCTAAATCCCCCCTCCAAAAGCAGTGCTCTGAACCCAGAGCTTAAAGTACTTCGATCAAAAGGTCAATAAACCAAAAGTAAAGCACATCAACCAAAGAAACAGTGCTAGAGGATCAAACCACAGAGCAGGCTGCCTACACAAGGGTAGTAGGCAGACATTTCTACATATTTTTCTGATGACCAGTCCCTGTCTCAGCAATTTGGATTGGGTACTGTAAATGCTACTAAATAAAGCAGGAAGATGTTGGAAAAGGGGAAGCTCAAGTTACTATGAATTGTTTAGCAATTTTAAAACAGTTCTTCCTTCTTGCAAAGACCGAATCCAGTGTAAACATGCTAAGCCTAAGTGTAAAGCACTCAAAAGTGTAGGAGTTGTTTTATTTATTTTTCAGTGTTTAGTAACAGAGGAGGAAATAAGGATGTGAAAGACTCTTAGCAATTATCAAAAGTGAAGAAGGGTGGGAAACCTTCCTGTGTCAGTAGAGGAATTCATATGTTAATTACAGAAATCATAGCTAGGGTTTAGAGTGCCAAATGGTCTGGTTAGATAGTTCTGTAGCAGTTAACCATGGTCTGATGGAACCCCTCTGGTCCTGAAGGGCTTCTGTGTCAAGCCCACAAGCTGCTGAGATTCCTCCAGTTAGGTCTGTCCTTCCTCAGTTGGTCCCTACAGCATTCTTAGAGCCCACCAAGCATCAGTTGTGAGATTTCTTCAGGTTCAACAGGGAGCCTTTGGCGTTGGGCAGTGAAAGCAGGGCTAAAAGCAAACCTTCTTTGCTTCTCTAGTCAGCCTCTAGGGCTGAGGTTACATCACTGCAGCTGAGGATCTTGAACTAAATACTTGCTAAAAGTCCTCAGGATGTTTTTTTCCTGATTTGGTCACATCTTGCTTCCTAAAAGCCACCTAAAATAGTCCATGCACAGTCCCTGCCTGTGAGAACTCTGCGATAGAGTTGGATTGTGCTTTGTGAGGAGTGTTATCTCTCTGATCCAGAATGTGTGTGTAGAGTAGTAATGAACCTAAAATTGTTAATTTGCAAGTAGACAAATATATAAAAATATCACTTAAAAAAATGAAGCAGAAATCACAACACAGTCTTATTACTGGGCTTATTACATGCATGTTCCCCTCTCACTAGTTTCTCCCACATCAACAAAGAACATGACATCATGTGCTTTAAAATTCAGCTAAGTTTATGAGACTCCCAAAGAAAAGTCAGTATTCCCCCACAATTGCTACTGACCCTCATAATTATGTTAATGGAAAAATGGAGAGAAAACTATAGCTGCTGCCTAATATACTTTTAATACATTACAGATGTTCCTACGATTTTACTGACTGGAAACACTTCATAATTTGTATCCTTAGCCTTTTCCCAGTACAGCATTTAGGTTTCAGAAAGCAGTAATCTTCTCAGCCCTGGTAGCAATCCCAAGGTCTGAGGAGAAAAAAAACTTTACATGGATTTTTTTTCTTAGAGATTAAACAGGAGGTAGTGTACTCAGGTCCTGGCATAGACTATTTAGATTATATTAGTAGATAGCAAAGAGTGAAAAGTGGAGGAGAACCCAAAAATCCAGCTCCAAAACAGCTCTGAAATCACTTCAGAGATGTTAGAAACCCTATAGATATCTTGCTTTTTAAGTATTGGGACCTAACTCTGCAGTGTAACGGGTTTGAAACGACAAGCTGAAGCTTCTGGACACTTCCATTTGCAGTAACGGTATGTTCCAGGCCATCAGTCCCTTTACAATCATCCCAGCTCTTTGCTAACACTGTCGATCAGAGTAGGTTGGATTTTTTTTAAAAAGTCTTATATGAATAAACGGGGAGCAGAAATTTCACAGCACTGTCATACTTTGTAACGTGCCTCCAACCAAGTATTCCTGACAATGGCAATGTCTCTCAGAATTCCTCATGGTTTAGATGTTCTGTTACAACATGCCAGGTATGAAAAAGGTGTAAATACTGCTACTGTGTTCATGTGAAAAGCAGAGTAATTTAATGGACAGTGAAAGTATGAAACCACTGGCTCTCTTTGTAATGTTTTCCCCCTTTCAGGAGAACTTCCATATCTGGAAACTGGAAGACAAACACGGGCTCTGCAATGTTGGAACAAATTGCTATGTCAGATAAGTAAGTCGTCTCATGTAAAAAAATTAAAAAAAATTAATGGAATTTTATTTTGAATTAATTTTTAGAAAATCCCAGTGCTGATAAGCAATTCACAGTAAGTGCATGTCTTATGTTTGTTTTGGGAAAGAAAATCTTCCAATTAGGTGAAAGAAGATGAGCCAAGAGTTTCATATGGCTCCTCTCACAGTTCACTCACCACATGCAGCAGCCTTAGGTGCTTATGTACACCCTTAAGTTCCCACATCTGTATCTGCACCTTGAAAACTACTGGAATTCCTTTTAAAAATTTTATATTCAACCTGTCATTCATTTCTTCTGGTTTCTTTGTCTCTTTTACCTTTCAGTCTTACCCTATGCACATTGTTTTAAATTTTTTTCTTTCTACCTCCTTCATTATAACCAAGCAATACAGTCTTCACTTTACCTATTTAAATCACATTTCTCTTTTCTACTTTCAATCCTAAATTGCTATTTTTTTCTTTTATAAATTTCCACTAAACTTCACTGTGAGGCTTTTCCCCCTGTTGGTGAGATACACTGAAGCTTATTTCCCTCATGCCATCATTCCAGCTCTCTACTTTGATTTACTGTAGTCCCCATTTGCTCCAAGTTCCTCCACAACACCTAAACCTCTTCTCCCTGCAAAAAATAAATCTGAGAAGCTTTTAGATGGTTACGAATTTTCTGTTGTTCAGCTTCTCCAAAGGCTGCTACTAGTTTTAACTGAAGAAAATTTGTACAATAAAAGCGTAATTTGAAAGGTCTTACAGTTCAACAGTAATCCTTTTCTGGTGTTTGGGGAGTTTGTTTGTTATTTTTTTTTAAGTCTGGAACCTACCACTTGGTCTCTCTTACGAGCTGAGGGAGACACAGGAACTGAACCATTGCCTGCCCTGGAAAGGTGAAAACAAGTGAGATGGGAATTGCAGCTCCCTGCTGTCCAAGCCCTGTCTAGACTGTGTGTCCTCACTGAGCTCCGCTCTGGGCATGGACTGGAGCCACAGCATTTTCTCTTTCTCATTCCCACCCACCTTCCTCTAGCAAGTGAGGTTATGTTTTCACTGAGAAGGAAAAGCAAGACTGTGCTCTGGTGTGTGTGTAATTACAGTCCATGGGCTGTTCTGTGAAAACACAGGCATTGCAGTTCTGCCCTGAGGAAAATGAACAGTATCAGTAGGAGTGGGAAATGCTCCCCTTGGCCCTGCACTTGCTGGAAATACTCCATGTGCTTTGCTTCTACTTCCATTTTTGAATGTAAGATAATTAGAGATTATAAATAGGTATTTTTCCTGTTTAATAATAATATATTTATTTAATAATATTTAATCTATTAAATATGTAATTTAATTTTTTATAATTTTTGTGAATTTTGCGAGGTTATATTTATATATAGTATATTTTTATAAAAAATAAATAGGTATTTTCACATTAAAACAAAGTCCAACAAACCAAAACTTTGAAGCTAACAAAGGCACAAGCATAGAAAAGATGGATGTTTTCTCATAAGAGGAAGGGGTATGTGTGATTACCCACTGAGTGCACACTGCACAGCAAGGGAGAGGAGGGAAAAATAAAGTTTTCTGAAGAGTTGAAGCAGTTTCACGACACAGCAAGAGCAATCAGATCTGATGCATTTAATTTATAATGCATGCCATGAATGAGGAAGAAGTGCTTTGAAAGCACTACCTGATTGACATTGTTGGCTGAATACAAATCTGAGTCTAGAAATTAGAAAAGAAAGATTGTGGCCCAGCAAGGGGCAGAGAGGAGGTGGAAGAGCAGCACATTTCAGTGTTACACTTTCTCACTGCCCCCCTGTTTGAAGGACTCTGCTCCCCAGATAGTTCCAGAAGAACAGAGAGCTGTGCCAGCAGTGCCCACCTCACCTGGCACACCTGATATTTTCTGTCACACACCTGGAGCAATCCTGTATTAATTGCCTTTATTATCCAGGGCTGCTGCACACTGTATTATTGGCTCTGGGAAAATAAGAACTGTGACTTTTTGTCAAACATACTGTGAAAACCTCGGGTTTAAAACACTACAGACTACTCCATCCAAAACCTCCCTTTCCAAATATAACTGTATTTTTCCAGTTCTGTGTGTGTTGGCAGAAGATAGACTATTAAAAATAATTTCACAAATCTGATTCATGTTTCAATATTTTAAGGAAAATGTCTTCATTTTTGTTTTCATATAAAGTCCAGATATTTTCTGTTAAAGACAAGTTTTGCTGTCCTCATGACTTTCTAAGATGATTTAGCAGCAAAAAAAAAGTTATTTATAAACAAGTGCATGCAAACTGTGCAGTCAGTTCATCTACAGATGTTGAAATTGTCAGGCATCCAAAGAAACCTCTTATATTAGACAAAAAACATGTTTCCCCCAGGAAAAAAAATTATTTTCATTTCTTAGATATTACCATCAGGATCTTTTCAAACAGTTTTATCAATTTCTTTGTATTCTGCTGGAAAGAAAAACTTTTCCACTGGAATAGATTTGATATAAGAAAATATAAAGAATGTGACCTAATAAGTTCACTTGGAAAGGATGCTGTTCCTGAAGATACTTGTACATGAATGAGACTCTCAGCCCAGCAATGAGTTTCTTTTGATCCTACAGTGAAAAGCTGTTTATTACAGCAGGGTTTTGCAATGGAAAATCCTGAGGTGGCAAATCTATGATCATAGCTCAAGGGCTGGAGCAGGAGAGAGTTTGTTAGAGGAAACAGCTCTGGTTTAGACTCCAGTGCTGGTCAATGAAAGTTCGTGATAAATGGCTTCTTTTCGTTGGGTTCTTTTCTAAGCAAATCCTGTCCTTCAGTTGGTGTCACTGTGATATCTGCCTGCATAACCTTTCAGGGTCATTTCATCACAGACTGATCCCATACCCAGCTCTGCTGTTAGTTAATGAACGTTCCCAGTGTTGTTCTGTGTCCCCTGGGTCAGTCCTTGCCATTGAACGAGCACACACAGCTCATGTCACCCCAGGCAGTTCCCGGCACAGTTCTGTGCTGATGTCACCTGCAGCTCTGGGCTTGATCACACAAATTGCCTCACTCTTTTACTACTAATTCCCACTTCACCCCCTTGTTGGTCAGATAATCTCTCTATTCATAGAGAAAGAAAGAAAAATAAATCATATTCCTGCGTGTAGAATGGGTCAAATGTCCATTCCTTGGGCCATATTTCTTACCATGATGTTGCAAAAGAAGCAGAGGAGTTTTTATGTTTGGTATTGTATGAAACGCTAGACTTTTTTAGGAGCTGTAGAATTCCTTTGCATTCTTTGAATTCCAATTGAATTTTGTTGTAGTTGCCCGTAACCCTACATGAAGACAATTATCCTTGTCTGCATGCTATATAACATTTAGTCATACATCTGGTTCTCTTGTGCCATCTTAAGGGTTTTCTGGCTTGATTTCTCTTTTGCCATGTTTAGTGCCATAGGTATAAAGCCATCATTGCCTCTTTGGAACAAGTTGGATCTGTAATTTGGGATGGAGACTCACTCACTTTCCTGATACAAGAGTAAAACCCAACCAGAACTAAGCACACTGCCAAGCGCAATAGGCAGCAGGACCATCACACTTGAACCTAGGCACAACTTTGAATTTCCCAGAAAAAAACAAGCCTACTTTCTCAAAACCTTTGGCATCTCTGAAGCCAAAGAAACTGGTCAGATGATAAATCCTCCTACTGTGGAGAATTTCTGTGGCAGCCCAGCCACAACCAGCTGGGGGTACTGGCATGAGGGCTTCGGCAATGCAGGGTGGGATAGAGCTAAATGTGTTTGTGTTTCAGCACAGCTTATCTTCAGGTTACTCACAGCTGAGAGCAAACGCAAAATTTTGGATCAATCTAAACTGGGACAGAATCCAGCATAACACTAAGTCAGGATAGAGAGCCACAGCTTTGCTGGAGTCTGCTGGGAAAAGTAGAGTAATAAGGCCAGTACCTCTAAGCTACTACTGTGAGAAATGCAACTGACAATACAGGGAAAATTCATACAGGGCAAATGTTATATAGAATACATTACTAGGTAAGCCTGTAGAAAATCAAGAGCCTGATGAGATACTCACAGAAAAAAATTATTTTTATGAAACAGGTACAAGCTTTGGGTTGACACCTGTTCTGAAATATTTGGTGGTTTGGACATCTGTGCTGTTAAAGCTGTGCATGGAAAGGATGGAAAAGATTATATTTTTGAGGTAAGCAATTCCACTTTTTTCAATATATGCTTTTATATATTACACACAATTAAACAGCCAAGTAAAGAACATTTTTGATAGTTAGGTATTGCCTTATTTGTGTTTCAGGAAAGGCTGTGTATTTTTGAGCAGTGTTGAAATCATAATACAAAGCCACATGTCCAAATTAGTGGCAACACTTGCTGGAAAATGTAACCATATAGATGGTAATGTCTTTTAGTGTTTGAGGAAATGTACACAAACTGCAAAACAAACCCAAATGTGGATGTCACATTTTCCCAACCCTTATGGTTTCTTTCCTGAGCAGGCTTACCAGTTTTTCCTGGAAGGTTTATAGATAGCACTATCCCAAGGGAACCCCAACAAAATTATACTTTTCCACAGAAAGGGAGATTAGGAATGAAGTGGAAACAACTTTTTTTGTAGCCAAAATATTACCCTCTAGATCTGAATCCTCATGAATCAGAAGTTTCTACCATTGGTAATTTTGAAAAGTTTAAATTTTTCATTTACCTTAAGTTTATTATGGAGAAATATCACTTTATGTAGCCATAAAACAAGCTATTATCACTTGCCTATCACACAATTCAGCATTTCTTCAGCATCTTCCATGTTCTTAGAATTTTATTCAGGAGGTGGGCAAGGATCTTCACAATCTTCCCCAATCTAAAAGAAGTTGGTGAAGCAAAAGAGTATTTTTTCTAAACTATGAGAGTAAGGTGGTACTTATGAATTAACCCTTTCTAGTTCTTTGTGTTCGTTTATAACAGAAAAGCTTTGTAGAAGTGAAAACGTTTATTTTGTCACAGAGTTAAACAGCTCTGTGTATTTTGCTCTCATCTAATTTCACAGAACTATTTATCACTATTGCCATTGCTAATAATTCCCAAATCAATAACAGCACTTTAAAGGCCTGAGCAGCTCACAGTATTAAACAAACTGAATCAGTCACTGCCTCCTGAGATGTTGAGGAGGATTTCAAGAAGTCGGTGCCTTAGTCTTCCTGGCCAAATCAGGCCTCAGTGTGTCTTATTGTATCAAAATCCACTGTAGTATAAAATCTGGGATTCCACACTGAACCGCCTCTGTTCTTCCTCCTAGGATCCAGCCTTTCCCCTCCATTTCACCCCAAAGTTCCTGTAAATCTGTAGTGTTTGACCCAAGGGCTGAGATTTGAAAGAGTGAAAAAAAGGTGTTTTCCTCTTTCTGCAGCCAGAGTGCTCTGACCTCTGACGATCCACTCTAGTGGGAATTCCTGAGCCCAGGAATTGTCCTATGTGCTGCTCCACAACTTGGTTGTGGCCATGCTGTGTCTTGGACACATCTGCCTCCTGGGAAGGTGCTGATTTCCACTCCTCTCCAGCAGCTGGGCTTTGGCAGCCTCCCTGGCCATTTAAAGTGTTGTAGGATGCTCTGCAGTTCCTGTACCCCTAAACCTCTCCGAGGTTGGGCCTCAGCCTTTTCCACACACCCCCATGTAGCCAAATTCATTACATTTGAGAGAGTTCATGCTGATTTGGCTGGCTTTAATGCAATAAATTTCAACCTCAGTGTTTGAACTATAAAATAAAGAAATATGGATTATTTTCAGATAAGATCTCAGTTATCTTGTAGTAGTTAAAAACTGAAATACTGCAAGCAAAAAGTTACAAAACTGGAGCAGGACTGTTATTTTTTATATCTTTTAATAAGGATATTCTTGTAAGAAATAGAGATTTCACAGACAAAACAATACTTCCTGTGGAAGTGGAGGATGTCTCCTTTATTTTAACAGTTGACACCTCTGTGGAATTCCTCAGCTAGCAAGTTCCTGTCAGACTTTTCATTCACTGAATGTGACTGTTTCCACATTTTTGATATTGTGTGATATTTTAAATTTCTGAGCCAAGCCAGCAAGCACCATCAGCCTCCATGAAGCCAGGCACACAAGCTTAGACCTGCACTGAGAGGTCTGCTGGGTAGGAGAAGAAGGGGGAGCAGTTTGAATGAAATAGCCAGTGCAAATAATATAATGGACTGAGAGACTGCCTCCCTTCCTGCTTCTGAACAAGTGCCCTAATTTTCCATGCCAGAGACAGCCATACTTCCTAAAGCCCAGAATTCTAAGAACTGCAAGATACATCAGGAACTGGATTTATAGAGCATTTTAATTAGTGTACATAATGGATGTTGCATTTTAAGAAAGAACAGATAGAAGTGTGATAATTCTTGCTGTTGTACAGAATCAGCTGAATTGTTTGGAAGATGGCAATGCTCCTCAGCAGGGATATTTAGAATCTGTGTGAGACATTGAAATGTAGAACTGTTTGCAAAGTTCACATCCAACAGAGCATCTGTACAACTTATGGTTTTGCTACTAAAGAGCCAACTCACATCAACAGTTATTACACTGTAATTTTAATGGGCATTGCACCAGAATCCATGATACAATGAAGAGTAAAAGACTGGCTGCACCAGTATAGGAAGAATTTTCTCCTTTTGTGTCCTTTCAACATGGGAAAATAAATGCTGGAAAATTAAAGCTGGCATAATCAAGCACCAGGAGCTGAGCAGGACAGTCAGTCCATAAATCCTGGGTTTACACCCAAATGCAGTTCCATCCTGAAACCTGTGCTCTCATGTTTTCATGGGAAGTGATTCATGGAACCTAAAACAAAACTGAGTGTTTTGGTATCACTGTTGCTATAATCCTGCAGGTGTGATCTGACAAGGAGCACACAAACTTCCTGATGGATGAAATAATGTATGAAGAAATGTTCTTCCTGATTTTCAGTTTGAACATCAGACCAGTGTAACCTGCAAAAGGAAGGAATACATGTGTCCTAGTTAGGACAGCTGAGACCAGTTCATCATGGTATGGGTGTAACCCAAAACTGTGTATTCTATAGCCTTCCATGCCATTTCCCAGAAATTGTTAGCAGTAGAGGCCTGTAGATGTTCTAGTCCTCATACCCTTTTATGGAATTCCCCGCTCTGAGGGAAGGACTGAGCACTCCTGCCTGAACTGGAGAATATATAAACTTGGAGTTTTGGAACCTTTTTACCACTTGTGGGATCCAGAGGAGGACTGCAGCTCACCGCTCTCGGCCAGACTGAGACCACCACCCTCGACTGGACTGCAATCACCATTTTGACCGGACTGCAACAGCTCTCCCACCAGCAGGTTTTTCCCCTCTCCCTTTACTTTGGACTCAGGGGGGGCCTGAGGAACACCGTTTTGTTCATGTCCCAGGGTGCTGGGTTGTACATTTGGGTTTTTGTGCATTGAAGCCGGTTGTTTGTCTGTATAATCATACTTGTTGTGTTGTTTTATTAAATTGTTATTCTGACTTGTGGTCTCTCTTTTGAGTTGAGTTCATTTCCCCTGCTGGTTTACCTTTAAACCAGCACAACGTGTCACCCACCCTCAGAGGGAACAGGAATTAGAGTAGAATTCTGCTGAAATACCCTTCGTGTACTCAGTATGTAATAAGGTTGGGTGAACAGCATTCTGCATGAAAAACTACTTAACACAAAGGTGTTCAACAAGAGCTTTAGGACATGCATAACTGAAGACAATAGTTTTAAAATACCCACACTGTGTAAGTATTACACATACCAACTCATATGCTTACAAAAATCCATTTTAAACTAATGTTATAAAGTACAACACATAAACTACTTTTTACATTACTGTTTCTGGAAGTTAATTAATTAATTTCATATTTCCTTTTTTATCCTATACCAAAATGTTATTATTTTAGAGTTGCAGCCATTCAACTGCTTTGTGATGGTTGTTTTGTTATTCCGGTTTAATATTGTGCTTTCTTTTATTCCCCAAAACCGTGGGGCAACAAATTGTGCTAGTGGCTGATATTAGAGAATCAGTACAACCTTATTCTCATGAATCTAACGTTCTAGTGGTATCTCTTAAAAACACCACTTTAAAGTGATCTTTTATGTATGACCTAATACAGTACATTTACACTGCAGGTAGGAGTGTGTTGGTTCTTAATGTTAGATCCAGTCACATGCCCCACTTCTTCAGGAAGGATAAACATATTTTTTCTGTTTCAATTTCTCCAATTGTTGCTCTCCTCTATATATTTGATTAAAATTATGACAAATGTTAAATAACTTGTTATTTTAAAGCCCCCTGGCCATTCCAGTTATGCAAAGTGTGCTTGCTGTGTAAGTAAAGTAATGACCATTCAGGAATAACCTGGAAGGATTAGAGAACTAAAAGGAAAGGAAAAAAAAATAAGAGTATTTAGTGACACTGAAGCAGTTCTAGACACTCAATTTCTGCATACACAGATATTGTTATGAAAAAAAGAAATACCCAGACCTTTATTACTGTCTCCCTCGTAGGAGGTGCACCTTCCTTTGAGCAAGTAGGTCTCCATGTAATAAAAAACCAAGACATTGCAAAGTAAGTACAGCTTTATAGTTTTGGGTGGTAGATTTGGGTCCATGTTATAGATTTGGTTTGGTTCCTCAGTGCTAGTTTTGCATCAATGTCTTCATCTTTCTATAGCCACCCAAGAGATTTCTGGTCACTTGATCAAGCTGAAGCCAACAGTGCTGTTGTTTCCCAAACATTATAAAAAGGATATGCTTTTACTGTACCATTCATCTTTCCACACTGCTATAAATGCTATTCCCATGGTATGTTGAAGGATGTCTATTTGTACTTTCTTGCTCTACAGTTGAGGGATACCTTATGCATCCCCAGGAAAAAATCCAAACCAATTTTTCTGAACATAAGAAGGATGAAATATTGAAGTAATAATATTATTCAAGCACAAAACAACCCCTCTTTTTCTGTGAAGCTTCACAGTCCCTGCATTTTTTTGGGGGGGAGGCTCTAGGAGATAACTTTGCCCTTTAAAAGAATATGGTCTTCTAAATATGGTTCCTTGAAAGAAACTGCCTTCTCCAAAAGAACCCAGTGGTTCTTGTCTGTCCCTACCCTACTCCAAGAGAGACCAATGAACTAATTAAAGAATTACTCAGATAAATGGAGGGGCTATTAGGTTGATCAGGAGGAGGGACAAGTTATAATTCTGTTTTATCTCTTAATTTAGTGTCTTTTCTTTTCCCCTCAATGGGAACACTCAGCTGCCAAGCATCATCATGCCAGAGACAAGCTGTAGAAACAAGATTCTTGTTAACACATCATTTATTAACACAACATTTTTAACCATCTCCCCAGTTCTTCCTAATAAGACTTCAAATTAGGGTCCATTCAACTTCTAACTTCTTAAATATAAGAAAGACTTTTAATCTTTCCGTTCTTAAATTAACACTTCTGTAGTTTCAATACTTGAAGGAACAGATCCTCACCTTGTTTATATTTCTGACTCCACTGAATATTATCTTTCCTGTTTCACTCTTGGAAAACCAGACCTCTGGGAAACTAAACAAAAGCTCATGCTGGTGATGAACACAGTAAAGAAGAACAAATGTAAAAGAATCCTTCACAGTGGCCTCACAGGCAGTCACCCAAATTTTGCTCACAATTGAATGGGTGAGTGGCTGCAGCAGGTGTCTTATTTCTACTTGCTTAATTTTACCCTGAGCTAAATTAAAAATAGCTTCCGAGTGGTTTGTGACCTAGAAAGATGAAAACTGTTTGGATTTCACGAAGAAAACTTTCAGCCACCAATAAACCCACACAAGAAATTAAGAAACTGTATTTGTGCATAATTGCATGTGAAGTTGTGCTTTGGCACAACTTTATTGAGCACGAGCCTCTAATGCTTCTTGCCAAGTGCTCAGAAACGAAACTGTCTTCCAGCTTTCCAGCCATTAAAGAATATCCTCTGTTCAGGTAAGGAAGGGAACTAAATTCAAGCTGATAAAGTCAGAAGTCTCTCATAATTTATGATCTGGAATATATTGAACATTTAGAAATATTGAATATTTAGAAGTCTAAATTACACTTTTGGTGGTATAAAATCAGTTATAATTAAGACCACATCTCTGTGAACATTATTCCAAAGCAAGAGCATTGCTTCATTTCCTTAATATAACTTAATTATTCCTAATAGGACTTAATATAACTTAATAAGAAATGGTTAAGAAGGTACCATTCTAGAAAAAACCTCAACCTATTAAATTAAGATTTTCCAAGTTTATCATGCATTAGTGCTGAATTCATTAATACATTCCCTCACATGTAGTCTTCCTGTGATAGAAAAAATCCGTTTATTCAAGGGCCTTATTTATATTTTGGAAGTAGCATATTTAATCCACTGAAATTTTCCAGACATCATTCCTCAAACAATGACATCAGCTCTTCTTTTAGATAGAAAAGTAAATGAAGTGTATTTAGTGACATAGTTAATGAAGGGGGCAAATATGTTTTTCTAGGACACTGGTTTGCATTTGAATGGAGCAATAATTATTGAGCTGCATCAATAACATTAATATTTTGGTTTCCATCCTAAGAATAATTATTCACTAATTTTTTTTTTACACATCATATTTATGTTTATTGTATCTATTGTCAAAATACTTGTAACTTTTTAAATTTTAAACTAACAGCAATAGCACTTCTTATGGGTGACCAGTTTAATGTTTTCTTTAGTAAGTAATGAACTACACTTTGTTAATAGGGGGATGAATACAGGTAAAATTCATGTGATGTTGAAACAGTTACCATTTTATAGATTGAAACAATCTCTTTCACATACTCTCTTTGAAGTGTCTCTATTTTTCTCAGTTATGTTAACTGCATTTCCTATCTAGTTTTATCTCTTTTTTAGTACAATTGCCTAAGTTCACAACATACAAATTCAGAGTCATCCGGAGATTTTGATTGAATATAGAAATCATTGGCTTTGTTTCTTTTCATTCCAGATTAAATCAAGACCATATCAATTTGTCTGTAGGCACTGGATCCTTCATCTAGAAGTGCTTGATGCACTTTGCCAGCTGTTCTTATTTTTCCTGCAGATGTTGTTATTCACCTACTACAGGGGGGACTGTAAAAGTTTCCAAGCAGTCACCACTGATTTTCTGTACTATCCCCTTCTGACTCCTCAGGTCTGGTTACCTTTCCAATGACAAATTATCTCTGCATTTGCTATGGAGACCTCAGGGAAGGCCCTGGGATTACCTCACATCCAGTCACTCCCTCGCTTCTCAGAAATCACACCAGCTCTTCTTAGTCCCACTTAGTCTTAAATAACCTCCTCAAACTGTTAGTTTTTCTTTAGGTCAGTGACTTTCCTATACTCAGAATTAAAATCTGTATCAGCCTCTGCCTTTGCAGTCAAAATTTTCACCACAATCAGAGACATCCAGGTCCAACAAAAACAGCCCAGAAGAATAACACATGGCTGAGGTGGTAACACCACACAATCCAGCTGCCCTTACTCAGAGAGCAAATGTTTTTTCCCAGTTCTCCCACTCTCAAACACGGACCTTCAAAATGACCCTGATTCACAACGAAATTAATTCCTCCTCCCTCTGTACTTACCAATCATCCTACCTTCTGGAATTCATAGGTCTTTTCCTATTTGGGCTGGGTTTTCCTAAAACTCTGACCAAGACATCCCAAGTCTTTAGTGGTAAACATGTGGTGCAATGGAGCTGTGTCTGGGCAGTGGCAGAGGAGTTTCTCCCTCAAACATGATGATCCCTTTGTAATTACTGATATCTTATAATTGCATTGGGTCCTTTATTAATCCCATCCCATTTCCTTTTCTATTCATCAGGGTTAAACAACATTTCTCTTCTCTTTCTTGTGCCAGGCTCGGTCTTGCAGCCCAAATTTTAGATTTCCAATTTTAAAATGACTAATTCACTAAAAGATCCTGGCACTGAAAGGTCTTTCACTTTGTCACAGAATTATGTTCTTCAGCATGCTGCTGTACTTTCTGTCACTACTGCTGATATATCCAGTCAGTTTGTGAGTGATAAAAGAAATTCATCCATAGGATTGGCTACTGAAATGCTTATAAATAAAAGGTAACAGTGATATGAATGAAGTGACCATAATTCATAGTGACCCATGTTGTTACTGGCATCTGCAAAAGTAACAGATTTGATTTTATAAATTACAGATGTCTTTTTTTTTCTATGAAATCCTCTTGGTGGGATGTACTGAACTAAAAACTGGCTGGTTTTAAATGGTGTTTTAAAACTAGCACAGGCTGTAAATAGACTATTTATCAACAGAGTGCATTGTATATGTTTAAACTTTGTTAAGTCTTCTAAAGTAGGCAAAATGTCAGCATGACATTCCTGTCAGTGCTCACAGGCGCAAGATATTTTTATTCTGAAGATACATTTATATAAAACATTACTGACTTGTGGTAACTGTCATTAATTATTTTACTAGGAATGAAAATAGACTGCCTAAAGAAAGTCTGTGTGTGAACTTGCAGTTGTAGTAGTACTTCAAACCAGAAATTCAAACCAGATCCTCCAGATCTTAATCCTGTCTAATCCTTTGGCAGGACCTTATTTTAGGCAATTTATTTCACAGTCATTCCAACTAATTGTTTTAATGTAAGTGAATAGTAAACAAAAGGAGGTTTTCTTTGCACACCTGTGAAAGATATAACTGATGTTGGGTGAGAGGGGGGCTAAAATGTACCTCAGTGTATATTTGCAAAAATAGCTGCCATTAAACCCTGCCTTCAAGGGGGGCAGATTTTTAGGCCACAGGACTCACTCCCCCTCTGAACATCAAATGGTTTTCATTGACAGCTAAACATCTAATGCCCTTGACACCAACATCAAGACATTCTATAGTCAGTCATTATTAACACTTTACAGATCCTCTGGCACTTTGGCTGCCTCCTCCCTCCAGGCATGATGCAATTACGCTTGCAAGAAACAGCTTAGGATACAATGAAGTGGATCGTCATTATGACAATGTGAAGACATAGAAGAAACTGAGCAGAAATTAATATTAAAGATTTGTATTTCAAGTGCCACACAACCTACATTTTGCCTCTTCAGAAATATAACACATTGGTTCAATACTTTTCTCTCAATTAATTAAAAACACTGGGGATGTTCCACTCAAAGTTATGATTGTTAAAAAAAAAATGGTAAATTTTCAAGAAACTTTCAGTGTACTCATTAAGCACTTCTTCACTGTTGCTGATGTGGCCCAAGAGCAGAAAACCATTCATTCATTTCTTGAGAAACGTTTGCTCTGGAGTTCAGTTATTATTGCACTGTTTACTTTGGGGTTATTTTAAAGGCTTTTGGCTGTGAGGAAGCTCAGAGGAGACATCCTAGATCTGAAAATCCCAGCACAGGTGCTGCCAGCATTTTGGTTGTCAGTACACAATGCCAGTGTCTCTTGTAAATGAGCAAACAGAAGAATAGTGTAAATCATTTTGGACTTCAAACTAATGCCGTTTTTGGATCAAAGTAGTCAGTAAGAATTTCCGTAGCACTCACCATAATTTGAAAACCTCAAGGTTAGGTTCATATTATTTACAATGCAGTTCCTTCCCAACTAATGAGCAAGGTGAGAGATTATGTTCCAGTGTCGTAATGGACGTGCATGTTCTTTTAAATCCAAGTGTCTTTTTATATACCCAATTTTTGTGTCTGATTCCTAGAAGAACTTGAGTCTCAGTTTAACAAATTACTTAGAAATTAAGAAACTTCAGGTGCAAGCGTGGAAAAAGGAAAGAACAGCTCTTTATTAACAAAACCCAAATAAACAAAAAAATGGTGCAATCAAAACTTTCAGAAGAAACAAAACAATGTCCCAATTCCCCAGGTGGGGAGGAAGAAACCCGGGGCAACCAGGGAAGGGAAGGGGGGAGAAGGCTGAAGGCAAACTGTCCCGGCAGTCCCGGGGTGGGTGGGGGGACATTGAGGAAAAAATTCCAATGTCTCTTTTCAAACCTATGACATCATCCACCCCTGAATTTTTTCCATACTAACACTCTATATCGGTTTCAAACTTTCCAACCATAGACATACTTACATTACCCCAACTGTGTACATATTACAAATATTTACATACAAATACAGGCAAAATATTATGGGAAATTCACCAAAAAATGAGGCCCCCTTGAGGTATACACCATGTTTCTCTGTCTTCCAGCATTACCTACCATGTGCTACTTGATCCTTGAGCAAAAACAATGCCATGAATGGGTTTGCCTTTGCTCAAGGCAGGATTGATCCAAACTGTTTTACCTAAGATACCTCTCATGTGAATCACTGGGACTTTGTCCCCAGGTACAGTGTGAAGGGACTCTGATTGGGCAGGGCCAGCTTGGTTGATGGAGCCTCTGGTGTGGACCAACCATGCAGCCTTTGCTAGGTGCTGATCCCAGTTCTTGAGGATCCCTCCACCCAATGCCTTCAGGGTGGTTTTCAACAGTCCATTACACCGTTCAACCTTCCCCGCGGCTACTGCATGGTATGGGATGTGATACATGCACTCGATGCTGTGCTTCTTTGCCTAGGTGGTAACTAAGCTGTTCTTGAAATGAGTCCAATGCACTCTGGGGTGCCATGTTGCCACAGGACTTGCTTTTCAAGGCCCAGGATGGTGTTTCAGGCGGTGGCGTGGGGCACCAGATGTGTCTCCAGCCATCCAGTGGTGGCTTCCACCATGGTGAGCACATAGCGCTTACGTTGGCGGGTTCGTGGCAGTGTGATGTAATCAACCTGCCAGGCCTCTCCATATCTATACTTACTTCAGCATCCACCATACCACAGGGGCTTCAGTCTCTTAGCCTCTTTGATGGCAGCACATCTCACAGTCATGGATCTGGGAAATAATGTCCATGGTTAAGTCCACCCCTCGGTCTCATGCCCATCTATTTCTGCCCTGATGACCTGAAGCATCATGGGCCCACCATGCCCGGAATGACTATCCTTTGTGCTGCCAGTCCACATTCACCTGTGACATCTCGACTCATGCAGCTCGGTTTGCCTGTTCATGGTTGCAATGTTCCTCATTGGCTTGGCCTTTGCGCACGTGGGCATCTACATTATAGACTCTCACAATCAAGTTCTCTACCCAGGTAGCAATGTCTTGCCACATATCAGTGGCCCAGATGGGTTTCCCTCTGCATTTCCAGTTGGCCTTCTTCCATCTGTCCAACCACCCCCACAGAGCATTGGCAACCATCCACGAGTCAGAAGCTTTGGCCACTTCTCTCGTTCAGCGATGTCCAATGCCAACTGGACAGCTTTGAGCTCTGAGAATTGTCTCGATTCACCTTCTCCTTCAGTAGCTTCTGCAACTTGTCGAGTGGGGCTCCATACATCTGCTTTCCATTTACGTTTCATCCCTACAATGCAACGGGAACCGTCAGTAAAAAGGGCATAGCGTGTTTCTTCTTCTGGTAGTTGATTTTACGGTGGGGCTTCCTCAGCCCGTACCACCTGCTCTCCTTCTTCTTCATCCGCTAGACCAAAACTCTCACCTTCCGGCCAGTTTGTGATGACTTCTAGGATCCCAGGGCGATTCAGATTTCCAATACGGGCGCGCTGTGTGAGCAGAGCGATCCGCTTACTCCATGTAGCATCAGTGGCATGATGCGTAGAGGGCGCCTTTCCCTTGAACATCCAACTCAGCACTGGTAGTCAAGGTGCCAGGAGGAGCTGTTCTTCTGTGCCAATCACCTCTGAGGCAACTTGTACTCCTTCATAAGCTGCTAGGATCTCCTTCTCTGTTGGGGTGTAGTTGGCTTCAGATCCCCTGTAGCTTCGGCTCCAGAATCCAAGTGGGCGGCCTCGGGTCTCACCAGGCACCTTTGCCAGAGTCTCCAGGAAAGACTCTTATCCCCAGCTGCAGAGTAGAGTACCTTTTTCACATCTGGTCCTGTCCTGACTGACCCGAGGGCTACAGCGTGTGCAATCTCCTGCTTAATCTGTTCAAATGCTTGCTGCTGTTCGGGGCCCCACTGGAAATCATTCTTTTTCCGGGTAACCAGATAGAGAGGGCTTATGATGATCCTGTACTCCAGGATGTGCATCCTCCAGAAACCTATGGCACCCAGAAAAGCTTGCCTTTCCTTCTTGCTGGTCGGTGGGGCCATTGCTGTGATCTTATCAATGATTTCTGTTGGGATCTAACCATGTCCATCTTGCCACTTCACCCCCAGGAACTGGATCTCTCGGGCAGAGAGTAAGGTCCCTTGACCTTACTCTTTTTTATGGCAAACCCGGCTCCCAGGAGGATCTGGATGATTTTCTTTCCTTTCTCAAAAACCTCCTCTGTAGTGTCCCCCACACGATGATGTCATCAATGTACTGCAGGTGTTCTGGAGCCTCACCCTGCTCTAGTGTGGCCTGGATCAGTCCGTGGCAGATGGTGGGACTGTGTTTCCACCCCTGGGACAGTTGGTTCCCAGTGTACTGCACACCCCTCCAGGTGAAAGCAAACTGCAGCCTGCACTCTGCTGCCAAGGGGATGGAGAAGAATGCATTTGCAATATCAGTAGTGATGTACCACCTCACTGCCTTGGACTCCAGCTCATACTGGAGCTCCAACATGTCTGGAACAGCAGCGCTCAGTGGCGGGGTGGCTTCATTCAGGCCACGATAGTCCACAGTCAATCTCCATCCTCCATCAGGCTGACGCACAGGCCAGATGGGGCTGTTGAGGGGTGGGAGGATCTTGCTGACCACCCCTTGGCTCTCCAGCTCACGGATCATCTTATGTATGGGGATCACAGAGTCTCGGTTCATTCGTTACTGCCGGCAATGCACTATTGTGGTGGCAATTGGCACCTGCTGTTCTTCAACCTTCAACAGTCCAACAGCAGAAGGGCTCTCTGAGAGGCCCGGTAACAATTCACCTGCTTAGCCACCTCTGTCTCCACAGCAACTGTTCCAAAAACCCATCTATGTCCCTCGGGGTCCTTGAAGTACCCGTTCCTGAGGTAGTCAATGCCCAGGATACATGGGGCATCTGGACCAGTCACAATGGTGTGTTTCTGCCAATCCTTCCTGGTCAAGCTCACCTCAGCTTCCACCATGGTCAACTCTTGAGACCCTCCAGTCACCCCAGAAGTGGAAATGGTCTCTGAGGGCTTTAACGTGCATTGAGGGCCAGTGTCAACTATGCCTTGTATTCCTGTGGGTCTGACGTGCCAGGCCATCAGATCCACGCAGTCCAGTAGGCAGGGTTGTCCTGTGCCTCTACCTGGCTAGAGACAGGGCCCCTCTAACACTAGTCTTGGTTGGGGCCATCACAGCCCTTTCCCTGTGAGTGCATTCAGGAGGAACCTTCTAGTGGGTCAGACCCTTGTCCCTGAGATACTGGTACTGCACTTACTCTCATGGGCTTCCCTTTTTCTCTCTCCTTCAGCTCTTGTCTGTCCACTCTCTCTAACTGGGGAATGTCTGGCTCTGACTTCAGAGGCTCTGGTTTGCACTGGTGACATGTGGAAGCTGCTTTCCTTCATCTCCTCTCTGAGTTTCTTCTCTTCATCTTGTACTTCTGTAGTCAGTGCCTTGAGGTTCTCAACCATTGTCCCTAAAGTGGAGATATGGGCGTCCCTTGGGATCCATCCCTGTGAAAAACACCAGAGTACAGGGCTGCAGATGACATGGACGTACCTTCACCTGCTTCTGAATAGTCTTGATGCACATGGCAAAAGGATTACCATTTCTCAGAAGTAAATTAAATCCTATTATTTTTTGAAATAAGAACATCCAGTGCCATTGTGAATAATTATTGGGGTTATTATGTTATGCTTTTATTTCCCCTGAAACAAACACAGATGTGCCAAAAGTAGATACACTGGAGAAACAAAAAATATTCTGGAGAAATAACAAATGTTTGTAACCCACTGAAGTGATGAAATTCAGTATTAGTTTTATTGATCTCAATAGCTGCAATAAATAACCACTGAACACTATTAACCTGTCACATTTAGAATGGAAATGTGCACATTTTTATTTTCCTCTCTGCTATCCTACTTTCTTTGTAGAAACTCTTACTTCTTCTTTGCATCAGCTGCACTGCCACCACACTACTTTTTGAAAAAGGGTATCAATAATAACAAGGTATTATTTAATTTTTTTCATGAATCAATGGGGATCCAGCCTTCCTTAGCAAAACCCCACAAATATTTAGGAAACTGGAAGTTCTACTTTGCATGTCCATGTTCTAATTCAGTTCATGAACATGGAATGAGCCACAGAAGAACAGTTGCTTCAGATTTTCAGCAGATCACTGGACAACTTGAGAAATCTCATTTTCCTTATCTGCTCTGTGCTTCCCACTGGAGTCCCATTCCCCAGAGAGTGAATCCCCAGGTGTCCTACTGAATTTTGTATGAAGATTGGAAGGGGATGGCATTGCAAAGTTGCTGCTCTCCTGCTCTGCTGCCCCGTGTCCTGCACTCAGGCTTTATTTTCTGATGTAGCACGTACCATTTCTACAGCTGGTGTTTGACTTCTGTTAAAAACAATTAAGTGAATAGATGACCTGACATTCCAAACAGCTGTGGAAAAAGTTTCCTTTGTGCCACATCTGTAGCTGCTGATTCATTTTGCAGGTCATGGACTGTGCGATGCCTCTGATCGGGGAGCACCAGACCGAAGACAGGCAGCACATAACTGAGCTGGTCGTAAGCAAAATGAACCAAATGTTGTCCAAAACTCCTATTCCATCTCCTCAGAGACCCACTGCCACTCAGCAGCCTCAGGTAGGAAACTTTTACTTTTAAAATGCAGCATCTTGATATATAATTTTAAGCTCAAAATTTTCCTCAAAGAAATTGGCTGGAAAACCATGCAGACACCTGAAACTGTAAGGATTCAAGATCTTATCAACATGTTTTATCACTTTGTCATGTTTAAATGAGATCGTTTCCAGGTATAATCAAGAAGTGCAAGTATTGGTGTGTTCCTACCAGGAAATGATAACTGTGGATTCAGTGAATTACCAGAATTTGTACTGTTTCCTTTCAGCTACATATGTATAAAATATCATGGAAATAATAAGAAGCACAGTCATAGACAACCTTTGCCCTGAGGATGTCGGAAAGAACATTAAGATAATAATTCTTGTTGTTCCTATGAGAAATTAATTACATTATAATCTTTTTTATATGTGCTGCAGTACATGAAAACACCTTAGAAATCTAGAAAACTCCTGAAATATTTTTAGCATGCTGGAAAACGCATGCCAAAGGTTGCAAATAGATGCACTTCATGTATTTTATCTTGTATGGCCTGGCAATTACAGTGCGGGGATGCAGAATTCTGGCCCTGGCCTTGCTCGCAGGCTTTCAGACTTTGGAAATCGTCTTTGTGTTGCCATTTCCGTGCTTATGAAATGTGAAGTTTATTTTACTGATAGTTTAAAATAACTTCAGGGAGCACGGTATTTTTGTAAAAGGCTCTGAGAACATAAAATTTTTTGCTCCTAGATTGGAGAAGTATGGATTTGATGGGTGGAATATTAGGGCAGATGTCCGTGCCCAGAGTTATCGATGGCTCAG
The DNA here is from genome assembly GCF_001604755.1 of Lepidothrix coronata. Taxonomy (NCBI): domain Eukaryota; kingdom Metazoa; phylum Chordata; class Aves; order Passeriformes; family Pipridae; genus Lepidothrix; species Lepidothrix coronata. The sequence continues at coordinate 1,223,296 of NW_016690385.1, forward strand.
TGTTCAAATGGAAACCAGTAGCAAGTGGTGACCCTGGAGGATCTGTGCTGTTTAACACCTTTATTAATGGCACTGAGTGCACCCTCCGAGTGTTTGTGGATGACACCAAGCTGTGTGGTGCATACAGATCCTGGAGAGGGAAGGGATGCCAGCCAGGGGGACCTGGGTGCCAGAGTCCTGCACTTGGGCCCTGGCAGTCCCCCACTGTCACCCAGACTGGGTGATGAATTGGTTGAGAGCAGCCCTGCCAAGAGGACTTGGGGATGGAAAACTGGGTATGAGTCAGGAATGAGCACTTGCAGCCCAGAACACCAACTGTGTCCTGGGCTGCATCCAAATGGTGACCAGCAGGTCGAGGGAAGTGATTGTCCCCCTCTTCTCCACTCTGCAGAGCTGCCTCCAGCTCTGGGGCCCCCAACACAAGGGCATGGACCTGTTGGAGTAGGTCTAGAAGAAGCCACAAAGATGCTCTGAGGGCTGGAACCCCTCTGCTCTGGAGACAAGCTGGGAGAGCAGGAGGTGTTCACCTGGAGAAGAGAAGGCTCCAGGGAAACACTACTGAGGCCTTTCAGTGCATAAAAAGGGCTTATAAGCCCCTTTTTTTAACCAAGACTGTAGTGACAAGGTAATAGTTTTAAACTGAAAGAGGGTAGATTTAGATTGGATATAAGGAAGAAATTCTTTATGGTGAGGTTGGTAAGAAACTAGAACAGGTTGTCCAGAGAAGTTGTGCATACAGGAAAATCACTCTGACCATAACCTGTAAGGATGTGTTGCTGCTCTGGACCAGCACAGCTCCACGGGGATCAGTTAAGGAACAGAATAAGCCAAACTGTAATACAGGAGTTACCAAGCCTAAATCAAGAATCTATTTTTACTTCCAGTAGGCTCCACACCAGGTAAACAATTTGAAAACAATTTTGTGGCGTACCTCAGACAGACTAGTTCTTGAGGCAGAATGACTAATTTGTTGTTCAAATATATCATCATGCTTTAAGATACAAAAATACCCCAGCCCACATAAAAAAGTGGTGTGGCTTCTATTTATAATATGGTCACTTGAAACTAAGCACAAAATTGTTTCAACCACGGAACCACATACAATGGAGAAGTTTCCCTCCAACACAACTCAAGTCCATTGTAAAGGGATGAAAAAAGAAAGACAAGGAGGGAAAAAAATAAATCACCTTATGCCAAAATAGCTTCTTTCAGGACTAGTAAATTATCCATATATTAAAATAAAGGAAAGAGTCAAATCTAGAGCTTCCCAGGCAATACAAGTCAACATAAATAAAAATTTAAACCAATAATAGACATTACTGTAACATTAATAGATTCATATTTGATAATTCACATTTTGGGGAAAAAAAATAGAAGTTCTTGAGTCAGCATGCTTTCCTGGATCTCAGAGAGGGCAAGGGAGGAGGAACATTTACGGTTACTGGGGTCATCCAAAGAAACTGGCTATTTGTTGTATGTAAAAAAAGTTTTCACTTATTTCCAAAGAAAAACTGCCTACCTAAGTCCAGAATGAAAATAGGGCACAAGGAACATTTGCAGAAGGTTCCTAAATTCCTGGGTCATTGCTGTCACTCAGCATGTCCATTGAATAATTTTTTTCCCTCTTAAACAAAAAAACTTTGAATGTATCCAAAGATAATATTCTGGCTATCTGATGGACTTCTGGTAGGTTTCTGTTTAGCTTAGGTTATTACTGAGGGATTCAGCCCTTGCTAACGACGACAGGATGTTATTCAACATTAATCTTCTTTTCCATATCCTATCCTTAAATTCCGGATTGCAGTTGACCAAAACCAGAGATATGCCTTCAGAATACTTACAATATCAGTTAATTTTCTTCTCAGTTATTCAGACTGTGCTTCCTTAGAATTGGTCTTGTTGTATGATCCACCAGTTTAGGACAGGTAAATAGGATCTGAATTTCTACAGAAGAGTCTATATGCAAATGCCCCCTAATCTTCCCAGCTTTAAGGGACAATCATGAAACAGCTCTGTAGTATTTAAAGCAGATTTCTCATCATGTGCAGTTAATTTTTATCTGGGTTGTTTCGCTAAGAATAAAATCAGTCTGTTAAAACAATCTGCCCCTTTCATCTTTGAGCAGTGTTCTCCTTTTCGAATCCTGTTCTTGGGAAACACAGTCCATTTATTTGTGGGGCAGGGGGACATTCCCCATTTCTACAGGTCACATAAAATGCAAAGCCAGTAATTTATCCCAAATCAACTACGTGCATGTGTACATGTGGTCTTAGAAACCGAAGTAACAGAGATATCAAAGAGTAATTGGTATGTTTTGCTACTTCCGTTTACAGCTACAATTGCGCCATGTTTTGAATTCCCTTATAATCTGTGGGGGCTTTTAAAAAGTATTTGCAATCTGCTGGCTCCTGTAGCACTGGGTGCATCGTGCAGAAAACATCCTTCAATTCAAAACTGCCCACAATGGTCAGGACTATTCCAATTAACCATCCGTCAGAAAACAAATCAATGATTAGGAAAATAAGCCTTTGTTTAGTACTGTGCAGCCAAATCTTGGTGGAAATGATTGGCTTTGCAATGTGTTATGAAGGCTGACAAAGTTCTCCCTGTCTGAGTGCCAAAAGGAGCAAATTCCAAAGGGAAACCTTAGAGGGGCAGATCCTGTGATTCTTAAACTGTTAAATCTATAATCTGAGGTATCAGATATATCAAGATTTTAAAAATATATGGTTTGCATGTTATATATTTCTTTATTTATCTATAAACACTTGCACAGATCTGTAGCACGTTCTTCTGGTGCACAGAGGGCAGTGAAGCTGTGCAGGAGGAGGCTTGGACTCCGAGAAGTTCTATCTGTTAAAACTAATTACACTCAAAAAAACCTTTCAAAAAATTAAGCGGTTTCTATTAATTTAAAAACACTACAGCTTGTTTTACCCTAAACGAAGCTGAAAATACATAATAGAACTTGATCTAAGAACGTGATTTTAAAATTTTTCACTTTTTTTTCTACTTGCGGCATTTAAAAGATGGAAATCTAAATTTCCACCTTTTGTAACGTCTTTGCATACTTTTGATAGATCTCTAGAGAAGCCTTTTTCAAGTCTTTCCTGAAAACCAAACCAGTAGGTTGAACTACTCAGTGAAGTGTTCTCAGCAGGGTAACTACTCCTCACTGCCTCCATCTGTTGATAGGAAAGACCACTGCCCAAAGTCCTGCTGCCTGGGTTTGCAGAGCCCTGCAGGAGCTTGCTCAGTGCAGACTGGTTTAGGCTTCTTTCTGTACCAGAATTTGCATATTAAACAATAATGGTCAAACATCTGCTCAAGTCAGGATATGAATTGTGCTGAACTAAATTCTGCAGAGGGTGTGACACTGTCCATGCTTGTTATCACACAATGCCAGTGGTGATGGTCATGCTGAAGCTGAAGCTGAGGAAAATCCCATTAGGGAAATGTTAATTCAGCCCTCCTCTATAGAGACCACGCTGCATTATCCACAAAAGAAGAAGGAATTTATTATTCTTAGTGGAAGGAAGGAATTTGTGCACCAGAGACACAGTATCCGTAATGACGTGACGTCACAAAGAGCACAGCATTCCCACCTATATCCTGGCTCTTGGTTAAAAAGAGAGGAGTAGCACAGTGGTAAAAACCCAAAAATAAACCCGTGTCATTCTTCATTCCCTGACCCCTTCTATGATGTTGCTGGAGCCAAGCAGTTTTATCCAGTTTTATTCTTCTATGTTCAGAGAGAAAATTGAACCAAATGTCAACATAGTGTAAATAACAAAAAATACTAATTCTAGAGAGAAAAGCAAACCATTAACAAACTCCCTATTCTTGGGCTTCCATAGGAGCAGTCAAAGTTCTGTTACCTTCCATCTGTTGCGTTTAAGGTTTTTTTAAAGCAAACTACTTATGATGAGCAGCAACTTGTTTCAAATCACTGAAGCTTTTATGATGATCAGAAGATATGGTTATTTGATTTGATCTTAACTGAAGGGGAATGCATTTAATTGGAAAGGATCTCATCATGGAGTTATATGGAAGTATAGAATTCAGTATTATTCTGCTTTTTAGAAGTAAACTCTGCACTAAATTTGAGGTGTGGAACTTTAAGTTATTTTCTCCTTTCACAGTCTCATAGAGGTTCACCTCAATTGTACCCACAGATTAGGAGGAGAGGAACAGGGCCATGACTTGCAGTTTTCCCACAGCTTTATATTATCCTTCAGACCCCTCACACTGAATCTTGCTTTAGCCAGGCCATTCATCCAGCAGCAGGAATTATCTTTTATGTCTGGAAGGAAAGGTTGCCTAAAACAAACAAGTTAAAAGAGCACACTGAATTATTCTGTGTAAGTGAAGGTGCATAGTGAGATCTATTCTAACAGGCAGCAGGAGGGGCTGAAGAACAGCTTGCCTTCAGAAGGTTGCTAAATGATCTAATGACCCCCAAAACCATGTGTACGGTATTTCTTTCTTTTAAGAAGAGATTTAAATAGGGGATAAATGGCTGCTATGGCATCATGTGACCATAAAACTGATGTCCCTAGATTTGTGGAATAACATCTTAAACACACTCAAGAGTCTGACTCTTGCTCAGTTTGCTCTGAGCAAGGCAGCACAGAGGCACTGGAGAAAGTCTAGACAGGATTTTACTGTATCACTCTGTAATAAAAGAACTATATCACTCTGTATTACTTTAACATTTTAATTAATATTAATTATTTAAAATTTAATTTCCATATTTTATATATATATTTATATTTATAATTTATTTATAATGGAATTCATATTAATATCAATAATACTTTAGTATAGTAATAATATTACTAGATCACTCTGTAATTAAAAAAATTAAAATTCAGGTTACTCTGATAAACAGAGCAATACAGCTTGGCAATAAACAAGCTGTGTAGAGACTAATTGAGCACCTTCTATGGTCCGCATTAGAAATCACTGAGGTTTTCTCTGTTCACTGTTTACCTCAGAAGGTCTGTAGGGACTTTGACAACCATCAATGCCTCAAAGAACACCCACGTGCTTCTTTACCACTTACTCTGTCCACCTGCGTAGTTCTTTCAAATCAATGCAAACTGTGCTTCATATTTAAATGCTTATAGAGTTATTGTCGTGACTTAAAGGAAAAAAAAGGCAGCAGCAGGGTGCCTTCCTAAATATATTGGTAGAGAATTTAAAACATTGGCAGAAAAACCCGTAAAGAGCAAGGGAAACACTGCTGGGACATACAAATCACAGAACACGGAGTGCAAAACCTTCCCAAGGTTATTGAAGTCAAAAACCATTCCTGAGTCTGTCATATTCCACCCATTCTTGCAGTGGGGAAGGCAGTGACCTCTTTCCCACAGTGTTTGGGTTTCTTTGCATCCCAGCGACATCTTGTGGCTTCTTCTCCTGTGGGATAAGTGATTTGGGGAGTTATCTCTTATTTGTTACTACAATGTATTATAATCATTACAGAAGCTGTAGCACGTTAAACAAGATATTGGCTATATATCTTACAAATAATAAATGCTATTTTAATGTATTTGTTTCGTTAACTTTATTATTTAAATATGGGATATATTTATATATATTTTTTTTAATATGCTCTTAATGTGTACATATATATAAGTATGTGTATATATATACACAATGTTTATCTTTGTATAGTTGGAAGGGAAGATGCTTATTTTAATCAATGGGGTTTTTTAACTTCTTAGTTATTTTATGTTTGTGAAAACATAAGACAAACAGCTGTAACTTAGATCCTAATAGAAACATCAGGAATTAAGAAAAGCAGAAAATAAACATGTATGGAGCCTGAGCTCACCACATCATGGTAAAAGGCTACATTTGAGGCACACTTCATCCAGTAAAATTTGTTTGTCACAAGTATAAAATTATACCTTTCTTTTTTCCTACATCGAGGTTGTTTTTTCCCTCTTTGAATATGACTTCTATTTGGGGCAGGTGTTCTGTGTGTCACAGAGGCAGGGACTCAGACTTCAACTGCTGGCTGAAGGATGTCTGTATATTTAAAACAGTCACTATTTCATTACAGAAAGCTTGGTGTAATTGAAACATTTGAACTTGACGTGCAGGTATTGTAATCTATTAAAATATAAAAACAAAGTTCATGCAGGAAAATAAATCCTAAGACTTTCAATGTTGACAGTAATTAAAAACTAATGGGAGATAACTTACAAATGCTCAGCAGAGATTTTACCAATAAGTTGATCATGAAAGTGAAAGTAACCTATTCCAAAATACTTCCTGAGCTCCTGAACCAGCAGATGGAGTGATTGCTAAGGGAGGTACAGATGTGCTGCTCAGTTCTGTTCCTTACTGAGTCTCCCTCTGCACAGGAGTCACAGGTAAATTCCTGGGTATGTCCTGGTGATAAAACTCTGCATAAATGCTTTTGGATGTTAACTGTGAATCAAAACACTAATAATTGCTTATCTTTCTTAGCTTGTTTCAAAGTAATGTGCCAAAACCTAGTTAATAGTGCTCTTTCTGAGAGGATCTGATGACCTGTAGACTATAGGAGAATATACGAAGGGGCATATATTGAAGGTTTAGAATTGTTTAGTCAAAATTTCTACTACTGACATCAACAGAAATTTGCCCAAATGAAAGAAAGCTTTCTGGGTGTCGCCTGATAATTATTTTTTTTATTTCTGAATATATTGAATGCTTATCACCAGCAGTACACCTGGAAAAAATATATGATCCCTGCAGAGAGGCTGAGCAAAGCTTGGTAAGAGAAAGGGTTGCTAACAAAATACTCATTAGGTGAGAAGGCCAAAGGAAAAAGCCCCCAGGCAACCTGACAGGTTCAAGCTTCAGGCCCGAGATGACTTGGATAACTTCAGTTGTCTGTAGGATATAGTGATTTAGCCTTAGTGCTAATTTTATAATACAGAAGGCAACAAAGTGCTAAAACTGAAAAAAACAAAACAATTATTACTGCTTAGTACATACTTTTCCAAATTTATTTTATATAAGAACAATACTGTTCTCTTTTTGTCTTCGTTCACACAACAAAATGATTCTTTTGGTAACTTTTTTATTATCTTCTGCCAGATGATCTTGTGATAATCTCCCAGTCTGCCAGTGGTATTTAGGATTCTGAATTCCATGGTCACTCGTCTCAAGAAGAAAGAAAACAACTGGTTTTTAAGTAATAATGAGCCCACCACTATGGAGTAGCCTCTCTGTTCTTAGTCAGCTTCTGTGAGAAATGCTTTTTGCTCCCACAGGCATTTTTTTTGGAAACTTCAAAAATTGTCTTCATTCCATTACAGAGCAAACTCCGGCCTTTTCCAAATTAAAACAAGGGAAGCAGTAATTCCATGTCTAGAGAACAGGCAATAGCTGCCACTTACACAAGCAGAACAGGAGAATGAGTCCAAGTTAGATCTCTCTACTTTGTCTTAGTGCTATAATTGCTATCACATAACATACTTTGATTTTATATTTTATCTGATTTTTCATCTATTTTTACTCTCTGATTTTGTTTCTTTAAACTGGACCTAACAGAAATATCTTTTTTTTTTGGAGACTCTTCCTTGGTCTCCCTTCATTTCCCCACTGTTGTGGGTATTTCCTCTCTACTTTTTTTGTTATTATTCCCTGCCTCCACTTGACTTTTCTGTTTGATTTCTCTGACCTTTAAATCATAACCTGTTAAGCAAAGTGGTTTGGCTTTACTTCATGTTTAACTTGCAAAGATTCTGCTGCTCTCCCCAGCAATCACTGCAGTTTATTTTGAATAAGGACCATGTGCTAAATATGCGTCAAAATTTTTAAACAAGGATAAGCAGCAAGAGAAATTATGGAAGTATCCAAACCAGAGCAGCTCATTTTCAAGTGTTCTTGATTTGTCCATAGAAAAAAAATAAGCAGCCCACACACGCACACACTTCCAACAGTGGAATCTGGTGATGGACCAGGTTCCATCTGTCTGGCTGCCAGGAGAGCAAACTTGTCTTCAGCTGCTTAAATATCCTCCTCCAGTGTCTCTCAACTTCTAGGAGAGACTCAGGGAGCTCATCAGAGCTCAGACCAGCCACTGGTACCCCTGTGTGTGGCTGTGAACTTGTGCAGCACCACGAGGAGCAGGAAAAGAAGCACCATGGGTGGTTGTTCTGCTCTGTTCATACCAGAGTTCTGAATTTCACTTTTATTTGGGGGAGAGCTCAAGTGTCTCACCCAGTCTCTCCCTCCTTCTTGTGCTTCCTCCCACTCCACTGCTCTGATGCAGAACTAGTAAGATAAAATGTGGGTTGTGACACTGGATTTGAGTCGGCTCCACCACCTTTTTTCCTGACTTTCCTTTTTCAAAGCATAAACTTCAATTCTGAATGGATCCAGTAATGATGGTTCGTGGTGGCTGAAGGTGAAGTTCTGCAGATCTTAAGCTCTTCCTGTTCGTGCAAGGATCCCTTGCCAGCCCATATTTAAAAACGGTAATAATAATAACCTTTTTTTTTTTTTTAAGACTGGAGAAGCAGATACAGCACAGCATCAGCCAAAGCCATAGTCCCTGGATCCAAGGGTCAAAACCTTACAGCTTCAGATCTCAGCACAGGATTTTGACACCGTCAAGCTCCAAGGAGTACCTTATCCACTGTGTCCCTGTGTACCCTGGGAAAGGTGTGAGGAAATTTAACTGGCCCCTTTCCCTTGCCTTTCCATCTGTCTGTGAGCTCTTTCCCTGGTAAAAACATGCAGCACACTCATTTAGTCTCAGCACGTGGGGGAGCTCGTTCGTATCCCATACTCTGCATTCCTTCCTTGTCTGTGGGGAGTTTTTTCACTGGAAAGAGCTGCATGAAAACTGCTGTGCAACTGCGTGTTTTTATTGTTCCCTGTTAAAAAAACAGAAGTGGAAATCTGGCTTCTTCAAGCAAGAGCTGCAATAAAAAAGTTGCATCCTTGTCCATTAGAATTATTGATTGGCAGTGGAAGGGACCAACCAGCTTCAACATGCAATGCTACTTCAGAAATTCTTTTTCCCTAATAAGTCAACATCCTACTTTTCCTTTAGAAACCTCATCTCCTTGGGGGGTGGGATTATTTTTATCATAGAAAATAGGGCTGGAATGGCCAATGGGAAGTCAGATGTTTCGTTCTGTCAGGGAAAATCCTGGAGTGTACGTGTTGACAGCAGTGAGTCCCCACCAGGGTACTCACCTTCCCTGATAACCTGGCAGAGGGTTGGAAACAGATGATCTTTAAGGTCCCTTCCAACCCAAACCATTATATGATTCTATGATTTTTAAGACTGTGTGCAAAAATATTCTAGAAGGAAACTATTGGCTAGTAAGTAATTAGTTATCCAGCAACGGAAAGCACTTGGTCTGTGAAATATAAGTTAGAATACTTTTTGATGTTTAAAAAAAAAAAATGCCCTTTTCAGTGCATTTTTAAAATACTATTCCAAGTAAAAATTGTGCTGCATAGCTTGTTTTCTGCTCTGAGCAGTCATTTTCCTTCCCATTCACTGGAAGACCTTAACAGGATTTGAAAGTTTGTTGAGCAATAACAAAAGCTGCTCTAAGTTTTTGAATTCTTTATCACAACTTCGACATAAAGAAACTCTAGGCTGGCATCAGTTTTGCTGAGAGTGTCTTTTCCATACAGATTTCCAAGGCTGAACACTGGTACTCCAAAAAACTGTGAAAAGCAGGAGCCAACTCTCCTCTAAGTGCCCCCTCCTGCACTAGACAATGTGAAGGTGGATTCTTTTTACTGTGTGCTGTATAAACACACCTCTCCATTGTGGCTGTCACTGTTTCACTGCCTTTCTCAGTCCACAGAGAATATATAACATGATAAATAGCAAAACCTTTGTAGTCCTGTTCAGCACCACTGGAATGAAGCAGATACATCACCTGTCCCAGACTCACCTGAAATAGGGTAAGGTCTTGATCAGCAACCAGAAAGCCTCCCTGCCACACTCACTGCACATTAAATGTATAAAGCAGGAAGCAACAAGTTCCTAAAGAGTTTTGTATTTTTGGGTGCTCCCTATCAGAAAGCCACTTTCAGGATTTCACTGCTTTGCTCCATTATACAATATGTGTTTATTTCCAGCCCGGTTTTATTCAGTTTATAGGCATTTCTTGGTTTGTATTGTCCTTTGGCTTGTTTTTCTGCCTCTAGTTCTTTACCAGTACAACATGTTTATAAAAAGCAACTGTACTGTGTCCAAGCCTTCCTTTTACCAAACCAAGCAAGACATATTCCTCCAAATGCTGGAGGTAGAACCTCTTCTCTCTGCCCAGGCAGTTTAATAGCACTTTTCTGTGCCAGCTCAGTTTACATTCAGCTTTCCTGAGCAGGGCTGATGTTAGTGATACCCAGCATCATGTCTCACACCTCCTGCAAACACTTCACTGAACCTGTGATGAGATTCTGATTTTTTCACTGCACAAATTTTTCCAATTAGATTTCAGTTAGTGAGCTCTGCATTTCTGACAGATGCATGTTATTATGCCATAAATAAATTATTTTGGACATTACATTTAAGGGGTTTTTTCCTTTTTTTTTTTTTTTTTTTTTTTTTGGTAACTTCACGCATCAATTTTGTTCTTTCTTTAGGATATTTTGGTCCTATGGTCTTCCAGCTCTGTATATCTACAGCTTTTAGGATCATACTCCTCTTTCCTTTTGCCAGCTTAATTAATGGATATTCTATTTGAGTTCTAAATGCCACTTATATCCTTCCCATGACTTTTTAGTCAATAACTGCCTATATCCTCAGCAGCCACTTCCTTACCCATGGTTTAATTCCTGTAGTATTAGTGTTTAACCTTCTCCAGTGTAACTTGTACATTCCCAATTGCTAGAGAGAACTGGTATGGAATCCTGTATTTCATGAGTAAGCTGGTTTTAATTTCTGAGATGAAGAATATTTGATTTTTACCTGTGTCTCATTTTTAGCTTTTATCCCACCTGCCGTCTTGCCCCTGCTCCTGTATTTATCAGAATCTATCACACTTCAAACATTCATTTACTATTGACATCCTACTTAAACTATCTAAATTACCTCTCTCCTTAGCACTCACATTTTTTCTTAGTTCTCCTGTTGCTTAATTGTTCTGCTATTTAGTCTTGTTCCTTTACAAGATCTAACTCAGTTCATATTTTGGCAGCTCTCAATTGATCCCTCTGCTTCTTGACCTGAAAAATATGGCTTTTCCCTTCAAATATTGAAATACCTAGGAAAAGCTTCTGTCCTTGCCTTACAAAGAAAACCAAACGAGACCCAAAACCAACTATACATGCTCCAACTATAGTTCACAAAGTTTTCAAACTCAGCCAAATCAAAATCAATTTTTACTAGGTCTCTGTTTAGCATCTCTTTTGCCCAAGGGCTATTTCCCTGCCAAGTTGCTGCTTTTGCTCCCACCCATTTCAGCATTCTTCAGACTATTTAAAATTCAAGTGTATATGGATCCAATCTGCATTTATATAAATATACAAGGTAGAAAAGGAAGTAATACCTTGATCAAATTCTAATGCAACATGTTGTGTAGAACAAACAGTTCTTTCCTCCAGTTCTGTCCCTAAAATTCTAAGGAGACTTTCAGGTAAGTATGGAAAGGAAGGAAGTGTTGCAGATGAATCGAGAGACATCTGTCTTCTAGATAAGTAGTGGGGTTTCTGCTTTGGCTGTAATTAGCCAATATTCTTAAAGATCCTTATACAGCCAAATCATCTCTTCTTACACCCAGAGCTGAGAAATCACTGGAGTATATTTGCAGCATTCATGTGGCTTAGAGGTTTCCACAAGTAAAGCCTTATTTTTTTAGGATAGTTATATAAACAATAAAGCCCTTTGAACAGGAGAGCTTCTATAAGCAGTTCTTTGTAATGTTACTGTCAACATCAGCAATCCCTTCTCTTTGGGGAACTTGGATGTGATATAAAAGTCGTGTTCCTTAAAATGAAAACCAAAAAGGCTCCTTATGACATCAGTTACCACACCTCGCTCGGGTAATCCTAAACCATACCAAACACTGTCCTTTTATACTGATAATTTTGCTCTTTAGCCCTGAGCATCCAGATAAGAAACTATGAAGGGTCATTTTTCATGGTATATGCTGCATTTAATGTTTGATTTGATGAATCAGCAATAGGCAAGTTTGTAGATCAGAACCGTATTACAGGAAAACGTGTTTGTGCTAAAAGGAGGTAGTAGGGTGAGATTCTAGGCTGGGCAACAAAGGAGAACACAAAAAACCAAGAAGGATGAATAAATCTGCAGGACAGAGCTGGTCCAGCATCTCTGCTCAGAGAGGCTGTGCTGCCTGTGAGGAGCGAGCAGCTCTCACAATTACATTGGCACAGCACCTTGGAGAGGTGAGAAGGAACAGTCTGGAGTTAATGTGCCAACAACTGGTGTTTTAGAAGAAGCCTGGATTTTATTAAAGGTCTTGGCTCAGGACAGCAAACGAGGCTGGTTCAAAGCCTGTCTTTAATATCAAGTATCAAGGTTTCTGACTGTCTGAAAGAAAGACTCATGAAAAGGGCTGGATTACTACAGACCGCTGAAAAACCATGAGTAAGATTTCTCAATTAGGAATGTAATGCTAATTAGACTTTTTGGGTCAGCCTGGGTGGGTTGGCTAATTAGCCAAAGTAATATACCCATGTGATTGGCCTGGAGTGTGGGTGAGGTTCCTGGAAGCACCAGGTGATATCTGGTGGAAAAAAAAGGATGTGTGGGTGGTAAAATCAGGACAGCTGCAGTCAGTGACTGGAGAGGGGGAAATACATCTTCAACAGAAAATGCACAAAGGCTCTAAATTTTCAGAAGAGTTTAGGTAAGGATTAGCAAGCTTCTATAATGTTTATTGAAAGCTTAATTTAGGATAAAATAATTTCTTTGTAAGATGGAGTGTTGTCACACCAGGTCAGCTTAGTTGTGTGATAAAACCCAAGACCATTTCAGGGCAATAACAAATGGCAGATTTGCTTCATCCTCAAAGCATGGAGGAGACAGAGGCCCTGCAGTTGTTGTTTTAACATTAAAGTAGATGTGAATTCAAACTGCCAGCCTGTGTTTTCAGTTTCTTAATAAAACATGAGTTTTACCTACGTAATCTTTTGTTTCGGTAGAAAAATGATAACACTCATGTCCTTCCTAGTCACCCTTTGCCCCTGCAGAGAACACACAGGTTGGGTTATGGCCCTGCCTAAGCCTACCATATGGTGATCACAGTCCTTGTGATTATGAAATATTATGTGTGCTTGCTGACAAAGCCACATGGTCTGTTCAGTGCTTCAGAAGAGAACTCTTGGACTTCCTTAGGCTCAATGCCTGTGGTTTCCTCTGAGAGCACTGGCTGTGTCACAGGGGGCTCTCTGCGGTGCCCGGGCACAGAGGAGGCTGCCAGGTGCACCAGAACAATGGGATAGGAAAGGACTTGGCTCCTCCAGGGCAGCTTTTCCAGGTTTCCACTGTGGGCTGATTGCCCCGGTCTCCAGGGCGCTCCTGCTGAAAATGCACATTGTTCCACTGAGTGGATCCCACAAACACTCCAGGTCCTGAACATGGAGAGGAGAGCACGGCAGCTTTTACATGTGGTTCAGAAAATTAGAGGAAGGAGGGAAACAAAACAGAGAGGACTTTAACCCACACTAAAGCAGTACAAAATTTTCTGCCGGCTGCCTCTTTCCTTACAAAATTCTCTTATTTCCTATATATGCTCATCCTCACAACGATGCTAACCGAGAACTATGTAACTGGGCCAGGTCATACAAGGAGCAGAGTTTGTACGTATCGCTTTTATTCCTCATTTGGGCTTCTGAAGGTTGGTAACACTGAATAATTTGAGTTTTAGACCTGTCCTCTGTCCTTTTATTTATGTAGCTGAAGCAGACAAAGCAATTTGCAACAGCTGCATGTGATGGAGAGTTGTCTTGTAACATTTAAAACTGTAAGTGCTGGATTGCTGTGCAGGAATTCACAGCTCAATGACTAAGATTTGTTCTGTAGTTATAAGATCAATTGCAAGTCTACCAGGAAAAAGCAGTAAGCCTTGCAAGAAACATGTTTAATTGATTTTACATTTACTATTTAATAAATTTTGAGGGTTTTCCCTCTTGACAGATGGCAATTTAATTTCTGGATTCTTAAAGAGAAAAAAACCCTTAAGCTATTATGCCCAGTGATTTAACGTATTTCACATTTCAAAATATTAGAGATGGGAGGATGTTCTGCTCCAAGGTTTTGGTTCAGGCCCATCTTTTCCTCTCAACAAGTTTACATGTGAAAAAGATACTGCCAAATAAATCTCCTCAAAGTGAAACTATGGCTGCAAAACACCCTGCTGTGCTCACACTTGTGGATACAAGTGAACAGAGTTAGAAATAAATTATTTCTTAAATTACACAGAGATATCTGTTGAAATCTATTTCCTAGTCAGTCTATCCTAAAAAAACCAGAGCAGAAGTACTGAGATACAGAAAAGTCATTCACAGTTCTAGGAACTGAGGAGAAAGACCTTGCACAAACGGAGGTAGGTTTGAGCAGGCATTCCTTGTGTTGTGATCACATGCTGCAAAGGGAAAACAATTTTTTTAAGAGCTTTGGATTAGCCCAAGATTCATATATCATGTCAGACAGCAACTAAATTAAAAAATGGTATCTGGAATAAATTTTAAGTGTATGTTCAGCCCCAACACTAAAGAAGTTTCTAATGAAAATAAAGACAAATCAGTGGAAAATTGGAACTAAGCTACTCTAATTTTTTTTCTCTTCTGTTTTCAAATGTATTTTCCAGAGTGGATCACTAAAGGAGCCAGAGCCAAACAAAATACCACCTCAGCGACCACCACCTCAAGGTTGTTTACAGTACATTCTCGACTGTAATGGCGTTGCAGTAGGACCAAAACAAGTCCAGGCTACTTAGATATCTAATTGAGACTAAAAGCAAGGGTTAAAGCAAAAAAATGAAAAAAAAAAAAAAGAAAAAAAAAAGGAAAGGAAAATAAATGAACACAAACAATCTCAAAAGCAAACATCTCAATTTTGTTCAGTTTTTGCATTGTTTCAGTGCTGACCTGGACTGTGTTTTTTCTATGCAGTGTCAACTCTCCCGTCTGGTTGTTTTCTTGTTCCTGTCTGTGCGTGTAATGCTTTACCAACTTTCCTCTGTAAAACTCGTGATTTCAGGGCTGTTGTCAACAGTGTACAAAGAATGTGCCTCTCTAGAGCCCCGTGCAACTGTACATTATGGATGGTTAGACAGTATTTTTGGAGTATTATATATATATATATCGTTCAGTAAAATACCACCGAGGTGCAAATCTAAATCCTTTTGCTTACTCTGTGAGTGTGTGCACACTGTACTCATAGCCTTTATTTTTGTGTGCATGACTAATAGGTAGGTGATCCAGATATATTTTTAAAAGTCTAGATTAGAATTTGCTAGTGGGGCTTTTTATTTATAATTTTATAAAGTTTATTAACATTTGAGTTTTACTTATACACAAGTGGAAGTCTGATATTTCAGTGACTCCATAAAATACAGTTCTTCCCAAGGAATATTTAAAATATCTTCTATTTTACATACTGGTATTCATATTTTTAGTAAATCTGCATTAAATTATTAGCTACAAAGCTATGTAAATGGGCCACCTATGTGCAATATCTCAGTGAAAGTGTATTTAATGTATCCTATTTCAATTAAGTAGTACCTTTTGCTGTCATTCTGAATTAGTAATCTATGGATATTTTTAATGAAAACTAATGCAAATACTTTCAAAAAATCTTATACTTACCTAAGATTTAAATCCCAGGTTGTTTAGTGAGAAGTACCTCAAGGACTGTTAAACTTCCTATAAGAGCTCATTTTTTTTCAAATACTGAGATGTGAAGGGATGGCAGACCAAGGTACCTTTAACCAGCCAGGGATGTTGCTCTTGGATTAGAATGCAAGACAACAGTGTCAGTGGTTTTCTTTACCAACTCAGGTCTATCTACTGTTTTACACCTAGGATTATCCAGATAGTTATAAAGAAAATCCAGTCCCGACGTTGTCCACATTAATAAGGTTTATAATAATTGCTTGACATCAAAGATGCAAAAAGACTTGAGATGCCTGACAAGTGCTAGATTTTCTGTAGGTAAATTATTTGTGATTTTTACAGAACCCATTTACAATGTAATGGTTATGAGAACTCCACGGGCAGGCAGTTAATCTGTTGTGAGAAATCTAGCCCAGAGTCACAGGCTGCACACTAGTGGCATACCAGAGAGCTTAGTTGCAAATGAGCCACAAAACTATAATTTTCGTCTTGAATATGTACAAAGATGAGTAGTGACCATTAGTTTCGTGCAAACAATTATGTTTAAAGGGAAAACAGCCTTATGTTCTACTTCTGTTTTCCCTACAAGCACTGGAAAAATTATCAGTGAGTCTCATCATTCTTAGTGTTTCTTTTATTTGTACAAGCTGGCTGGTGAGATGAGAATTAAGGTATGCATTATTAGCTATTTAAATGTTTGTGGTAAGTGCTACTGTTTACTACCTATCAGGAAATTACATGAATATTTTGCTTTAGTGATCAGCATTTGTCTGGGTCAGTGAGTATTCCAATGATGGCATTGGCTATTTTGTTCTATATTAAGAAAATTTCACTTAGAATCAGGTTCACAAATCCTTCCCTCCAGACACCCTAAAAGTGAAGAAACCATACTGCCCTGGGGTGGAGAAATGAATCTGATGACTGATTTTCTTTCAAGCAGTTGGTATTTTGTTTTGCATGGAGTAGTACCAGTGATCACAAGTGCTTTTCACACGACATTTGTGTGCTGTGTGTGAACAGAAGGGTGTTCCAGGCAGGATTTTAGCCTGTTGACTGTCAAGGATTTGCAGGGGCACACAGTATTCCTACATCCCACAGCCAAGACACAAGACAAAATGTCTCTCTGCATGTCAGCATGCTTAGGTGCAATATTGTGGGTAACAGGGAACAGATGTTTTAAAGTGTAGGCTTAATGTTCACTTTTGTTGACTTATTTTTGGTAAAAGTTTCTTTCATGATTGTTGCCTTTTGTACAACCCAGCTGCAAGAAAGTGAGCAAACGCTGGAAATGTGACAGCAGTATATCTTTTATGTGAAATATCTTGTACAGCTTAATGTGCAATAAAAGAAAGTTATATCTGTCTTCAGTGTAAAGTTTCTGGCATTCAAGCCTGTATGTACAAGTGGGGGAAAAAAACCTTTCTGGGTTTCAATACTGAGTGAAGAGACTAATAAGAAAATGATCCTTATTAAGATGTTGCAAGACCATGTTATCACCTTCAAATATTTCCTACAAAAGTGGTTCAAATTAATAAACAATGAAGGCACATTCCTTAACATACAGTACGTGCGATTTATCTTTCTACATCACACTAACACACTGCTACGACTGTATGAAAACTTACTGAAGCATTAGCACGTGCTGTTGTCAGACACATACACTGGAATCTCATGTAGCAAGGGGAAAGCTGACTACACTAGCAATTTAAAACCAAAAAAAAACATGTATTGCAGCGCTACCTCCAAATACGAAGGTTTTCTTTTAAGACCTGACTAGATGCAGTCTTTCACTTGCACTAAATATCTGTGTAAGACTAAAAATTCCCAGATATCTAGAACATCTAGATCAGTTGTGTTCTATAGTATTTACTGTTCAGCAAAGCTCTTTTCCTGAGTGAAACGATACAAAGAAATACTCAGAATTTCACCCCATCCTTTCTTCCCCTAAAGGCAGATGTCCTGTGTGCATGTCATGTGCAAGAATTAAGATTCAGTTATAACATTCAGTCCAGAAAACCACAATCAGACATGGGGTATGAGATAAAAGCAGCCCACTGATATCTGACACAGCACTATTTCAGTTAGAAAGCAGAAAAAAACCTGCTGTTTGATGATGTAGCATCTTTCAGCCGTGGATTTCACAACTTAAGTCTCTACTACACGTTGCATTTTCACACTTAATGCAGTAGCTTGCCAGCATCCTTCCTTTTCAGTGGAAAGATCATCTTGGTGAAGAATTAGTAATGACTTTCTTGTGTTTCTTGTAATGTTCTTGACATATCTCACTAAGGGGTTAAGTAAGTTATTAAAATACTTTAAATTAGCCAGAAAATTTCAGTATAAAGTTGTTTTACTGCTGTAAGAGTGAATCTGAGAGGCCTATTACAGAAATAATTTAAAAACTTCGGAGGAACAAAACTGCAATAACTACACAGAAAACAGTAACTATATTGCTGAAATAGATATTACTGTTATTTCACAGCCTCTCCTTAACTCAAGCCAACATTATTCTGGGTGTAACTCCATTGATTTGGTTTGAAGTCAGTACCTCTACTGCTGGGATAAATTGGGTACTATTTAGCAATTTAAAGGGTGAATCATGGGTGCTCCAAGCAAGTTACTAATGTACGGAGTGTGATTAGTAGTATTGTCTACCTGAAAGTACGATCCATATGAATAGAATTTTGCCTCAGAAGTAGAATTAATCACGTTCGAGGATTATTTTAAAGTGTTGGATGTGAAGTCTAATAAGGACTCTTTGAAACTATAAGATTATGAAGTTTTTCTTGTGCTGAAACCTAGGGGGCCCAGTGCAACCCCAAGGAATGCAATCCCAAAGCCAGGAGCCATTGCAGCCCCAGCGCATGTTCCCCCCGGGGCAGTCAGCAAAGCCCTCAACTTCCCAGCCACAGCGTCCACCCGGACCCACCACCCAGCAGCCACGGCCCCAGGCTCAAGGTCCTCCCAGCACCAGATTATCAAAGGAAGCAGAGCCACAGCCACAGCCACAGCCAGCTCCACAGCCTGCTCCACAGCCTGCTCCACAACAGAAGCCTCAGTCTCATCCACAACTTAAGTAAGATTTGCTTTATCCATTTTATTCTCTCCTCGTAACACAGATCTTGCTGCCATAACTGTAATTTGGGAGTTGGGCTAATATTCAGGAAAAAAATGGATGTACATTCTCAGGTTTAAAATGAGGTTAAAGTATTTAAAAATATTCAAAATATTTTAGTATTTTGGGTGGTGGAACAGGCTCCCCAGGGAGCAGCACCAAGCCTGACAGAGCTCAAGGAGTGTTTGGATGATCCTCTCAGGCACATGGTGTGACTCTTGGGGGTGGTCCTGTACAGGGCTAGGAGTTGGACTCAGTGATCCTTGTGAGTCCCTTCCAACTTGGCATATTCTGTGATTCTGTGATACCTGTTTATGGTTAGTAATTCACTATCATTTGTTATATCCTAAGCACTGCACAAAATTTCATTTAGTAGTTGTGCAATCTCTGCCCTAGTGAGGTCTGAAAACACATCATCTTTCTGCTCTTTGTTTCCTCCTTTTGGTGCCACTGACTCACAAGCTGGGTGTGCTGTAAGTCTGCACACAAAGAGGAAGTCTTATCTATTTAAACTTTTAACCTTGCAGTCACTCAGAAAACAGATTCCATTTCCAAAAGCCTATCTCAGAAACAATCCCAGTGAACACTTTGGACAGTGGCTGCCAAATTGTTTCTTTACAGCTGCACTTGGTCCATGGTTGGGTGGTGGCACTGACTGTAGAGCCCAGGTGATGCACAGAAAAGGCTGCACAGAACTGTCTCTGGGTATCTCACTTCTGGAAGATTCCTTACAGTAAGGAATCCTCACAGCTTAAACCCAGCCAGAAACAGAAAACTTGGGGAAGTTTTTAGCAATTATTTGCAGTTTTTCAGCACATAAATCCTATTGCTGGTGGAATCAGAGGCACATTCTCCTTAGTTTGGTACATAAAAGACTGGCATGTAGGCTTTGTTTCATCCCAGGAGCACAGATCCCCTTGTTCCACCCACTCATATGTTAATAGTGGTGGGAAACAACTCTGAGTCCTCCCCTGAGCCCCATTGAGTGGAAGAGAGACGTTAGATGACAAAATGCAAAGATGAGGGTATTTTCCTTGCCTTCATAGGACAGTGTATTTCTTTATTCTGTTTTATAATCCTAAAACTCAAGTTCATTGATCCATCATTTAAGTATACATAGTGAATAGAGAGGTCGATTTTCTTAAGCAAGATGGAAACTAGTTTGTAGTTTGAAACTTAACTTGACAACTCCTGACATTGAAGAAAAGCAGCTAAGAACAGTTACAGGACTGTACCATTTCCAGCTTTCTCCCTTTAGTTCTTTGTTCACATCTAGATTCATTTTTCTCTTCTTCACATGGAAGAGTGTCTATTTAAAACAAAATAACAAAGGAGAAATTAAAGTTTTTAAGATGTAAGTCATAATGAGAGTAGTTCTTCTAACTTTCAGAAGCAGTTTTAGGTCCACACCAAGGCTCAGATCTCCTGCCTGTAGGATTAACTCTATTTGCATGTGTATGCTTTGTATTCACCCACATGCTGTTACCTAACCTGTATGTACATGTTATTAATCTGTGAATAAATATTTAATTAGGCTACTTATTGTGTTACTAATCAAGTCAAGTGCTGCTTCCCACCCTCCCTCTTTCAGTGAGTACAAACAAACATTTATCAGTCTATTCTCATTAGCACAACTATAATTTATGAAAAACCTAAAATGCCTGTAGCACTGTTTGCTGTACATTATTAGTTTAAAAGTAGAGAGGCTGCAAACCATGAAGAGTCTCAAGCAATCAGAATAAGAAAAGTGTTTCAGTTTTACTATAGCCAAAACTGAAATCTATTGTACTGAGATAAAAATGAAATCAGTTAACTAGTTTTACTAATGCAGGGATGTCTTTGTAAGAAGTTTATAACTCAATTATGTATTCTATTTAAATACAAGCCTATTTTTTAGATATTATTTTAATTGACAAATCAGGAGTTAAAGTTTTAAACTTTAGCTATTTTCTTTCTTGTTTTCCTTGTGTGTTATGTGTTTCGTGCTTATGGAAACTCATACAGAAGTTATATGATAGCACTAAGGATGGAGTAGCATTGCTAGACTAACTGCCTATAGGCAAGAAAAATTATGTCTGATTTGCAGTATTTTTTAAAGCTATAAACTGTCATTAAGCCTCCATTAAGGATCTAATGTCCAATATGGAGAGAGAGAGAGAAAGAGAGAGCACATTACAACTTTCGGATTCATTCTTCAAACTCTTGCCAATATACCTAATTTTTCTTTGTGCATAACTGTTTTCAGCCATAACAAACCCAGTTATTAATTGTCCATGTTCGGTTGTGATTCGGATTTAGTAGGCAGGCCCCCATTTTTCTCAGGTTCTAATTTACACCATCCAGTTTACTGAAATACAATGTTTCAGATCTGTAAAAAGAAAACAAACCACCAGTGTGTGCCTTAAAAAAATGTTTTCCTCAGATATTAAGTCAAAGTGCAGGATGAATGTGGTGGGTTGCCCATAACTGCGTTGCTTGTGGTCAATGCCCATTTTGTTCACTGTCTAGGGAAGGGCCTAGAGCTGTGCCAGGGCAGGCTCAGGTTGGATCTCAGCCAAAGGTTCTTCCCCCAGAGGCTGGTTGGGCACTGCCCAGGCTCCCCAGGGCAGTGGGCACAGCCCCAAGGCTGCCAGAGCTCCAGGAGGGTTTGGATGATCCTCTGGGGCACAGGGGGTGACTCTTGGGGATGGGCCTGTGCAGGGCCAGGATTGGACTGGATGATCCTTGTGGGTCCCTTCCAGCTGAGCATATTCTGTGGTTCCGTGATTTTCCTGTTCTCCTCACTGGCACAAATGATGAATGGACAGAAGCTGGGGGACAATGTGACCAAACCAAACCTGTTGTGTTTTTGTCTTGCAGCAAGTCTCAGTCTTTGACAAACGCCTTCAGCTTCACAGAATCCTCCTTCTTCCGGTCATCTGTGAATGAAGACGAAGCAAAAGCTGAAACCATCCGAAACTTGAGGAAATCCTTTGCTAGTCTCTTTTCTGATTAGCCAGCTTCATCTAAATGCATCCAACATATAGTCTGAAAACTCCGTGAATATTCCATAGGTTTTGTTTTCCCTGTTCCAGTACCCTTCTCTACTGTGCTAACTGTTGTATTAAGCAATATGTTAAACTTACAGAAAAAAAATAAGTAGCAGGAGGACTTTGATGAGATCCCATCCAGGAACATGTACAAACATCTGTAAAGAATGAAGGGTTCAATTGCTACCACAGAATGTTGAAGTCTGAGGTCCTTATCCATTGTAATATTGTGGCCTTACTGTGACTGAAGTATATAATCCTATTTGAGACTCCTTTGTAGAACTGTGTTAATAAAGCATTGAGGAATGGGTTTCTCCTTGCTTTACCCATTCCCAATGCATTGCAATGCATGTGCATTTTGTGTGTAAATGTTTTGTACCGCAAAAGTATAGTCTTGACTTGTTCTTGCCTCCCAGATTTAGGAGGCAATTCACACTGACATTGTCAAGCCACATAAATAATGTGAGAAATTGAAGCAGTTTCTTCCTCCTTATACAATCCTTCCATCAGCTGGTTGTAGACTTCTGATGTATTGCTGAGAGTTATCAGTACAATAAATGTCATAAATAGAGTGTAAATGTACTACTGTATCTCCATATGTCTATTTAAATTTATTTCCAAACTGTAACCATAACTGGGTTTAGTTGCAAAGAATATGCATGATGTTACCCCTATTTTTGTGAACACCTTCTAATAAATGTAAAGTCCCATGCCTGATTTAAAAAAAATGTCTTCTACAAAGCTTGTTTTAATGTCAATATATATTGTCTATTTTGAGTGATATCAAAAGGGTAGCTTTATGATTATAAAATATTTGGACACAAACCACAGCTGTAAGAAAATAAACTATCACAATTAATTCCTTTGTTGAATCAGCATAATTAAAAAATGTATAAATTCTGGGAATCACATTTATATTTTCTAGTAAGTAGTGTCTTTTAAAAATATTTAACTTGTGAAAACAGAAATGATCCCAGACTTTGAGGTAGTAGCTGCATTTAAAAAAAAAAAATTTCTAAATCAACCTGAAGTTCATTAATAATCTCTAGATTATCCATTTCCAAAAGATTATTGGGTCTTTTTGCCTATGACACAGTATTCCTTGCCAGGAAACAGTGCTAAAAGGGGAAACAAGAAAAAAATAACTGTAATATTAACGTCTGAGGGAGAAAAAGAGCAACACCACAGTAACTTAAAAACCAAATGGGTTTTGTAATGGGTTTGTAGAGACAGATCTGTTTGCCTCAGAAATTTTAGCTCCTGTAGATCTGGTAGTTTATGAAGCCTGGGTAAATCAGAGTCAACCTTTGCTGACATCAGTCCTGTCAGCAGTTTTGGATTCCTTTGGGTGAGGAGCCTGGCTGGGGCCGGGAGGTTGGCAGTGAAGGATGGAAACTTGGCTGTGCAGTGATGTCAGAGCTGGGTTCGGACACGAGCCTTGGGTGGCTCTGCCTGTCAGCAGGCTTGGCTTGGCTGAGGACCTGAGCACACATTCCCTGAAAAGCAGGCACGTCCAAATCCCTCACAGCCAACACACTTGGCACCTTTGGGGACTGACGGCGAGGCCCGACTCTGTTCCAGAGTTCAACAACCATGCCCAGAACAATGCAGGTGAAGACTAAAAGGAATTTCTGGGTGAGTTTGCACTGCAACATTGGAAACAGATACAGAGCATTGCCCTCTGTAAGATGGAATCTCAGTCCCCCACCTTTGGAATGACCCTCGGAGGAGTTCTCTTACTCACTGACAATTCTCTCTTCTTTCAGGATGGATGCACTGTGTACAGAAGCCTGTAGTTTAGTCGATGAATTCTGTGACAAAACCAGAATGCTTTAACAGTTAAGAGTTTATATTAGTTCATATATATCAGCTATACTTTGATTTTTTTCAAGCTTTGTCCCCCTCACTGGATTGAAACACCCTCCACTGGGCTGCAATAACAACCTCGAGCACTTACAGAGCCTTTCATGTCTGAGAGGCACTTTGCTTTTAGATTAGAAAGATTAATCAAAGTTGCTAACACAAATTAATTACTGCTACAGAGAAAGCATAGTAATTATGCATAGTTTGGCATGTGCCATGATTAGTACATGCCTAGTTTCAGCAATATTTAGTACAATATGAATTACAGGTAGTTCATTAGTCCAGCTCCAGATTTCGACTTGAGGCAAAGTTTCTCGCTCATATAAAATTCCCTCCCACCTCTTCCTGGGAGAAAACGGGTTTCACTACAGTCTTTGTTTTACCATCTGGAACAAAAATAAGAAAGAAAGGAAAGAAAAAAGAGAGCAAGATGATGCAATCAAATCTGTATGGTGTATCCTCCCACACAATGTACATAACACATTGCCTCTCCACAATGCCAGAACTTCTTTATGCCTCCGAGCGTGCTAAAGCGTGTCGCACACAAGCTGGTGCCTGCTTGTGTTCCTCCTGCAGTGCTTCATGTTTAAGACATTTCTAAGCAATCTATAACACATCTCCAAAATACTAATCTCTGGGAAAAAAAAGAGTTTTTACGAAAAGTCTGTTCAATCTTGGATAGCCCATTTTGTCTTGCTTCGTTAAAGAGGCTGTGCTTCGGCTTCATGTCCAAGCTCTGAACACCCAGTTATCCAGTGGAATGCTGTGTAGGGATGCACAGATGGTAACACAGGAGTGGCTGTGGTTGCTCGTCTCTATGAACCTCAGCCCAGGGCTGTACTTCATTTGCATCTTTCCATACAAATGCAGCTTACGATGCCACAGGTTTCTGTGCGTAGCACTCCATCCTTTTTCATTTTTCACTTATAAATCAGGATAGTGTGAAGGCTACAAGAGCTACTAATCAAGTTTAGTCTTGAGATTGAGACGGAGCCACTTTCTGACCATTAGGCCTGAAGCTAATTCAAAACACTGAAGCAGATTTCAAGAGATTGTAATTATGGTCAGAGTGACTAATCTAGCTTTGAAACAACCACTAACTCTCCAGTAAAAATTAGTCAAAATAGTACTAAGGTACTTTGTAAACACTGTGTGCTTTGCATACTTCCTACTTCACTCAAACAAAGTCCCTTCTCTGAGCCAGCGCTGGCTCCATGACCAGCTCACGTACAATAAAGCTCCTGTTTGCAGAGCTGAGAAAGTCAGGGCATGTTGTCTGGGCACGGACAGGGCTGTTGCCACAGTTCGGTTGAACGCTACAGACAAAGTTCCCAGCGAGTTGTCCATCAAGAGCAGCTGCCAGCAAGGAAGCAAGAGGCTGAATAAGTCCAGCCCAGCTCTCGAGTGCTTTTTTAGGTGTCATATCTCAGTAGCCCGATCTCCGTCTGTCTCAGGAACCGGGAGAGCCACACAGATGAGATGGGATCTGTGGGGACCTAGGCCACACCAGCTGGAGGCTGGGCAGGGTAGATAAAGGTGATCCAAAAAGGCACTACTTGCCAAGGGTTGGGACTGAGTTTCCTTTTCTCTCTGGACACTCAGCTGTCCCATCCTTCAGAACCATCCCAACTTCCAGCACAGAGTAAGAGGCAGCTTAATTGGGTTCTGCCTTTGTGCTTCCCCTGGCAAAACAAAGCTGTTTAGCTACAAACAAAGAGGCGTTTGCAAATTTTGATCCCTAGTAGAGTTTATTTTTCCACACCAAAAGTAACTAGGAGTGATTATTCACTCATAGCAATTTAAGAAAGCTCACCTAAACTATCACACGTGCCACTACAGATGAATTTAAGTTCTGAAAAACAATACAGGTCTCCAACATGGAAGTGCCTTTTATTAGACACACATTTCTAGATGAGCACGAATTTTTAAGATGTTTTTTAAATCTTGTTTTGAAAGATTCAAAGTGAGCATGTAAAATTAGTCATTCATTTTGTAAATGCACATTCAGTTATGTAAATATGCAGCCAAATTTCAAAAATCCCATTTTTCTTATTTCCTCTACTTTTTCCTCTTTTCAAGGGAAAATATTCCCACATTGATTTGTTCCTCTGTCATTAAATTATTGCAGCTCAAAAATTAACTCAATATTAAGAACGATAATTAGACTTTTTTAAAAGAGAAAGAATTCAAACAATGTCTACAGCATCGAGTAAATCCTTTAAATTTAAAATAAACCAGGAAGAATGACAGAAAGATTATCCCCCTGTTTGACATTAAGATAATCCAGGAGAAAAATGTTTGAGGGTTATTTTCCCTCACAAATAACAATACAAAAAATTAGAAAGAGGATCAATTTAAACAAAACAAATAAAATTAACAGAATTTTTGGCTTTTGCTGGGACTGGAGTTTTAACTTCTTTCTAGATGTGGTGTTTAAAAACTGATCCACTTCACATCATTTAACACTGCAGTTTCCCAGTACAGGATGTGTACGATGGAGAGGGTCCCTGAATTTACAGCTAAATCTCCATTCTATAAAAGTAATGGATGGTAACAGGTAAAATGGAAGGTAACCTGACAATGGATTTGACTGGGAGCTAACTCATTACTCGTGGGTTTTATTAGCATTTTTCTCCTCTCCTATTTCTACTTTCCATGCATGTTCCTGTTTCTCTGACCAGTCCCAATGAACAAAATTCTACTTCAAGGTTTTATAAGCTCTAAGGAGCCATTTTTTATTTAAAGTCAAGATTTTGAGTTTTCATCATTGCCTCGTACTTCCCAACACCACGAAGATAGTGACAGTAAGCAGTAAAAAATGGAAGCTGACTGTTCATGTTCTTCCCTCGCTTTCTTAACTAAAAATGAATTTTTGGTAAAAGATTCTGTAGATTTAAAAAGCACCTTCACAGTCAATACAAAAGAACTGTTGTCTCTCCAGATGAGAAAAGAAAGAAAAGAAACAAGTAGTGTATGTGGGCTGGTACTTAACTCTTTTTTAGTTTGGGAGCTACTTCTCAGAAGTCTGTTACAAGTGTTTGAGGTGGTGTAAGGACTTAAAATTATACAGCTTTATCTGCTCCATCAGTCACAGAATTTCTGCAGTGAAGAAACTCTAGATAGCACTTCAGATGCCCGAAACTAAAATTAACAGGAACTGTGCTTCATTAGTGCACCATGTTCCCTTTTGAGGTTGTAGCAAAACCTAAAGTGTGGATTTCTTTTTCCTATAAGAACAATGAAGATGATCATCCAAAGAACTAACAGGGACCATGGATGTTAGATTATTAGTAGTTCTGCCACTAAGGAAAAGCAAGATAAGATGATACTTCTTTTTCACTGCCCCTTAGATATTTCACATAAAATTCTGACATCTCAGTCTCCTGACATTTTGTTTGTGGGAGCTGGGACTATTAAGCAAAATTTCAGACAATCAGAAAAATATGTTGATGTGAAAGGAGATATTTATTTCTTTCCCACCCACCACAATAAAACCTGAGCATCTCACAGCCTCACTCCTACCATGCCTCCTCCCCTGAAGCTGAGTGGGGCAAAGCATCCTTTCACTAAGTGCACAATGCCTTAAGCCAACACCTCACTTGCCAAGGGTGCTCTAGCTGGAGATCTATTGTACAGATCTCTCCAACTGGTGATTATGTAAATCTTCCAGATGGGCCCTTTAAACAGTAGATTGCTATCCTGATTCTATCTATCATCACTAAATACTTCATAATTTTGGCTGGTTCAAGCCAAACTGCTGCAGTCTCTGCTTTTTGCACGTTTTTCTTTCTTTGCAACCCATGTTGACTGTAGTTTCATGAGAATGGGGATATCTTAGGCATGCTTTCCCCATGTACAATTTTTTTATCCTCAGTTATGCACAGCCTGAGCCCACAAACTCCACTGGCCTCAAGCAGTAAGAAACATAGTGTGCTACGAAAAGGCTACCACTGGAATTTAGTGTGCAAACAAACCGTGCTGCCAGGGTGACACAGGGACTCACAGTCCACATGTGATCTGTCTCACACAATAGATCCACCAAACAGTTCTCAGTGCCAGGTACCCCAGCTTAAGAAAAAGGAAATGTTCCTTCCCTCCCCTCTCCTCGTGGGGAAATGGAAATTAGTCACTCCCAATCCACTCACTGAACCAGGACTAATTACTACCTAGAAATGATGGTAAATCCCAGCTGTGCTGGGCTGCAGTGAACTGTTTGTCTTGGGGACAATTTCAGGATCTTAGCAGCCAGTGCTGGATGCTTCACCTTAAAACTCCTGTGGAACTGGGTAGTTTTCATATAGAATGGATTCTACCCCTGATATTGTTACTGCACAATCCAAACCAAACATTCATCTTTTAGCACTTGAAAATGGGTGTTGCACCCACTACGACTCACTGTGAAAAGGTCTTTTCTCATTGCTTGGTGGAATTGTAACAAATTTGGGTATATGGAGGAGACCTGTAACTGAAAGGCCTCTGCCCCACCTGTTATGGGAAAGTCTCTGAACTAGGATCAAGGAAGCATTCTTTTTCTTATTTAGATGTTTTTTTGTCTGTTTGCAAGTCATGACTTAATCTATTGAAAAAGCAAAATGGTAGTTTTAAAAGTACAATGTCTCAATTTCTTCTCCCCTTCACCCGGAAGTGAACTTCAATTTAACATTACACTATAATATATATTCCTTTACTCAGCTTTGTTCTAAGGTACATTTTTGAAGACATTAGCATTTTTCACACCTTTTTTTTACTAGAAAGGGAAAGCATGTGCATTGACTCTGGGCCACAGAGAGCTGATGTAATTTCATGGCAAGAAGGCTCCTGCTGCCCTTAAGAATGTTAGTACAAGTTCTGAACTGACTTACCCTCCTCTGGAATAATTACGCATTCCACTCTGGCACATTTTATCATGCAATTCTCCTGCTTTGTAGATTACATGTCTTGAGGAGGTACAAAAGGGAAGAGCAAAGACTGTTTTATTTCTATATATGCATCTAACAAAATTATATATACACACACACCTCAAATAGTACTTTTAAATGTAAAATTATGTGAGAATTTACAGACTTATTTAATATGCACATTAAATACAGGCATCCTTTCATGCAGCAAGGAGATGCAAGCATCTCTTGGGAGGAACACAGCAAGTATGGGGAAAATATATTGTTAAATTATAATTGAACAAGCTGAAACTTGTCAGGTTAAACAGCCCACCCTCAAACTGCAAAAAGCCAAATTTTGCCCTCAGCAACATCTGAAAAGCAAACTGCCTTCAGTGGATTTCTGTGAATTTAACTGTCTAGAGTCTCCAGCCACATCAGAATACGTCTCCCTGATCTCAGAGATTAGCAGTCCCCAGCCTAGGAAGTATTTGGATAAGAGACCACTTGGCAATTCCACCCAACGTTAGACATTAGCACAGTTAGCTGAGAGCTTGGATGTGAGGGCTGTTCACAACATCAGACCTACAGATATAGTAAATCAACCCAGCAGAGGTTTTAGGATGAGTTCATTAGCCTACCTCTCTGACTATAGCAAAAGCCTAAAATTGGTTAAACCCCCCTCCAAACCCAAACAAACAAAAAACCAAACAAAAACTGTCCCCACTCCCACCCTCCAAAAAAAAACCAAACCCAACCAAAACAGACAAACAAGAAAAAAAATTTAAAAAAACCAACAAAACAAACAAAAAAGGCAAAACCCAAACAAACAAGAAAACAAAAAACTAAACTGGAGGCTCAACTGGCCTGAGTTCTCTTTATCAATAGCAGATAATAAAAACTGGTTGAATGAAAAGACTGAATGCAATTTGAATTCCATCCTGAAAAATGGGAATTAAAGTACAACTATGTCCAAGAATGACTACAGAGCAGGTCAGTTTTTAGACTGAAGACATAAAAATGGATGTTGCTGGAGTCAGCAGAAGCACACTGGGAAATGGAGCTACTGGATAAAGTTACTTGGACACTTGTTCTTCAGGACAAAGCTGGGAAGAGGAATTTTGCGATCCCTACAGTAACTCTTTTCAGAGGTGTATTTGGTCCATCTTTTTGAGGTGTAGATATTTCAAATCAACATTTTCCAACCTTCAGTATGTCATGCAAAGAACTTAGAAGAAGGGGAGCAGGTGCACTGACCAATTCTGAACTCCAGGTAGTGACCCATAAAGGACTCGGTGTTTCATTCAGAACACTCCTGAAACATTAATTTCACTATTAAAACTTTCTACCCTGGTCAACAAAACACAGACCATTCCACACTAAAAATTTCTGAGGACTGGTCAGTCATACTGAGCTGCAAAGTGCCTGTGTTCCTCTGGGATGTGGGGTGAGACACAGGCAATGTGTATGGAAAATCTGCACCCAAAAAGGTTGGAAAAAGGCCCACAGATGTTTTCAATTTCCATCTAATTCTGAAATTCAGATAAACCAACAAGTCAATAGCAGAGGGGACAACTTGGACTCCTGTTCCTACCTGTGTATCTGAACTGCTGTGTTTATAACTTACAATCCTTCCCACTCCCCACACACAGGTTCTCCTCATTTGTTTCTTGCTTCCCGATCGAACCAAAACTCAGGTTTCTATGAATGGTCAGATTTATGATGGGGTGTGGGAAGAGAGGAATATATAGGGGCAACACAGAGATCATAGTCACAAAATATGGATCGTTACAAAATACAAATAATTATTTTTGTGCTTTTTCTCCCCATTAACACACTAAAGACCTCATTGTGATACACATTTTAAAAAAGCCAAAATTTACATTAAACTGGAAAATAGTGTGTTAGGTTGCTAAACAGTAGTGATGGGTTTTGTGCTCTCTCACACATATGGCTAACTGAGAATGTGTAGCAAGTTCAAGCTTGAAATGAACTTTTTTTTAAGCAACAAGTACATAACACTAAACATGATTTAATAATGGAAAGACTGGCACAGCCTTAAAGGAATATCATCAAGTAGGCAAGGTATGCTTGTGACTTATTATAAAACAGTTAAATCGAGTCGGAAGCATAATCCAGATTCTTTACATAATTATGGCAGACGGGTGTGGAAGAAGGAGGATCAATTTTTTTTTTAAACTGGAGAGCTTCTAACAGTAAAACAAGCAATACACTGATCTCATTTCTCTCAACTCTCTTGAAAATGCCTGTAGCTTTTCATTTACATTAGTCAACTTAAATGCCAGTTTAACATTTTGCTAACATTGAGCTTATTCTTTTAATGCAGAGGTCAGTACAATTTTTATCACAATTATTACCAGGTCAAGCTTAACATTCTTTGGACAGTTTTGTCTGTCCTGAATCAAGCTGATCACAAAGTAAATGAAACAACATTGCTGGTCCTCATTCCATTGGTAACAAAACATTATTAACTTAGTCACAAAGAGAAATTACTTAATTAAAATGATACAATCTGATGTTATGTACAAAATCAGAAAAGTGACTGAAAATGGAGAATTTGTTGTTTTACACTCAAAGTTTAAATAATTTCTGCTACAATTAAAAATAGATAATTTTGTGCTGTTTGCCACAATAAAGACTTTCAACTAGTGTTGAAAGTCAACATACACATCAAAATATTAGAATAGTGTTCCATTCTTAGAAGTGCTTTTGCCCTGAATTTCTGTGCACAAGCCACCTTAGAGTTCCATGGTAAGAGACAGAAATTTCCTTAGATATCTGTCATTCAAATTTTAAACCTTCATTCTTAGAGATTGGGATTAGAAAACAAGAATGTGATTTGTACACGCTGGGTTAGGTCTGAGGAATCGGGAGTCCTTCAGCAAAGCTATTGAAACAAGAGGTGTGTCTGTGATTACCCAGAGATCTTCCGGTGATAAAAGGAGAATTGCATCAGCTTTTGGCTCGGGGTGTCCGGGTGACTCAGCAATCCAGAGGAATGTGTTTCCATTTGCTTTCCGGTTGGAAGATGGGAAACCTTCACTAACACTTTCTCTTAAAAAGACACAAAACAGGCAAAATGGGCACGTTTCATTTCTCAGCAACAGGTTGCCGGTGTTGAGCCCCATGATCCCACTGATCCCATCACAATTCCTGTGCTTTCTCTACAGCAGCACCAAGAAATTTGTTTCCAGGGCTCAGCAGCTGTTCCCCTGTGAGTTACCAGCTCATTGCTGCAAGTTAGTACAACACACAGCACAGGAAATTCTAATTTGGAATTAAAATTTAATTGTGAAAGCAAACATTCCTGGTAATTCTGATGACTAATTAGCGCTTTTTTTTTTTAATTATTATTTTGGCCTTCCAAACCAGAATTTTCTCCATTCTGTAGAAGTCCAAAGAGAAAAGTAGAACATTTCAGGAAATTCTCATTAATCAGGACTCTCTGTTTTGGGTACTACACCAAAGTACCGTGGTTATCAAATTTGACTACATAAAATATGTTTTTCTTGACATCCTCTCATATTGCCATTAGTCAGAGATGGAATACTGAATTATACTGACCATTGGGTGGACCCAGCTGGACAGTTCTTGGGGTCTTTCTCTTCTTCCCCCTAAGCAAGCAGTTTGCACCTGTTACTTTGAGTTGAAGTTACTGTGGCAGGGTTGCCAGAATTTCCTCTGAAACAGGATTGTAGCCATGCCAGTTACTTGTGGAAGGTGAATGGTTCTGTTTCTTTCCTCACCAGAAAGACTTGTGAAAACTGAGTGAACCCACCTGGATATTTGTATTAAGTCTTCACAGAATCAGCCAGTTTGTATGGGAAATAGTAGATTCAGGAACATTTATAGTTGTTTTTGGAGACTGCTGCTGTTTGGTCTGTCGCTGAGTACCAGAGTCAACATCCAACTGCAGGTAGTTCATACCCACACCTTTATCTACATTTCTGTCTCACCACTCAGCATCAGCTCAGCTTGGCACCTCTGCTCTCAGAACTGCAGCCCCCTCTGACTAAAACTGAGCCCATCATACCCTACTTTCCATTCTGTCCCTGCTTTCTAATATTTAAATCACTTCCTTGACCACTGGCAGGAAGCAATAACAGTCTGTGCATACTTCAACAATATATCACCAGACCTTAGCTAAATTTCATCATCACAGAGTGATAGACCAGACATTTCCTTTGGGCTGTGTAATGTTTAAACAGTGGTCCTCAAGAACTGGAAAAATCTAAAAGCTACATTTCCAGTTAGCCTTGTTCTTAGAACAGGACTCTGAAAACTCCTGAACAATTACAAACATATGGGAATAAAATTGACGCAGACAAGGAAAAAAGCATTCATTTAAACCAATCAATCATTGTCACATATTGTACCCTGTTCCAGAAAGTCTGTTCATTCTCCCAAAATAAGAACTTGCATATTCTAGGTCATATTCGTGAAGTTTAGGAGGAACTTTAAAACAATTTTTGAAGTCTGCCGTTTCCTTTGCTTCGACTTCAGTGAGTCTGAAAAAGGCGATGAAATAATGATGAAGTCGAGAGTAACTTTCGTGCCCAGTTTGCACAATATACTTCTGAAATACAATTCATCATCTAATCTAGAAAACTATCTTAATGCCAGCTGTGGTTTTCAGCAACATGCCCTTTTGAATCAGCATCCAAAGTGATTTAACAGCACAACTGATCAAAACCCAAAGTCACTGAGCTGCTGACACACACACAAAAGACCAAGTGGTTTTCTGCTTGTTTAGCTGATCTTTCTGCACCAACGTTGAAAGTTGTTTTACAATAATTTAATTAATTTGTCACTTTTGTAGGAGTCGGTCACTTTTTTGGAACAGAGCGGGCTTTGGACTGTTTTCTCTCTGAAATATTGGCATCCAATCTGCTGCTAAGGTAAGCATTGTCTGTTCATGAAATCCACACCAAAAGGAGTCCAATGCATTTACAAGCCAATTACACTTACTTTAGTATCAATGAAGGCTAAAAATCGTGTGTGTTCTATAAGGAGAATCCAAGCCAGAAAAGGTCATAATATTGCAAAATTGATTGCTACCCAGCACAAGGGTCACTCATATTTTAAACAAATGGAAGGGTGGGTTACTCTGTGTGTCAGTATATACCTAATGGAGGAAACACCTTTCCCAAATGCAAACACTATGTTCCACAGTTTCCAAGACACCAATGAAAATTTTGGGACTAAAGAGTGGTTGAAACACGCTACTTAAAAAACCCCAGAAGCCTCTTTTCTGTCCAAGACATCGGCTATCTTCTCAAAAGAGTTGTTTTACCAAAAAATCCTGCAAAGCAAGGTAACTGCCAGCTCGGAGCAGTTATGCTGCCTTACAGGAAAAGTGGCACTGGGATGAGCAGCATTCCAGAACACTGATGTTCTTGTTCCCTTGTGAAAGACAGAAACCTCGGGGACCAAACGTTGGGCAGCAGCAGGTGAGAGGCTGCAGGGCCCTTCCAAGGAGAACGCTGGAGTGCAGGAGGTGAGCTGTTCCCTGGCAGAGCCCTTAGGGAATTGCACTTGCACCAGGTCCCTGTGTGGCATCCTCCATCTAGAGAACAGCATGGGGGCCCAAGTGTTAGCAAGGCTTCTGGGAGAGGAAGAGGATTTTCCCAAGAGTAAATAAAAAAAAAAATCACTTATATATTTAATATTTCATATAATTTAATATATTTATTAATATAGAATATCAACTCTATAATATTCTATTATTAATGCCATCATTATCTATTATATTTAATATTCTGTATATTTAATATATTTATTAATATAGAATATCAACTCTACAATATTCTATTATTAATGCCATCATTATCTATTATATTTAATATTCTGTATGTTTAATATTTCTATATTTGATATTATTTATATATAATAATAAAATAAAAAAATAAAAATTCAGTATGCTCTCTGAGCAAAGAAACATTTTTTAGCCTTATGTATGTACTTCTACCAGTTCTGTACATCTTACTCCAAAGACTTGCTTTTCAATTACCAAGAGGAAAGATAGTTCACATCAGCCTTTTGCCTCCCAATGCACACAATATATGTAATTCATATGTTATTGCACTCAGTGACCTGTGCTATTTCTTACTCTGAGCACATCAGCTTTTGTAACAGTGTACAGAAAACATATGCCAAAAACTCACTTCAGCATAGAAGGCCCACCCTCTCTCTTCTCTGCAGCAAACTTGGTTAGAATGGATTTTCCAAGCCTACTGCTGGTACTCTGGAGATACTCTGTAGCTGTCCTTTGGCTGTAGGCTTCCTGATATTAATATAATTACCACATAATTGGAAAGCAAAACTCACCGTGAAAATTTCTGTAAAAATACTCAATTGCAATATTATCAAAAACAAAAGGAAAAAGAGGATTAGTAGGATACATTCATTAACTTGTCTACTATCTTATCCCTTCTGCAATGCCCAGAGATCCTGAAAACAGCACTGCTTGTGTGCTGAATTCCTGATTTGTCACCCAGCGACTGTTTCAGTCATGACACCGTTGGCTGAGTTGCTGTTACTCCATCGTTCACGTGGGAGAAGCTCCTTGCCTTTACATTAATCACCAAATTCTGGGGCATTCCACCAGCTCAACAACTGCTGCCACACCCGGCTCCACCAACGTCAGCAAACATCTATTACCATTTCTGTGTGATGCAAACACTGAGATCAATCTTATTGATTTTGTGAAGCAGGAAATTAATTTGTGACTATTTGTAAGAGTTTTACACCTTTACGCCTATGTTTTGAATTTGAACTTGTATTGTCTGTTAGAGCAGCTGCTTGTTATTATGGCAAAATGCAAAACATTAAAGAAAAGGCCAAATAGGCGCTTTTTAGAAGATCAGCACTGTGGGTACACGGAACAAATCTCGGTGAGGCAGCCTTCAATTCTCTTTCAGTTTTGAAATACAGTTTCCTCTGAATACCACAGAGCCACTGCTGTTAAATTTATTTAGTTAGTCCAGTTTTCACACTGGAAACCGAAGCCGTTCATCAGCTTGGAAGAAGGAGCTGGTGTGCCGTGAATTATTCCCTGGATCAGCGCGAAGGAAGGACCGTCCCGCGGTGTTTTGCCGAGAAGGGTCAGCATTCCCACCGCTCCAGCATTCCCACTGCTCCCGCATTCCCACCGCTCCAGCATTCCCACCGCTCCCGCATTCCCACCGCTCCCGCATTCCCACCGCTCCAGCATTCCCACCGCTCCCGCATTCCCACCGCTCCCGCATTCCCACCGCTCCAGCATTCCCACCGTTCCCTTGGCGCCCAGCAGGGGGCGGTGGCGCCATCCCGGCTCGATCCCGCATCCATCCCGATCCCCCCCGGGATCCCGCCGATCCCCCCCGGGATGCCGCCGATCCCGCTGGAGCCCCAGTGCCGCGTCCAGACAGTGAGAAACCACGTGAACGGGGTTTGCAAAGAAAATAATGAGTGACAGAGAGAGAGCGGGCTACAAATACCTGAATGACTTACAAAAATACTGCCGAATCATGCACTGTGTTTTACCTTCGATAAAAAAATCCTTTTGAACACGACTGCACGTTCAAAAAGCCTTCTGTAAAGGGAAGACCTTAGACAGAAAAAAAAAAAAAAAAAAAAAAGAAAAAAAAGAAAAAGTATCCCTACAATTAAAAATTAAAAATGTCACGTGAAGTTCTTTGGCTGAGTATACTTTCTTCTTTATTGCAGCTGCAGGAAGGAGGCTTTTGGGGTTGTTCCTCAGGCCCCAACCCAAGTGCACACACACACAACCTCAGTGCCAATTCCCCCGGTTGACAACAGGGAGATGGGAGGGAAACAAGGGAACAGAAAAAGAGAAACAGGATTTGGGTTTTTTCCATCTGAGGGCTCTGAAACAGATCTTGGCTACGCTACCTATAGGAGAGTTACAATTGCAGTTCAACTGATCCCATTAGAGCATCCCAGCTAAAAGAAACAAAACACATTTTTGTAAACTTTTACTCTGTAGTTTCCTACATAGATTCTGTAATCCCTGCTTTAAAAGGATATACACCTTCAGCACTGAGCCTTTTTAGGGGAATAACTCACCCTTGGGATGCAAGAAAATTCAGACCACATATGCTAGAACGGTTCTGGGATTATCTTATAAACAAACAAAAATACTCCTGCCAACAGTGACACATTGGGCTGATTTATTTTCTGTGTGTTTTCAGATGCCACTGCAGCACTGCTCATTAGGGACTGGGCTTAAACAGAGAGTACCTCAGTAATGCACACTTTGTATTCTAACTGCAGATCCAGATTTGGGTTCTTTTGGGCATATAGAGCTTAAATGTCATTTTATGTTTTCCTATCCTTTTTAAAACCAAACTCTAGCTGCATACATACAGCAATAAAAATTTTTGATTTCCCACACGTCTTAAAAAGACCAGTGTAGTCCAGCAAATCCCAGAAGGTGTAGTAGAAAGTCTAAAGAAGAAACTGGTTTGCTCTGTCCTGTCTGGTGAGCTAAAATGATCACCATCTGTATTTCAGTATACAGTGGGGCATCAGAAAGCTCATTTGGAATTTGCAGCACAAAACAGCAACTGTGTTTAAAGCCACCAGTGCTTAAAAGCATAAAATAGTAGGATGCATCTCTAATATTTTTTCCCAAAAGTTCATATAAGGTAATTAAGATAAAAATATTTGATTTCAAACTCTGGTATTCCTTCCCCTCCTCCTTCAAACCGGAGTAAAATTGATCATCACGGGCTGAAAAGCAGTTTGATCTTTGTTACATTGGGACTATGGAATCCAAGCAACTATTTTACAAGGCATTGCAATTGTTTGTACTTGCAAAACTGGATTAAGAAATCACTGCTATTCTTAAAACACATTTATCACATACATACTAAAGTCAGCATATTTCTCCTTCGAGCAGAGCCCTCAGCCAACCAGAGTGAATTCCCGCGTTCCGCCCACGCTCGTTCTCTCATCCTCCCCTTCCCCAGAGCAATCCCTGCATCTGGCCAGGACAATGTGCAAAAGTCTCCCCCTGTGCCTCACCAGCGCACACCTGCCCCAGGGGTGACCCGTGTGTGCCTCACCTCATGTTGTCATCGTTCCCAGCACCCTCGGTGTGGTTACAGACATTAGAAGTTCGGAATAAAGAAGGTGAGATTATGATTTAAG
This sequence comes from Lepidothrix coronata, assembly GCF_001604755.1. Classification (NCBI taxonomy): domain Eukaryota; kingdom Metazoa; phylum Chordata; class Aves; order Passeriformes; family Pipridae; genus Lepidothrix; species Lepidothrix coronata. The sequence continues at coordinate 1,261,188 of NW_016690385.1, forward strand.
TCACAAGCCCTGTCCTATTCCAAAGGCACTGGGAATTAAAGCAGTGGCATTGCAGTCCCTCACAGGGTAGCTGAGATGAGGAAAAAAATGAGTACAAGGGGTTTCATTGGACCTCTAGAATTTATAAGTTTGGGCCTTTACTGAACTTTTCAAAGTTTTATGAAACACTTTTCCCTGTTATTTCAATTCCTTTGTTCTTTGACTGCAGCTTAATTTAAAAAACATGTCTTTTGAGATGAGTGCGAGTCTGACTAATTCTGTTGTAAATGCTGCTGAAGATGAACAAAACCAACATCATTATTGACAAAAAAAATGAAAAAGGTCTCATACACACACAACAGCCACACTCAGTCTACTGCCTGATTTATAAGACCACAGTTCTTGTTTTGTTAACTGACCCAGAATCAACACCCATACTACTAAAATCTATACCAGATACAGTGAAATTTTAATGACCAATTATCCAGAAGCTGAAGTTTCTTTACTCATCTGTTTTCTCTTCCTATTTCTTTCTTTGTTATACATTTGGCTCCTCTGTTTCCCTTTCCCAGTAAAGTATCCCCATTTAGATTTTATCCCTTTCCTGATACACTCTCCCTTCCAGTATAAACCAAAGAGTATTCCCAGGCCTTTATCTCTGACCTGTTGCTTCTAAAAGGAGTTACGGGTGGTCTCCAGGCTCAAGCTCTGTGGCAGGTATGCCATTCTTTCTCCACTTTCCAGGGAAAATGAGAAAAAAGTAGCATGGACATCCTCCTTGTTTCTTACCTCAATCCCTCTGTTCTTCTCCCATACAAGAAAAGAATTCTTGGGAACCAGATCAAGCGGCTCCTCTGATGAGAGATAGTCCTGTAAATTCTGGTTCATTCTCTGGCTGTTCCTACACTTCCAGAAACGTCTCATGGGTATTCATAGTATCACAGTTTATTTCTCATACTAGAATTTCTCTCATTGCTGGTAAATAAGCAGTGTGATACACTGCCTATGAACAAGATGTCCTCATATTTTTCATAGGCATTCATGGTACCCTCAATATTAAATGATATTTCTTACTACCTATGGTCTATGGCAGGTTGATAACTGAGACATCCATAGTTTTCTTTCTCCTTAAATGTTTGAAGGTTATCCTTCTTTCCTCTCTCTATACAGTCTTCTTTAACAACTAAAGTCATTCTAGGCTCCCCTTGTCCAAGAAAAATGCATTTTCTCAAATGAAACTTCATTGGAGTGATCAGAGTCAAAAAGTGTTGTTATGCCCCCCTTGCTGGCAAGGAATGCTGTGCAACCTTACCTATATTCTACCACTGCCAAAGAAGGAAGTCTATTTTTTTTCCTTCTTGGCAACTCTTTTGGAGGTGCACTATTGTGTTCTCGGAGTCCTCGTTCTCAAAGGCTATTGTGAAAACTGTAGTAAACAGAACTTTCAGCATCAGGATACAAGAAACAGGATCCAAGACTGAAACTATTTGCCAAGAGTGGATGTGACCGCTGCCCCATTCAGTGCTGGATGGTACAACAGTTCATCTCGGCTGCTCAATATAGCACATTCTGTTATGAGGAGGACAAAGGTGGCAATTACTGAGAAGCCACGTTGCTGGAGAAAACAGCATCAGGATGTACAAAAAATTTCCTTTCCATCAGGCAACTAAACAACAATCACAGATAGTGGGCTGTAGCCTCCATTTGTGTCAGCAGATTTCCACGTACTGTTGTGGAGCTCTGTGATTATGACAACGGAGCTGATGACAACTGAGAATTTGGCCCATGGGTTGAAAATGAAATACTCAGAGTATTTCAATTAGTTTCTCTGCTGTTTGGCAGAATATGTCATGTCAGACAAGCCAAATGGTTCACATTTATATAAAACTAGATAAGAACCAGAAAGTGGTAAATCTAAACATTTAGGAAGTGGAGATTAAATATGGAATTTCTCAGAAATAAACTGTAATGCAGAAGTAGTGTTGTATAGGGAATAAAATACTGAGAACAGCTATGGAGATAGTGATGTGCTTTCTTCTAGATTATGGAAGGAATAAAGGAAATGTGCAGGGGAAGAAACACCAGATGATAAATCTAATGTTAAGAGAAAGATTTCAAGGATTTTACTGATTACTTAGCACATTAGAAAGAGTGCATCCAAGCAACTCCAGATGAAGGAAAATAATTGCTTGATGCCACCAATCTTCAGCATTCAGGCACATAAAGAAAGGTATTGGGGATGTTACAGACAGAAAAGGCTATTATCTGATTTAGTCTCAATCAATTGACCCTTTACGTTCTATGGGTCAGTCCAAGTCCCTGATGTTTTCAGGTCATAACAAGGCTGTAAATTGTCCTTGCTTTCTTCCAGTGCAGCTTCCCACACACTTAAGTTGTATCAATAGTCCTCCAGTGGCCCTTGCAATGTAGAAACCCATTTAAATTGCTATGTAATTCAGAAAACATTACCTGTTTTTACTAATATCCCATCACTTCTTATATCACTGTCAATTGGATTCTTTGGTGGTGTTGAAATCAAACACAAAGAAGCTGCTTTCCATGTCTGTAAAGCCATTCTGGCACACACAGCCAAAATAAATTCCTACCTCTCTCAAAACCTTTCTGACAATGTGAAGTTTCTGTGCAGAAAGATGTCAGGACCTTTTCTCAGTCTTAACAGTTCATCATGACGCACCAGCAGAGAAATCCTTGGCACACAGTTATCCAGGGAGAAAAGATAAAACAGCACCTCAGTGTCCACAGAAAGGGAGAAGGGTCAGGGAAAAGATGTCCATAAGGAGGAAAGGTTGAGGGTCATTTTCAGGCACAAATTAACACGAAGAACATCTTTTGGAACTGAATATCTTTATAGAAACTGCTTCTCTCACCTCACGAGTTTGCCACTTTCTAGCACCTTCTTCACTCTCATAGGTTGGGGACCATGTGCTTAGAAGTCCAAGCAAAAGTTGCCATTCACAGTTTCCACTTTGAAGGCCCTTTTTTTCTGTACAAGAAGCATGGTTTGGGTTTTCGTAGGAATGGATATTTCTGTCTCCTTACTAGCTTTCATCCAGACAACTCTAGTTGCATAGGAGTCTGAAACAGCATTTCTGAGTCAGGAAGCAAAGCTGGAGACAACCTTCTTGTTGTTGTTCAGGTCATGAATGTCGTTTTTCATGATGGACTGTGCGCTCCTAACCAAAACAAAGAGCTGGGGCAAAGCACCCTCTCAGAGCCAACCCAAAGTTATGAGAAAAAGAGCAAGAGACTAAATTCTGCCGGTCTTACTGTCAGACATAAGTTGAAGTTGTGATTCCTGCAGTCATTGACACACACAAATAACTCCATGAAATTTCTGCCATGGTAGTGGCAGTGGACGTGTGTTAGCATGTGTGGGATTACGTGCTAGTACTACAATGCTGCTTTTAAAAATGACAGAGAAGGACCTTTGGTGACACAGAAGATTTCTTCACCTTTTGTATCAAATCAAAATACAGCTCTATTCTTCACCTCTATCCTTTTATGAAGTCCGTAAACAGGTCGAATCACCTCATTGGTTTAAAGAGCTAAAATAACATTAAAAAATAATAATTTATGGAAACGTCTTTGCTAACTTATATTCCAGGAATAACTTACAATTCCTTTGTAAAAGGAATTTCCCAAACTCTGTTCTGAGCAGAGAACATTCTGGAAACTATTGCCATGGCAATGCTTTAAAAATTACCCACAGCCTAATTAACATCTGCTTTAGGAGTTCAAGTTATTACAGGGTCATTTATCTCCTCTAAGAATCTTGTACACAATTGAGCAGATTTTTAATGTTTAACATTTCTGCCTGTAAACTACCAGTGAAAGACGTTCACCTAAGGGAACATGTAGTAGGTAAGTCAGGTCTATGTTTCTTTTCAACGTGTCTCACTAATGCCAGTTTTTCTAATCATAGGTTACACGACATCACATATGAAAGAAATGCAGTTCTTTTTTAGAAAGCTCAAAGCAGACTTAAAAAAAAATTCACACCAGAAAAGAAAATAACAAAAAAATCAACCAAACAAACACTAAAAAACAAACTAGACATTCTACAGCTGAAAAAAACTATTCTCCAAAAGGTCTGATGTGAGTGGTCTGAGAGGCACTTGGTTTGTTGGAAATAAACCTGGAAGCACACACATCTTGGAGAGGTCCTCTCCAGAAGAGAGCTTTCCCCATCCTCAGTCTGGCTTTTCTGAAACCATGCTGGCCAGCATAACTATCCTTCAACCGACGGGTCTCCTCATTTTTTAGGGGACTTATTCCTCTGAACTTCATTTTCCAGTGTTAGATTGGCCAGTTGCTTACTAAGAGAAATGGGATGTTCACAGGACACACCCTTCAGGCAGGGCATAAAGATCCAGAACTCAAAGAGATTCATTTCCCTCAGCTCAAGCAAACCTGCAGCATGTACGTAGATGTCTCTAGGACTCAAAGTTCAGGCTTTACTGAGGGCAATTTGAAACTTAAGAGATCTCTGTTTAAATACAAGTAGAATGCAGCCTAGAAAGTTTAAATTAAGCCCTTATTAAATTTAATTTTGACTTTGCTTAATGTTTTTACTATGTGAATCGGTCTAAAGACTCTGGAAAGCCTTTTTGACCATTATTCTGACAGTTACTTTACTTTTGGTTTAGTGTTTGGGATTTTTGTTCTTGTTATTGTTGTGCCCTACGTAATAAGCATACGCTTCTAGATTAAGAAAGTATTTTTTTTTAACTGGTTTGTGTTAGTCTGTAATCTCTTTTAGCAGCATTTCACAATGTTAAGAACAGAAAAGGTGTCTAATTGAAACAGCAGAGACAGAACAGGCAGGAGAAAGAGACAAATGGTTCTTGCTAATGCCCTTTTCTCTAAAAGATGTGTTTTGAGGGGTACACCTGGAATCCTTGCTGCAAAGTACCCAGGAGAGATCAAAAAGCCCTCCTAGATCCTTGCTTCCTTGAGCACAAAGAGAAAACCAAGGCAGTGTTTCAGTTAATGCAATAAAGAGGTCAGAAGAACACAGAAAATCTACTCCTCACTACAAGAAACCTCAGAAAGGCTTCTTTTCCTCCTGTGTGTGACCCCACCCCTGCCACGCACACAGTTCATCACCTCCATTAGAAGGCTCCCCTCCTTGCCCTGTTCCCCCTCTCCCATAGACCCCTGGGATCCCAGCCGTGCCCTCAGGAATCCCAAGGCACTCCTGCATTTTTTGGATGGCGGGTGAAGCTCCGTGTCACGGCACAGCAAAGGAGATGGTAATTCAGGTGGCACCAGGCACCCCCCCAGTTCCTGGGGCAGTCACATGTGAGCACAGCTCTGACAGCAGCACAGACCCCCCAGTGCATCCAGAGAGAGCAGGGGCTGCCTTTCCAATGGAAACAGAAGGGCAAAGGAATGATTTGTAAAAGCTTGGGGGCGTGGGCAGACTGATGATGTTCCTCCAACTGTAGCCCAACAGTTAAAAGAAGATGGTTGAGCAAGACAAAGATACTAAAAAAACATTTTAGTCCTTTCTCACTTAAAAAGGATTTTAGAAGACTGGCTTATGTGCAGGGTGACTCTCTACCTTTATTATGGATTGAGTCATATTTTAATTTGAAATTAGTTATGGGGAAGTATTGTAATCTATTTAAATGATCATTTGGAAGAGCTTCAGCATCAGCTCAGTGGTTATTATTGAAGCTCAAGGGTAATAAATAATTGGGATATAGAAAAGTAGTGCAGTGTGAAAGTGTGAAGTGAAAGTGTAGCTGGAAGTCAGCAATACTCAAGAGGAAGAAATACCTATAAAGTGGTTTATAGACTTCCGAAGGAATGCTCAAATATGCTCTTACTTATAACTTTACCAGATCTTCAAGAAACATGAATATAAATTATTTAGGTAATCATTCTAAAAAGATGTGAATTTAGCAGTTGGCTTTGCTGTCATACCCCCAGATCTCAGAGCAGGTTGGCTAATTTTCTGTTCCACATTCCTAATTTCCCCCCTTCTACTAGAAATCAATTTTTATTTTCACAATTTAAGTGGTTTCAGAGAGTTAGAGAACGAAATTAATGTCCCTGGGAAATAAGATATACAGTTGTCTGTTTAAAAAAAATGCCAGTAGTAGAAATACACATATTTTTACCGGAATTGTTTCCCAAAAATATAAACATTAACTTAAGGAAATGTTTGAGAGTGTTCAAAAACCTGAGCTGGTAAATGGATCAGACTGTGCAAGATCACATCATATAATATAAAAAAAGGGAACTTTACATAACAAAAAAAGCTGAGGCAAAAACCTGTATCGATGGAGCTGAGGTTTTTTCCAACAAAAAAAAATTAAATTAAATAAATTAAAAAAGGTACACTCATGAATAAAGAACTGCAGACTAAATGAGCCTGGAGCTGTGTGATGAGTAAGCAGGACACTGGAACCAGAAAATACAGAATGGAAGGAGCATGCTGCTCCATGTGAGAGCAGTTACCCTGAGTCTTTTCCTTGTTCTGAGCTAAGATTAGCAGGTTTAATAACTTCACTCCAAGGAATAGGCTAAATTCTTAAAACCAGTACTATTTTTTCCAGTTTTTAGTAATCTTCTGGACATATGTCTAGAGACAAAAGTGATTTTACTGTCTTTTATTTCTCCCAATCACAACGAAAACTCCTCCTCTGCATCACAGTATGGAATGGTAAATTTGAAACTTTGCTTTTCACATCTTGGGCATTTGTTGTTATGTTTTCACTCCATTATACACCACTGTGACTTAGATTTCTTGTTCTATGCTGCCTGAAAAAATGTCCTTGAAGAACAAAGCTGTCCAAGTCATGGTCTATAAACAAACCGTTTTGCCCCAAAATCTTCTGTGTTGCCACTTCCCTCTTCCCTCAGTAACATTCCATCTGTTTCTAGCAGTGAAAGAGTAGAGCTACCCCCCGGCGAGCTGTAACTTTTGTGGTCTACCTGGAAGAAATAGCTGCAAAATTTTTTCACTCATATTTAAAGTAATGTTTTGCTCACTCTGTGCTCATTTGAAGAGGTGTAAATTATTATAGAAAAACAACAAATTATGGAAAACCAGCTGCAACTAAAAAAGTGACTTCAGTTGTGGCCTAGTTTGAACTGTTACGCTCTAAGAAGAGGGGCTGCAATAAGAAAATCCTCCTTTCTGATACACTTTTTTATCTGTACATTATCCTTAAAAAAAAATCTATCTTTTCAGTGATGTATAATTTGAATTATCTATAATTCCTATTTAGAGCAAAAAAAATCAGCAATGGGTTGCACTCAACACAAAGAGGTTTTTATATGTGGATACTTTGTAACTATGCCTATCTGAGAAGAAATAAATGAAATACAAATTTCAATTATAATTTCACAATTTAATCATATTTTCTGTTCTACCATTCTACCTCTAATTTTTATACTTCGATTCAACAGCTTTGGCTTCAGGTTCAACTGCTGGACCAAAGAACTGTACACAGAACAATGAAAGGTCCACAGAGACCAACAAACACATAAAGGAGTGATTAGGCTCAACTCTCTGAAATTTTCAAATAAAAGTAGGAGAGTTTATATTAAATTTACTTTAGTTCACTGAAACAACAGTGGGTTGCCAGGTTCTAGTCCACAATGTACTAAACTGCTACATTTTATTATTTATGACTGTATATAAACTGAAATATCACAAATCAACACGATGTCTTCTGTATATTCCCAAGATTGCATTATTTTGCTACCACAACAATACAGAGGGTAAGAAAATACTAATAATGAAGTTCATAGAGTAAAATCTTATGTAGAAAAATAAGTTTGATGGCATCTGATACATGTCACATTGAAGGTGCTTCTATATTAACTTATATAATGGCCAGTCTTCACAAGCGAAGATTTGGGAAAGGTCATTAACCCTTCGAGCCTGCGCAGTGGATTTTTTAGGTGAGACCCAGCGTGCGCTGAACTGAGCCCACCCTTTAATCCTGAGGTTCATCTGCCGGGGCCGAGCAAGCTTGGACAGTGGCAGTGAGGTCCTCAGAACGTAGGTTTGTTTAGAGTGACCTTCTCTTAGATGGATTGCCTTACAGGGCTGACGAGCTCCATCTGCCCGGGGGGCCGGGAATCGAACCCGGGTCGCAGCGGTGAGAGTCCTGCACCCTAACCACTAGACCACCAGGGGCCCCATATTAACTTACACTGATGGAAATACAAGTAAACATTCTTTTGTATGCAAATAGCCTATTAATAAAATATTACCATAAGTAGCATATGTAAAATAGAATCTTTGAAGAGCTCTTTCAGTTCTGCTCTGATAATGCTGAGCACTCAAAGCCATAGACAGGAATCACAAGTGCTATTACAATATAAATAATAGAGATCATTCTGAAAAGCACAAAAAATGTTAGTTGCATGTCACCTAGTTACAATCTGAGGAAATAAAAAGCCTCAGCAATGTGGAAATATTTTTAATTAGTATTTGAAGCATATTAAAGCCATCAACCAACCCCCCCCTTCAAACCTGCCCCTTATTAATCAACTACATTTTGTAACAATGAATTTTTTAGCAGTGAGTATTTATAACCTAAATTAGAAATACAAAGTTTCTGGCTGCTTTGTGTTTTGTTCCTGACCCAGTGTTATTTTTCCTCCATTTCTGATCCAACCAGCTATTTAAATTCACCAGGATGTTTGCACGTTTCCTAATTCACTTTATATGTTAGCTAGTAGATTTTTTTTATTAATTTTTTTTCTGGCGTTCAACACTTTTTATGAAAAGGTAAATTTTATCACGCCAATACTGAGCCCTCAGTGCTCAGGAGAAGTCCTGTTGCCATTCTACAGAGTGGCAAAGCACCTTGGCAGAAGATATCACACGTCCTGCCCTGAGAGACTCCAATGTGACAAAAACGAGAGCTTCTCTATTGATAACGAAGGGTTTCAAGCACACAGTGGGCAGAAGTCCTAACATACTTGAAAAATATTTAACTGAACAATAATGGAGCAGTGCCAAATACTAAAAGTTACCAAAGATAATTTTAATTGTTGTAGATATAATAGTGTTCAATGACAGCTGTTTTGGAACAAAAAGGTTATTTCCTGCAAATTATTGTAATATTTTTCTCCCAAAATAGCTCCTGATTCACTGCTAAAGTTACCTGGCATCCTCTAATGGTTAGCACAGACTAACAACCAGTTATTAACTTTATTTTTTAAGTGTCTTAAGATCTTAAATGAAAATAATGATTTATTTGAAAGACTAACAAGAGTCAGAACTATTTGCATGAACAAAATGCCATGACTTTAATATAATAGCTATTTCAAACTCCATTGCCTGGCATATTTTACTTTCTTGCACTTCTGCAAAACAAAATTCGAGGATCAGCAAGGATTAAAGTCACTGCTTCTCTGCCCAGCAAAATTCCCTGTGTGTTGGCAGCACGTTTTATGATGAAGATTTAATCTCAGAGTAAGCAGGTATTGCTTACGCAGTAGAAACTCTCATCTGAGTTTAGCATCTGTGTACATTTACACAAAGCAGCACTGGAAAATATTATGCCCTGATAGCACAACTCTTGATGCACGTTCTCACTGTGCTGCTGTCGGGAGTCTCCCAGCACTGCCTGTGTGGAAGTCAGAAGGCAGAGGTTGGTGTGTATTTGGTTGGACCTACTAACAACATCCACGGGAAAGGAAGCCTCTGCAGTACAACTTGTGAGATGTAAGAAAAGGATGCTCCCACCTTATTGTTATGTCACTCCTGGTGAGTCTTTCAAAACTAACATGACTAAAAATGACATGATTTTAGAATAGTTAACTTTATAATAATATATACTAATTATGAAGACAATCAAAGAACTGCTTTTTCAGTTTTTGGTCTTGTTATCGAAAGCCATTCAATCTATTGGTTCTAAAGATTAATGAATGTATTAAGCCATTATAATTAAATCCATAGGATAGTCTGAATGTCATCTAATTCTCTCTCAGTCTTTACTATCTTCATCTGTCCTAAATAATTACAAAGTATTTAAAATGTGTGTAAGCATCTAAGTACGTAAACCTAATTTGCAAGACATTTGAAAGAGTCATATTGATTTAAAACCTCTCAGCAATAGAAATAAAAGTTGTGGTACCATGACCATGAGATCCATGCCACTGTGACAGAAATCCTCAGAACTAATACTTAAGGCAAGGAATATACCAGGAGTTGCTGGGATGTAGTAGCTGCACTGTAAACAGTTTTTCTACAGAATCATCCTTTAACAGACCAGCAGTATTTCCTATGTCTATCTGAGCACCCTGGAGATTCGGGTAAAATATGTAAAAACCAGGGATTTTAAAAATAGTGGCTCAAATTGATTCCATCACAACAATGTATAAAAACTATAAAGCGGGACAAAGGTTATAGGAAATGGAAGTACCAAGAGATCTTCACACAGTCCTCCAAAAGAAACAATGGGAGGGGGAGTATTAATTATTTTTTAACAATTATGAGGGAGTAAATAGCACAAAACTACCTTTCTCACACTCTTACAAAGAAAACTCAATTCTCTTCATGAACAAATGTTTAATTAGAACCTGGAAGCAAAGTTCTCTAAATGCTGGAAGTTAAAATTTGCACTTCTGAGTTTTTAGTCTTAACTGAAATCGGTGAATTCTTGTGTGAGAAAATAAGCAAATTACATGAAAGGAAATAAATTAGGGATTTGGGTTGTGATCTGCTGATACAATTATACACAAAATCCTTTTATGAGCATAAAATAATTGTATAGACATCGATGACTTCAGTCTCACAGTGCTTTAGCAATGTAAGTATTATTCCTATTTTTTATATGAGTAAAATGAGACAGAGCTAAGTGACTTAGTGACCCACAGGAAGTCAGTGACACAACCAGGAATAGAAGTGAGACCTCTCAGCAGCCAGTCCCATGCTTTAACCACAAGACCAACCACCTCCTTCCCATCTTAGATTAGCACAACGCCAAGTCTTGGTTGCATCAGCTACTAATTTCAGATGTCTAAGCATGTGTAATTGCAGAAATCTGAATTTCTGGGGTTGAGCAAGTTATATTCATAAATCTGTTTTAACACAATCTCCCAAGAATTTAGGACAAACTGTTTTTAAATGAGACTCAAAATGACCTTAAACTTTAAGTTTCTTTAAAGGATTCCTTCCAAAATAAATTTCTGATGGATTAACAAATCTGACAGATAGCAGTATATGCTTGAGCTCTTTATTCCTATATATTATTTTGCCTGCTAACTGTGTGTGATGTGCAATTTGGTCCCATTTGATCAGAATGGGACCAGAATACGAATATAATATGCAATTAGAGAAGAACCAGACCATCCTAGAGCAGAAGTTATTCTCTTCAAGAGAGGATGAAATCAGAAAAGTCAAGAGTTGGGGAGAGAATAAGGATCATGAAAAAAACATTATAATTAGAGGTAGGCAGCCTGGTGTGATCTTGGCTTTACTGAATTTTAAACGGGCATGATATGGATTTTGTTCTCTTTTTATCTAAGCCTCAAAGTTCAGGCAAAGGAGGCTCGTTTGTAGCGGGTTCTTGTTTTGACCCGCTCTACAGTTATCTATGAAAAATCTGCATTATGCCTTGTCCTCTCACTGCTGCTGGAGCCCAGGCACAGTGTGTGAAACGCGGCATAAAATACCGGAGTGAGATCTCCAAAAAGCTTGGAATCATACCAAGGGGGAGTCGTCTACCATCAGTTAAAGAAGTGCAGTTTATTCTCTAGGTTTTGCCATAGATCTGTAGAAAATGCTACCCTTAGCAGTTGAAACTTCTGATTTCCTTCAAGTAGAAGTATGTTATATCCAGAATGTGAAAGCAGAGGATAGATAGGAGTGTGGTGGAATATTATGACTTACTTTTTAAAAACATGCCTTCCCAGACCAAAAACTGTCAATAAGACAGAGAGAGGTAAGATATGCTAAGACAAATAAGATATGCTTTTTATCAATAAAAGAACACCAGATATATGAATTAAAATATGACATTACAAAAGAGAAAGTACACAGGGTAACTTTAGAAAAGGCAGCAATACAGTAGTTTTTTAGCTTTCCTAAACTCCATTACTTTAAACCAAGGCAATTTCCACAAGCAGAACTTGTTCTTCTGACCGGCAGATTTATGGTCACCCTGTTAGTGTATGAGATTGTCCTTTAGATGATAAAAGTTTGGCTACTTCTTCCTTCTATCCAAAATTCTGGGACAGGATGCACTGTGTGATTTGGGATTTTAAACTTGTGTAATGCACTCAGAGCCTGAAAGCACAGACACAATGGAAATATCAAAACTAAGTAGAAGTTGGAAATTGTACATTTGCAGAGAGGGGAAGAGGTATAAATCTTTCACCTCTATATCCTTATAAGATTTCTACCCTTTTCATGCCAATCATACAAATCACAGCATCACAGAGAGTCTCTGGTATATTCATTGTTCTAACCATAAACCCTCCCCGGCATTCCTTAGAAACCATTGCACAGAAATTCATTCATTAAGATGGGAAAGAGAAATTAAACTGTTTAAGGGAGGTTATTTGGTCATTACTAATACCTTTGTCCATCTTGAGATTCCACAAGATTTCACCCTTTCTCATTGCAGGGAGATTATTTTTGCCATATGATTCAATTTAATCTGCTTCAAATTTTCTGAATAATTTAAATTAATAATGTACAGTCAGTCAGTAATAAGTGTATGCAGAAATAATATTTTTTTACATGCAATAAATGCTTCAAAGAGACTTACTATTTAAAACTGAATTATTAAAATTAATATAAAATACAGTTCATTCACATGAAAAGAACTAACTAATGCTTTTATATCCAATAAGAAAAACAAAGTATAATTGATCTTCTGTGAAGACAAATTATGATCTAATTTTAAACCCAGAACTGATGCTGAGAGGCTCTTTTCTGCTTCTCTTTGAATGTCAGGAAGAATTGCCCATGGTTCAGGAAGGCCTGAGTCTGATATTTCAAGCTGGTTTCATAACACTTAGAGGTCCCAGCCAAACTTAGGAATTCTCTCAGATAAGTCAGGGAGAAAGTCTGCATCATCAAGAACTGTGCAGTCAAATAATGCAAACAAAAGTTTATGAGAAACTGATAATTTCTTTATTATGACCATTTCATTACAGTATAAAGACACCAAAATTAATTATAGAATAGATAATTTATTTGTAGCCTATTCCATTTCTTTCCCAATACAAAAATTATTGGTTTTCTGTGTTTCATGTGTGGAAAAAAAACACTCTTTGTTAAGGAAAAACTGATTAATTCAAATTATAAATAAGGCATACTTTTAACTACCAAAGAAAATTTATGGGTTCTTCATCTCTTGATTCTTCAAAATAAGATTAGATGTCTGCCTAAAAGAAACATTTAATGAGGTACCAAATCCTACCTAAAAATCTACGTTAAGCAGGAAATCAGACTAAGTAACTTTTTTCCTTTCCTGTCTCACTCCGTCAAAACGTATATTTACAAAATCTAAGTAACTTGTACCTAAGTCAACATTACTGTTTCTGCTTTATATTTTATGAGTTCTGTTCAAAGGATGGACTTGCTAAGAAGAATATAATGCTAAGAACAGAATTAAAATGATACGGTGTTTGTAATACTTTCCTGAAAGCTGTGTTTGGCTGATTTCCCTGGGCTGAGTTAGATATGCCTGTCTCATCCGTGCAATTTAATTAAAATCAAAACTTTGTATTTCTGCTTCACTTCTGCACTGATTAAAAGTCTCTACTCAAAGTCGGAGTGCACAGTCACAGTTGGATGTTCATCAGTACCTGACAATTTTTGGAATGGTTCCAGTTTCATGGAGTTTTAAAAAATTTGCATGTTAAAACCTTGATTTTTGGGAGGGATTATCCAGATATTTAAACTCAATTGGTACATTCTCCAGCAGTTCACATAGAGATCAGTATTATTGTGTTCTCATCAGAGTAAATCAGAACTCTATGGAGCGTCCAGCTAAGATCCTTCTCCTTTTAACTTCCTATTGAAACTTTACAGATATTGCTGTAATGTGGTTAGAAATATTAATAATTTACGTATTTAAAACCTCTGTTAATGTTCAGATTATTTTACCCACATTTGCCTGTTTGTTCATCCATGACATTTTGAGTTAATTCTGAGGTTTTGTTTTACTCGTTTTCAGTACCTGGCTTCTAATTCTGCATGAGGGTATTAATAAAAATAACAATTTAAAAAAATCCCAACCAAACAAAAAATAGTCACTTACAAGAAAATATTTCCACATTTCTAGGGCTAAAAAATCAGATGGGGGGAAAAGCATGAATTGAAAAAAAATTCCTTGATCTGTTAAGGCAGAGGTAACACCTCAAGCCTATACAAATAGACAGATAATTCTCAAAAAGGAACACAAGGCTTCAAGCCTCTACAGACAGAAAGGTTGTTCTCATAAACAAAAGGCTGTAGGCAAAGTTAGTATCTGTAGGTAGTCCAGGTATTTTGATGTGTTCAACTGTAATCTATAAATTGCCTTCAGTATACAAATAATAAAGCAAATGCAGGCTCTCTTTCAAAATGCTTGATGACTAAGAACCATAATGAGGCAAATTTAGAATCCTTCAATCTTCCAGTGATGTCCAAGGGATCAAGAGGTTTTAAAGACAAACTGTTGTATCCTGGGGCATCTTGAGTTACGGGATGACTCTCTAAAACCTGTTGATTTTACGCTTTTTTTCCCTCATCTAACTTCTTTTTAAAAGAATCGGAGAGTGAGATAGAGGAGGTGACATGCTTGTTGGGACTTGCCGCTTCTGGAGAGGTACCGAACACAGCCTATACCGCTTGTCTCTGCATTCCTGGAGGGGGGAGAAGGGGGGAGAGATAATCTCTAGCTTTCAAAAAAAAAAAGTGAGGGGAAAAGAAGAATTTGATTTACCTCTGTTACTGCTAAAAACCTTTTCAGAAAAGCCTTTACTCCTGTCACAGCAGGACACAACCTGACGTGAGGTGACCAAGCCAACTACACAGCGCAGAGAGGAGGAGGCTGGAGAATGGGAAGGCAAAAGAGAAAGCAGTCAGTAGGCGGAAAAACTGAATTTTCAGTTACGGGAGATTACAGGGAGCAGAGATCAAATTCCAGATCCACTCCGGGGCCCGCGCTCTGCCCTCAGGTACAGGCAGGTGATTCCGCTCGGCGGGCGCGGACCCGGAGGGAACTGGCTGGGCTGGAGGGACGATCTGAAGGGGAGAGGACGGAGCCGCGGCGCCTCCTCCCCCTCGTTCTCCTCCTCATGGACCCGCTGCCCCGCTTGTCCCCGTCCCTGTGGCCGCGGCCGCCCCCGTTCCCATCTCCCCTGCCCCCGGCCCGTCCCCTCCGCCCGCCGCCCCCTCGGCCCCTCGGCCCGCTCCGCTCCCCGCAGCGCCCGCCGGGGGCCGGCGGGAGGCGGCGCCGGCCGGGGGAGGCGGTCCCTGCCCGGGAGGACGGGCCGAGCCGGGGAGTTTATCCCACTAGAAGGGAACAGTTGCTCCCGCTGAGACTTGACAGCGCCAGGTCAGTGCGGGCTGCGGGGACCGTCCCCCGAGGTGAGGGGCCGGCGGGGGCGTGAGGAGAGCGCCGGGCTAAGGGAGCCGCGGGCGGGGGCGGTGTGAGGGGCCGAGGGGCCGGGGGGCTGCCGGGCTCGGGGCGGGCAGAGCGCGGAGCCCCGGCCCGCCGGGGATGCTCGGAGTGCCGGGGCTGGACGGTGGCTCCGCGGGAGCGGGGCGGGGATCGAGGCTGTTCCTGGAGCTGGAGGAGAGCGGGGCGCTCGGCCCGGCCCGGGGGGAGCGGGGCTGGCGGGGCCGCTGCGGAGCCCGCGGGGCGGTGCGGGAGGGGAGCGCGATGCGGGGCCCGGAGCACCCCCGGCTGCCTCCAGGTGCCTCTGCCGGAGCCTCCTGCTCGCGGGAGCGTGGGCGCTGTGTCCATGGTGCTGTACCGGGGCCGGCGCGGGCGCTCCCGGGGAGGATGCTCGGGGGCTGCGGGGGGGATTCCCCCGGGCAGGGGGAGCTGATGCGGCTCCGCGGCCTCGGGGACAGGCACCCACAGGGCAGTGCTGGGCTCACCTGGCTCCTGCTCTTAATGAATGAACAGCCTTTTACTTATTTATTTATTTTAAATTTCTCAATCGCAGAAAGTCGGGGAGCCTTTCTGAGCCTGCAACAACTAAGATGCTATGTTGAAATGTATTGTGTCTTGATGCCATGCCTCAGGTTCGCAGGAGCATTTTGTAATCTTCCTGGTGTCATTTCTCTCCAGGGTATTCTGCAGCTAGAGAGTGCAAGTTCCTGTGGTGTTGTAACTTTGAGGCACTGTGTTCACACGAGAATACAATGCTGACTTAAAAGGGATGCATTTATTAATATTAGTGATGTAAGGCTGGTATTTATTCTGATTGAAAGCTCAGGAAATTATCAATTTCTTCATGTACTGTGGAGTTTAAGTTCCTTTAAATCAGATGGATCAACTATAATTCTTCTGGAAATAACTAGGTTTTGACATAGCCTTGTATTTGTGACTCACTGCCCCATCTCTGAATGAGCTTTTGATGTGGCACATGATTCCATTTAAAAATGTCTATTAAAATTTTCTTTTTCTGGTACCAATTAGTCTATAATTTAATAAGTAATTTACCTTTCAAAAGATTACTATGAGTTGTTACTAGTTAACTAAAAATTCCCAGTGTACACCAAGTGACTATGACATACGATACTCAGCCCTCTCCTTTGAAAAGAAGTTGCAAATGTTGTGCTCTCATTAATATCAGAATTTGTTGCATGAAGTCATGTGTTTGACATCATTATTCTCTTTGACTGTCACAAAAAAAATTGCTGCAGAAATTGCTTAGAGATTTAATTACGAGATTGTAAGGAATTGCTGTTAGCAGTGCGTTAAGACGGCACAATATAAGCATGGACTTGTCAGGGGGAGAGAGAGCTGAAAAAACAGTTGGCATGGACTTTGATAACTAATCAGAAATATAATTTAATGGTATTTTACACAGGCAAGTTTTGAATTTTGATGTTCTTAGACATCAGTTTTTTAAAATACCCCACTAGCTGGTAGTGGTTCAGAGACTATACACTTGTAATTAGCCTTAAGATAGTGTGTGTTTCTTAGAAATGCTTCAATGTCAAATTCCTGGATAATACAATGTATTAAACATCAGCATTCCATGAAACTTCCATTACAACATAGAATATATAAATAATCCTTGTTTTCCTCATTTATATTTCATATAATGAATTCTCAGAAAATTCTCACCAAAACAAGGTGGCAAAACATTAGAATTTAATTGAAAAATACTGAAGCTATGCCTTTTAACCTTCCTTATGGTACCTATAAAAACACCCACTATCAACGCTGCTTCTAAATCTGACTCTATCGTGAACTTCTTTTCATAACCATAAGTCCATTTCTAAGTCAATAAAATAAATTTAGGTGGAGCTTCAATTACTGTCAGTAAAATTTTCTGCTTATAGCAATGGCTAATGAATTTTGAGAAAAGATATATTGTAAAAACAAGGGAAAGTTTAAAAGTAGAATAAAAACTCTATCTAGTACAAAACCGGACTAAATAACGAAAAGGGCACTTGGTTGTTTCACCTTGATTTCTGAGGCCCTTTTTTTTTACATATAATCTGTTCAGAATGGAGCTGGATATATTTACTGGGCATTTTTGTAGCCTAATTGTGGATCTCTAGTTGCCTGTATTTGATATTCAGAATCTGCATTTCTTTTACAATCTTTTGTCACAAGGATTATTCCCATGGCCACCAAAGTCATGCAGTAAAACAGTTTCCAGTGCAGTTTATTTCTCAAGGGAAATTATAATACAATTATAAAGTCTCCATGCTGGGTTCTTTTGGAGTCATGGATACAATACTTCCCATTAGTTATTGCTACTGGTTTATATTTTTAATCACTGATAGGCTTATTAAATGTAGGATATTAGATGATGAGTCCTAATCGTTCCAATCGTTTCCATAATGATGTATTTTTTTTAGCAGCAGGGATCTATTTTTCAGGTACTTTATGCCAAATGTTCTTTATGTGTCAGATAACTTTTTGTGAGCTAACAAAAGAAAAAGTTAGAACCAGTCCAAAGCAAGAGAACATGGTTGTACTCAAGTCCTACACACCCATGACACAAATAGAAGTTGGGGTTTCCCATTAAGAGGTCTGTTCTCAAGGATTTAATTTAACTAGTACAGAGTACTTGGGGAAAAAATCTCCTCCTTGCCCCCATCTTTTTCCCTATGGAGATTTTTCCAAGGCAGAATGAAAAATGAAAGAGCCATAAGATTTGTTTTCAGATATTTTGATTCTCAGGAATATGAAATGTAAATTGATTCCTACATTAAATGGTAAAGCTTTTACGTTTCTTTTGTCTGTTCCCCCCTCCCCTTTTTATTTTATACAAAGGAAAGTCTGGGGCTTTTTTTCAGTTGTGCTTTTTTTAAATGTAGACTAGTCCATCTTTTCTCAGTTGTACCTGCTTTCAGGTTCCAGTGACAATGTAGAAAATGCTGGTGATGAGCAAATTGTCACCCCAGTACTAGAACCTGTGGTGAGTGGCTTGGGATACTCCACATCTTGCAGGTATAAGGAGATATATAAGGAGAAAATACACGTGGCAACCCTAGGGAAGACTGAGTTTCTACTTCAGCATCAGGTCTTCTACCGCAACGAGGAATTCTCTTCTGTCTGTCCCTTGAAAGTTGTCAGCTCTTCTCACAAGGCAAAAGTAGAAGGAAATCTATCGTAGACTCTTGTTCTTTAAATTTAGAGTGGGGAAAAAAAAAAGCAAGACCTGGTTTTCAGTCTTCATATCTGAAAACTTTCGCAGAACTAAAGTCAATTTGATAAGGTTCACATTTTTCTCCCACTCCACCCACACCTTCCATTACATTATTTGGCCTGTTTGCCCTCTCATAAACCAGTCTATAGAATTGAACTAAACAATGACATCATTCTCCAATTAAAATTCATGATATGTGAAATATATTTTTAATTACCTGTGTTGCAGTAGTACCCAGCAGCCTAGTCAAAATTGGGGCCATCTTGTTACTCACTTAAATGTAATAATTGCCCTTATCCTTAATACTATATGATCTATGACATGAGAATGCAAATATTTACACATTTACAATGGACACACAATATCGGGGTGCAATTGATGCAAAGAATTAAATTTCAAATTCCAGTGATTTATGCTTACAACAGTAAATGATTCTTACAAAATTATGACAACTAAGTTATGTATATGTGTAATAAATCCCCATATTTACAGCAAAAACCCCTCAACTTCTAGGCAGTATCCTATTCTCTAAATAGAGCTGTTCTTACTTAGCAGTTTCACTGGCTTTCACTGCAAATAGAGAAAATATCCTGCTTGGAAAGGGGAGGATAAGGCACTACCTCAGGAGCCAGGCAGTGCATTTCTGGAATGGACTAGCAGGTGATGCTTTGTGGACTTGCATCAGCCACCCCCTTTCCTCATGACTAAGCAGATCACCTCCATGCCATGCAGTCTGCACTTTGAGGACAAAGTCTAGGAATTCAAGTCTATGAATCCCAAAGTCTACTCTGCTGGTTGATAATTAGCAATTTAAAAAACACAAAGCTTACGTAGCTTTGTCAATGTATGTTCAGGCCCAAGTGGGCTCCATGCCTGCTGAGGTGAACGTATGTGTGTGGTTACGGATGTGCTTGTAGGGCATGTGTGTGTGTGTAGGGAGGGTATTAACCTATTATAGAGAGGCTTCCTACTTATCCCAGCAAGACTGAAAGGCTATATATAACTTCTGATAACACAGTATAATAAATATTGGGTAATATCCCAGTAGAAAAATATACAGAACACTCCACACTATTAAAGAAGTGTTGGTTTATTGGAAGGTGCACAGAGTATAGAAAAAAGATCCCAGCTTCTCTGAGGTCAGTGGTGGATCTGCTGTTTCAGTAGGGTCAGGTTTGCAATCTATGTTCAGTGATAGAAATTTTGTCCTATACACTGTTTGCTTCCACACAATTGCTACTGAATTACTACTCATGTGTGTGTTTAGTGTGCTGAAAATACGGGGTCTGACTCGAAAGGAATTGCTGTTTGCTCAATGAGACTGAAGGCCTGAAATTAGATAACCATGAATATATATTATAGCAAAAGTCCTACCTATTTTTCTTTAAATTTTATAAGAAATGCCAGTGTAACAGGGGGAGTATATTTATCTGGAGTACTGGTGTTTGTGATCCATTTCTTTAAATGAAATATTACCGTTTTGATACGGACACTGAAGTTGGTGTTAGTTTATTCCAGACCTTCAAATTAGGCACTAGTTCTAGTTTTGGTCTTACAGCAGCTGTCATGGGAGGAAAACAGTGTACTTTGTGCTGCTTTATGGACTGTTGGAATTTCATGAGCTCCATGGGGACTCCAGTCTTTCCTCTTTATCACAGATCTGATTGAGGCACATTTGAGATTCCCTTTTGTCTGAATCCTGTACTTTTTTATAGACCTCCATCTGCGATTCCTCTAACTTACCCATTCATATGTATAAAATTCTAAATATGTTTATTTTCATCCAAACACTTTTAGCTGTAATGGAACATTCATACAGGATAAGTTAGAGCAATGGAGGTTTTCTTATTGTATCCTGTGTTTTTCCGCTGGGTTAAAGCCTTTCTTTTCAGAGGATTTCATATTTGCACAAAGTAGTCCTGCCCAGAATTATGATCTCGTCTTAAACTTTTTACACAATATGTGATTACACTGCATTGCATAAAGTGGAATTTTATGTTATAATATTGCATTATAAGTCCATAGTACTTGTGTGTTTGTTTAGATTTATTGAACACAGATGTTGTGTAACTGCTGTAACTATTTGTGGCTGTGAAGCAGCAATTCTGAAGTTTGAGAGGCTTTGAACTTAGGTTGCTATCTATATACAAATAGACTGATGTAGATTTGCACTGTCTGTGCTAGGGCATTATTTTAATATTGCTGTGAAGTAAGTACTCAGGCATGGTGGCTTGAGAGATATGTCAGGCTACCAAAAGAGTCACTTTGTTACACCAAAAAAAAGGAACTATGAAAAGAAAAATGTTAATTACAGGCTTTAACACTCACACCAAGATCTTCTAGTAGGGGTGGTCAGAAAAACAGGTTTTACTACCTAAACCTGGTGCTTTGTGGTGCTATCTAATATGGGGGCTTGTGGAAAAATGCAGCCACGTCTATTTACTGCCTTTCATAATGTACATATTTCCTCATGATAGGTTTAGGCACTGACTTTTTATGTCTACAGTAAACAAAGTAAATAAAACTGAGACTTTATCCTTTCATCTTGAATATGTTTTCCTTGGAGTTACTGTTCCCTACAGTGGTATTTAAGCTACAATATTTTGTGCTGAATCTCAGTTTTTAAGCTCAATAGAAGCATATTATTATGTGGTATATTGCTGAATTGATTTTTAATCCTACCTATGAATGTTAAAAAAAAAAAAAAGGAAGCCAAATTTTACTTTCAGTCATACCCAGAGAAATCTATAGTTAGTGTACTACAGAAGTACATGAGGGCAAAAAGTTATTTGCACAGAGTTTATCTGTATTCTCTAACCTTATTCGGGACCATTTTTAATGGAATCATGAGAAGTTTTGAAGAGGCTACTGGCTGAGGGTCTCATTCTGAGGGTCTCATTCCCTTCAGAGTAAGGGAAATATATGTTATCTATTTGCTTTCTAGCTTGTAGCATGTCTAAAACAAGGTTCTTGCACTGCCCTAACGATGCAGCCGTTCCTCCGACCCTGCTAAAGTTAACCAGGAGAGTGGATGGATTTACTTCATTGAGTCCCTAAAGTTCTGCCAGGATTTTACTGCATTTTGCTGGATTTCTTCCCTATTGTCACTCCCAGATGCCATCATTTGCACTTAAACTGCATATCTGAGATGCCTGATTTGTACATCAAGGCATGCTGGTGTATCTAAGTTTTAAAATTATTAGAAATATTAAGAGAAGCAGGCTGGTGTTTTATTTATTTTGAATATCCCGTAGTAATGGTCTACATAAATAGAGTTTGATAGATGAGTGCATATTGCAAGATACCCATATAAAGGTATAGACTTTTTGAGTTTTGCTTAGAACATCATTAAAGACCGTGGAAACAAAAATTCTGCAAATATGCTTTCACTTTCAGAATTTCCAGCTGTTGCTGAAGATGGTTTGAGATGATAAACAAGATGAAATGTTGAGCTTTATTTAGAACAAAAGGGTTTCACATTAAAGCAGCTTTCTGAATGAAATAAGCACCATTTAGGTTTATTTTCCTGCTTTTTTTAATACATTTACACTAAAGCTATTGCCAGAATTGCTAAATTGGCCTGGAGTAGAGTATTTAGTAAAGATCTCATCTGAGTTGTTATAATTAACTACAGAATAAGTTTCAAAATCAGTATTATAAAAGTTTATTATGACACGTCTTGAATTTAAAATAGGAAAAAAGCAAATATTCCAGAATTACTTGGAAAGGTTCAGGGTTTTAGCAGTGGCTTGAATGTATTTTTCGTTATTAAGGCAATGCAAAATAATTTCCAAAAATCTCCTGGAAGCTTAATTAGTTCCTATCTTGCCTTTTTCTTTTTTTTTTTTAATTATTTAGGTGTTTGCGTGTAAGAAACCCTATTGGAAACAAATTCCACATTGCTCTCCAGGATTACCTTGCCAATGGATCTCGGGTGTGTTTTGCAAGCCCCTTGGAGTGTTTGCTGTGCTGTGAGCTCCCAATTGTCCTGAACGGGTTAATTGTTTTTGTGATGCAGAGAAGAACATTATGGCACATGAATAGGAGACCCGAGAGGGTTCCTTACACAGTTTCCTTTGGGCACTACCCAAAGCCTTGTTCTCTGGGCCTGCCTCACGTGATCAGCCTGGACAACTTGACCAATTAAACTGGGTGCGGCAGATATTTATTATGTTCACAAGATCTTGTTTAGGGTCGGGATTTTTGCAGTAATCCAATCCCTTGTATAAAATATACACTTGGAATCGTTGCGCTGGCTTAGGTTTTATCCTGGTTAGATCCGATAAAACATCAGGTTATGCAAACTACATTCTGACACAGGTAATGACATTTGAGGAATTATTTTCTGAGATCAGGATTACTGATTTATTAAGAAATAGTCGTTACAGCACAGTTGGCGTAGGCAGGAATTCTTGACAGTGCTTGAAGTACTGGAAAACCCATCAGTATCTAGAACCCATTTTTCCTACAACAAAGGTATTTTCTTGTAGACGTGTCTTCTTGAAAATTTTAAATCTTAATCCAAAAATAGAATGTTAAAGATATATTTTCCCACAAACGTACCTTCATGTTTTAATTTCTGTAACAAACCCGTTCACATGCTCATGCCAGAGTTCACAGGAGCAGCTCTCCTCATGGAATGAGTCTGCCTCTATCACTGTTTTCATTGTGCTGGTCACTGGGGGATCGTATCTGTCAAATTTTTAATGAGTCACAGTTTTGTTAAGGAGGGCATTTTCATGCAAGGGAAGAGTTGCAAGCAGTACAGTGGCTCTGAGCTGGACATAATATGCTGTTTCATCCTTCATGATGTAATACTGAGGATGTGGAAGTCATGTGCACTTCTTTCCATTCTTTTTCTGGGTCATGAGGGTGCCAATTCTAA
Organism: Lepidothrix coronata; assembly: GCF_001604755.1. Lineage (NCBI taxonomy): Eukaryota > Metazoa > Chordata > Aves > Passeriformes > Pipridae > Lepidothrix > Lepidothrix coronata. Next base: position 1,284,880 of record NW_016690385.1, read on the forward strand.
GTAGGTGAGAGATCAAATAAAAACCCAGAAAACTGCTTTCTGTAGATTTTATCAATTCTGTTTTTCAAAGATGACAATATTATCAACAGTGTTCTGCTTCTTTACAAATGAAAATATTAATAAACCAAAATTTATGCAGAATAGGTGGATTAATGTGCAATGTTAAGATTGGCTCTGACTTTTTAATCTTGTGAAATAGTGAGATTATCTTTAATCTTAATAGAGACTGCTGGTGTGCAGCGTGATTAGATTAATTGCAGTGGTGGATTAAGGCAGGGATCTAAGGCCGATGTGGGACTTTGGAGGCCCAGCAGAGAAGTGAGTTGGGAAAAAGGGAAAAAGCTGTCCAGAGTGAATATTAGGAAAGGAAATGAATTAATTAAATTAATTAATTAACGGAAGTTTCAAGAGAAGGCAGTGGGAAGATTGGCTATAACTGCTGTTTCTCTTTATTAATTTAGCCCTTTTTATGTTTGCCAAAGAAAGTATTCAAACCCAGGAAAATTCTTTTAAAAATACAACTGTTTGAATTTCTTTTTCAAAGTTTAAAGTTTACTGCTGGAACCTTCTTGATTTTGAATTCTTCTCTCTGGTCTCTTATGAGATTTTCAGCTTTTCTTGGTTTAAGATATGCTGACAATGCCATAACGTGGTCTTTCACTGTATTTTGGCATTCCTACTCATTGTTCTTTTTCTGCCCAAGTTTGCTCTGTTTTTTAAATCTAGCCTTATTTATTACTCCTTTGAGAACAGGAACTGTCTAATATGCTAACAACAAGTGACAGCTTTCCTGTCACTGAGGACAGGAGAACAGGCAGTGAATATTGCTGAAGCTGAGGTAAGTTTAGAATAACAATAACTTGTGCATCCCCTAAATTTGATATACTGTAGTGTGACCACGTTCTCTGACGCAGGCTGGGCAGCAGATTCCTGTCTCCTCCCCCAGCCACCAACAGGAAGGCACAGCACAATGTTAGACAGCATGTGGAAATTTTCAATTTCTGCTGAAGGCTGACCCTTAGACAGAAGGGTGATTCTTTTGTTGGCACTAATGAAATGCTGCGAGTCTCCATAGAGTGTCAGAATAAATGCACTTAAATTAAAAAAACAAAACCACAACAAATTAGTAGACATTAAAACAGTGAGACAGTAAGATTGTTTCTTCCTTTCCTCCCCAAATTTGCCTTTTGAAGGGAAGAGTAAAGGGAGGAAAAGGTTTGAGGTGAATAAGGTGAGAGACACAGTGTAAGAGGAGAGATAAAGCAGAGAGAAACTCTAATTGTCCTGAAGGAAAGCAGAAAAAAAGCAAGAAGGAAGAAGAAATCGATGCAGGTATGGTTGCCACTTTGCTAACAATTACTCCAGGAAGGGCTAATTAATGTAGTAATTATACCTGACACTCTGTGGAGGAAAGGAATTCTCTGGAGTTCAAACCAGTAGGAGTTATAGAGCCTCCATTCAGCCATGAATATGGAAATTAAAGAACGACAGTGTAGACTAAATACTAAATGGCACTGTTTTCTGATTCCAGGGCTATATAAACTGTTGTATAGCTCCTCAAAGAAAACACCTTCTAAATAACAATTTCTGAAATTAAATCAGAGAAAAAAAAATCTCCTGCAGAGATGAGTGTTGCACTGGAACGAGTTCCTGACAGCCCCTAGGGGACATTTCCCTCCCTTCATCTTCCAGGAGCCTCACTGAGAACAGGTTCCCATGTGCCCTTTGGTGCTGGGCAGTCCATCTGCTGAACAGTGAGTTTTCCTCTACATCCCTAGGGCATGTGGATTATCTTAGCTCCTAGAAGCCAGGGTGCTTATTGTATCTTGAGGTGCTTATTGTATCTTGTTAATTTTTCTCAGAGCAGAAGATGAGATAAATAATTAGCAGTGTCCAGCTTGCTGTAGTATTGACATCTTTATATTGTGGAGTCTCAAAGCAGCAAAGTATTTCTTCTGTTTTCATGACACACAGATAGATGTGTAAATGCTCCTGCTAGATATCAGTTATAGGAATTGGATCATTTTACTTGGTTTGTCTGACTGAGTGTCAAGAATGGAACTTGTATCTTAGAGGTTTCCATCTCTGCAGGGGTTTTTGCACATGAGTGCTGAACATTGTCAGAGCTCCATGCCTCCCCTTTCTAAAATCTGAGTACCCACTACAGGTCTTGCCAGGCAGAAGCTGGGGCCACATTTAGGAAGGAAAGGTTATTCACAATTAAATAACTGTGTGAATTTGAGGAAAAACAAAACAACTCCCTGAGCAATTATATTCTCTGGTCTCAGAGAAGCCTAATTGAACCAGTAAATCAAAAAGTGCTGTAACTTGGGCACAGGAAGTGGATGGGGAAATTAAGTTCTTAGAATTGTCCCTGGTCCAGTTTTAGCTCATCCAATTAAGAGCCATTCAATAACTTCCCAGAAATACTTTGGGGGTCAGCATGGGCCATGGACCATTTGCAACAGGCCATTTACGTGTTGCCACCCAGTTTTGACAACTGGGAGAGTCTGATCATGAATGGAACAGGTATGGGCAGAGTGAGAGTCCTGCTGCTCCTCAGTTCATTGATATAACTAAAACAGAATCGGCTTAAATGCCTCTCAGATTTGTTACTATTTTCTTTTAAGTTTCTTCCTGCCTACAGAGCAAGATGATCTGTGCTTCATGTTCCATTCATAAATTTTTAGCTCTAAAAGATTAATGTTGTATAACCTGGAGATCTTTTTAAGTTTGAGAACTTCTGGCATACAAGAAAGAAGTGGAAGTTGTATATTTGGCAGAGTAGAGGTTGGAATTTTATGAAAACAAAAATCTCTAGAAGTCATTTTAGTCTGTGTTCTCTGGTCATTTGGCTGTCATGTAAATAAATCAAAGGACACATAACAAAAAGCCCAAAATCTTTTGAAATACTCCTAATTTCTTTTCTAACCACTGGTGAAGGAAGAAGGCATTAGTGTGGTAGAAAAATTCTTTCTCTATTTATACATCTGTCCTGAGCAGATGTTAGTAAAATACTTGTATATGATAAAGCTGTTGCTCTGAAAAATACCTTGAAATTTTTACTGGCCTGCTGTCCATTCCAAGAACTTTAGACAACTAACATTGTAACTCACCTGTAAAGTATACATTACAACTTGTTTGCTCTGAAAATTCCTTTTGGCTCAAGTGAAAGCGCACAGGGCAAACAAAGTTATGAAATGTGTACACAAGGTGTGAGAGGAGATGGTTACACTTGGGTATAATTTATGGTCCTGAGCCTTCAGGATTGTCAGTGCAGTCTGACCTGTGCTCACCATCTCACTGGTTTGAGTGGGATCACAAATGAATATCAGGCCCAAGTCAGACTGACTGATTTGCCCCAAATAGTGTCAAAAAATAAATCATAGCTTTTTAATTTTTCTCTTAATTAAATAGAAAGCCCAAAAGATGAACTCGATGATCCTTGTGGGTCCCTTCCAAATCAGAATATTCTGTGACTCTGATTTTAAGACTTGATGATTTGAGATCTAAAATATTTGACAGTGTAGCCACTATTTTAAACTCCATTTCTGTTGTAAAAGTTGATAAATATTTTTACTGTTAAAATCCTTTCAGCCGTGTGATCATTGATTCAATTAAAGGAGCAGAAAATACCATGTTTTGTTGAGACTTAAAAAAGATACATCAAGAACCTTTGGAGGTATTTAAACAGGTGAAGCATTCAGGAAGAAATGTAAAGGAAGTTATAAGATTTTTCAAGAGAATGAGACACAGGCTTCTTAATAAGAGTATGACAATTCAGAGACCCAAAGCACCATTGAAGATGAAAATTCTAATATTTTAATTTCAAATAACAGACCAGCAACCTCAGAAATAGTATAGAGAGAAGGACGTTGTCTTGAATATGGGAAACTGGAGATGGGGGAAAGCACTGCATGGTATTTATTTATATAGGAAAAATATTCCAGGGCTCCTCAATCCCTTTTGTTATTCTTAATTAAAGAGTAATTTTTAGAGGAATTTTTTTAAAACAAAGTGGTGTCATTTTTAACCTTCCTCACACTGGCTAAACTAAAAGTGGGTAGGTTTAGATTAGATATTAGGGACAAGTTGTTGGCTGTGAGGGTGGGGAGGCCCTGGCACAGGTTGCCCAGAGAAGCTGTGGCTGCCCCATCCCTGGAAGTGTCCAAGGCCAGGCTGGACGGGGCTTGGAGCAACCTGGGCTGGTGGAAGGTGTCCCTGCCCATGGCAGGGGGTGGAACAAGACAGTCTTTGAGGTCCCTTCCAACCCAAACAGCTCCATGGCCCTGTGGAGGCAGCACGTTGTTCCATGTGGTGTGGGCAGCACACGACGCAGCCAGGCCCAACTGAGGAGTAACCCAGAAACGCAAAGTTCTGCAGGAGCATTTCCTGTCTGCTGAATCTTGAAGGCTTTTTTTTCAAAATTGCTCCACCTTGGAAAATCTTAGCTAAAACAGGGATTAAACCCTAACAAATGGGTATCCAGTGTGTTAATATCAAAGCCAATTTTTAAACAAACTTAAATGGTTTATAACGAAGTTGGGGTAACACAGAAGGACAAATAAGGGAAGTAGTGTGTGAATCATCTTGCCTGTTAAAAAGTCTTGTTCTGTCCTTATACAAACAGTTCCTTGAACAGTAGATCCAATTAACTTAGTTGCCTATCGATATGTCCTTTTGGAATTTTGGAATTTTTCGTTTGGATTTGCTGATGTGTTTTACAAGGTGAGGTCAAACTCTCTCAGTGGTGACACCAACAACAATTTTGGCACATTGTGTTAAAACTCCTCTACACTGTAGTCAGTTCTGGCTGGAAAAAGCCAGTGTTTCTAAAAGCTCTTGGGATGAAGAGAAAGAGACCAACAAAGACACAAGAGGTAACAGTGAATATTATAAACCTTGTTTCTTTAGAATTACATTATCAACTGAAAAATTAGTTTTTTAATGGGCATTATTTGAATCAATCTGCTAAATAAATATTGATATTTTATAATATCTTTCCAAATTTCAAGTATTCCACATACCTTTGGGATGTGCTGACCAAATTTAGGAACCACTGAAATATAGAACTTCTTAGAAAGACCTTTCAGAATGAGTCTGTATCTTAATATTTTATTACAGGGAACCAGAAGCACGAGAAATCCCACAGGGAAATATGTTCCTTTTTGGTAAATTAATCATGGCTTCCAGAGCAGAAAGCCCAGAAAAGCATCTAAACATTTCCAGTTTAGTTTTAACTACTTTGTCAATCGTTTAAATTTCCTTCCTCTGTATCTGAACCACGAACTGTTATTCAAAATGGTTTAAAATCATAAGTTCATATAGCCTGAAACTTTTTCAAGAAAATAAAAAAGCAGTTTGTGGCCTCTGGGAGAGTAAATTCCAGGGTTAATTTATAACTAAAGCAAATGTATCTATAAAAAGAAGAAAAGCTCCATAAGAAATATGTTAACAAATGACAAGAAAAAGGAGGCTCGATAAAAGATATCAGACCTTGTTTGGCACCAGTGATTTTATGACTGAGGAATTCAATTATAGGTGTGTTGGGAGTACCAAATCACAATTCTTTAAATCACTAATGGGAGACAAAGCTCTTTATCATGGTCAGAATGTGTTCGCATGCAATGTTCAGTCCTGCCCTCTGTAAATAAACTTTTAGTGCCCACACTCTGCATCTGCAGAGTCTGTGTCACACAGAGCAAAAGATACACAATTTCTGTTGAATCACTTGTCAGACACGCCTGCTGATACACTTTTATTAGAAATGATGGCAACCAAGACATTTCTTCCCCTAACTTTGTAGTGCTCCTGTAAGTTTGTAAGTTGTTTCAGCTTGTAATTTTTCCCTTTCTGTATTATTAAGATTCTTCTAGAATCGTGGCATATTTGTTTGCAGGAAGGTTCAGTGTATATGACATCAGTGTGCTCTGCAGCGATAGGCAGCAAATCGTATCAGCTTGGATTTGTTTACTCCTGTGGTAGATACATGAGTGTCATAGAGGTCTTGGACCGGTGATGTAGATAATGACTTTGTACTTACCCCAGAGAGATGGATTAGCCTCGGATCAACGACAAATTAACTCCTGCGGTCTGCCTCGAACACTTGTTGTAGAGCAGTAAACCCCCGCCTCTTGTCAGCCACTGAAAGAGGAAGGGCTGTTTCTGGAACTGCAAATGTAACGCACGGGGAGATCCCCCTGTTAACAGCTGTTGGGGGAAAATTGAAAGGACTCCCTTTTGTTTGCACGGCTGAGTTACTGCACAGGGTGTGCATCGCTCTGGGAAACGCAGAGCCACAGCACACGGTGTGCATCGCTCGGGAACCGCAGAGCCACAGCACAGGGTGTGCATCGCTCGGGAACCGCAGAGCCCGGGAACGGCAGAGCCCGGGAACCGCAGAGCCACGCAACTCGTTAAGGTGGCGGGAGCTGATTTAAGAGTCCTTTGAATCTTTGTACAGTTTTGTTGGACGTGTCATCACTGTGACCTTCCAATATGATCACACTGAATTACACTACACTGTACTCTCTATGTGGCACCATTGTACAGATGTTATATGCACAATGCCTACCCAAACTACCAAGTCAGCAGACTACTTATAGAAAAAGTTTAACAAAAAGTTTTATTTTCATCAATTTCTTTTCTTCTTTTGGTATCTGTAGTTGAGCAGAAATGTCATTGCAAAGGCTTATGAGTAAGAATTTTACACCGAATATCCAAAATATTTAATTCCTTTCAATGATCTTTTTATTGACCTACCGATTTTACTTGTAGTGAGAAAATTATTCTCTCCTAAATAAAAACTTATTAACGGCTGTTAGTTTTTACCATCTTGACCATTTGAATATTTTAAAATATAAGCAACATCATTCAGCTTCTACTTATTTAACTAATTATCTTTGTGGGCTTTATTGACATAGACTTAGTTATAAAGACTAAGAAGTGTTGGAACATCCCCATCTTAAACTATTAAGTGTTTACTATACCTAAGTATTTAAACACTGTGATTGGTAGGTGGTAATCACCCCATATCACGAAGATGGAGAATAGTTTAGAGCAAGAGGCTTCTTTAGCTGCTCTGAATCAGCCTCAGGAGGAACCTCTCTCGCTGCCCACCAAGGAACCCGAGATACTATCCTCGTTAGCCATTTCCAATACTTGCCACACAGGAATATTCTGAGAACCGATTTTTCAACCTCCTGCTTTTAAATCAGCTTCCTGAGATCCCAGGAAAAATTACTGTAATATAACAAGCATGGAAATGCGGACGTGTGTGAATTTGAGAGAGCAGATCTGTGTTGTGGAGCAGAAAAAGAGTGCTGTAGGGGTAGGAATTGCTCTCTCAAAGGAGTAGGACTCTATTCCAGAAAGAAGCCCTTGTCTCACAGCCAGTGCTACCCTGATGCTCTGAATGCAGGGACTCCACAGACCTTAAAATTCCCTAAAGCTGACTCTCAGATGATGTTGAAAAAAGAAAAGGTGAAAGATTCAGGGAAATACCTTGGTTATGTTCCTGGGGTTTTTTAGTTAACATACCACGTGCCTTTCCTCTCAACCTCTAGGAATGCCTTGGATGTCTGTCAAGACCACAAAGTTGTCCGTACTGTAGAAATGTATGAAAGTTGTCTCTAAACAGAGTTGCCGTTTCTCTTTTCCTTATCTGTGAAGGAAACACAGCAACTCCCACTGGGGAAATTTCATCTTAACTTGATCTTAAAATAAAAAATCAAGGGAAAGGTCATATCCTAATAAGCTGTGCAAATCTAAATTCCCAGGGAGCTTCAAAATGACATTGTATGACTAGGGCATTAACAATTTTCCAACAATGTATTTTTGAACTGCTTACAATAGTGGTTTTAACATGCGGGGGCAAATAGTAAAAGAAAAACACAACTGGCAAGATCCAAGACACAACTGAGTGCTGTGATTCACAGCACCCCTTGATAATCCACGGGCTTTGTATCTGACAAACATCATAGAATGGGCAACTTTTCTGCTTTCATTGAGATGGAAATCTTGGGAGGAAGCTATTTATTGCTCAGTTTATGTATTGTTGTGATCTCAGTATCGATAGTTTGTACTTTTTCCCTAACCTAGGATTATAAAGCAGTGATTTCCTCAGAATGTGCCTACTTAGTGTGATCTGTATGTTTGCCTCGGTAGAGATTTTGAGTTTGGTATGTTCATATTGACCAAGAGGTCCAGCATTCCTGTTCAAAATACATGCTGCCTTTGTTGTCCTGCAAAAGGTAAATTAAATAAACTGATTCAAATTTTACAGTCATTTTTAAAGGAGACTATTTGTCCCCAGATTATCTTGTCTGACTCAGTGACCATATACATGTGGAGCTCTAAAAAAATACTCCATACTTCCAAAATAAACTAAGTCCAGTACCAGTTTACATCTGAAACAGTTTAGGAATTAGAATTAGACCACTGTCTAATTGTATTAGTTTTACACAGCATTCCATACAGGTTTTACCAGCCCACCCTTTGCATTGGGAAGGTGTGGCATGAGATTAACACTGTCTTCTCGGAGCCCAATGAATACCAGATTCTGCTTTTGCAAATAGTTTGGTGTTTTACCTGTTTTGTGAAGCTCTAGTGATAGTAGAAAGTGACAGTGAGAGATCTAAACCAGGCTCTAAATCCACAATCTCTGCTGGTTTAGATGGGTGAAATGGAACTAGATTATAGTTGTGCTTGGTTTCATCCTTGTCATATCCCTCTACACCAAGTATATCACTGGTGGTGATGGATCCCCTAAGCTACCGCAGACTTCTTTGTTAGTTTGTCCCCAGTGTAGTGATAAGCTTTAAAACAGACGTTCACACCTTTGTTCTGCAAAGCACAGGAACCACAGGCTGTGGGAAACCATTGGCTGCTGAAGACCCCTCCTGATCTTTTGGATTAGAGATGATTCAAAAGGTTTCAGTGGGAGTTTTCTCATAATAGTGTCTTATCCTGACATTCAGCACTACATTACACTGGATGTAATTCAGATTTCCCTTTAGAATTTTTTTATCATAATCTCAATAGTATTTTAATATCTTTTTAAATACAACTGAATCTTTGAAGAGGTTGACCATGTTGTGATCTTGCTTCAAAATCAGCATATAGAAATTTGCAACTGTTGATACGTGTTTAGAAGTTAAAAAAAATTAGAACAGTAAAAAGTGCCAGTAGCTTGTCCTCAGTACATACCAGAGCGACATGTTCAGCTGTTCACACGCCTGCTTGAGGGGTTACAAGAAGTCACAGCAATGACTTTTAGTTCCTCACACTAAACTTGCTTGCCTAGAAAAGGAATCTCCTTAAAAGAACAACGAGGTATGACAACAATAATTTATTGCAAGGTTAACTGTTGGTATTTATCTTCCAATGGAAGATAAATAGCTGATTTAAAAAGAAACCAATCAAGTTATCAAGTATCCCAGAGTATTGCAGTGTATGATTTGTGGTTTGTATGTGAAGATGACACATGTATTTAGATCAAAGAAACATAGTTACATATAATTATTCAAAATAACACTTTTCAGAAAGTTAATTAATATGGTTTTCAGTACAATATCTTATTCCATTAATGTTCTAGAAAAAATACAAGAAGTTACATAATTATATTATATACTATATATATATTATCTATTATAGTATATATTATAAATAATGTATTATAAATATAAGTATTTAACTGCACATTTTTGTCTTGAATTGTGGCGTATTCCTCTATTTATTACAACAGGAAACTGAAAGGTTTGCTGTTAGCTGTCCTCTTAGACTACTTGCAGAAGAAGTTCTTACAGTATTTTAAATATAGAAAAAACCAAGACGATGACAAGAACACGTGACAGAGAAGGGAACTGAAATTTTCTCAATCTCTTTCTTCCCTTCTTTTTAAGGCTGTTAAAATTTAACATAGCTGCTTTGCTTGTCCCACTATTATTAATGTTGCATAACCCTATAATTATTAATCTGACTGAAACGGTGTTAGAACTTGATTATACACATTTCTCCTCACTTGGAAGCAGAAAATTCTGTCAAAGACAGAAATGGAATGGCAGTTCAGATTTTTAAAGAAAGCAGGCAAGTTTACATGAACTGGGATCTCAAATCCCAAATCCAGTGGAGCAGAGGTGACTGGGGCACACCAAGATTTTCTAGCTTAGATCTGATAGACACTTCATACTCTCCACAGTACTTGTGTTCTAAATACAAAGTGCAATCAGAGTCTTTACTGATTTAGTAAAGCATTGGTAGATTCTTTACAGCTGGAAACACATTTACAAAAATGGCTGCTGAGGACTAGCTGTTAAAAATAGTAGAATTATGAAATTATACATAAATAACTTTTTCCTAACAGTAAATTGTTCTTAGCTGTGGATGCTCCACTTTCTTCTTGTGTCCTAAAATGATGTCATTTTAACTCTCAAACATTTCTTGTCAAAAATAGCGATGCCAGTTCCCATCTTCCTTTACCAGAATGCTCTGGACAGTTACACATCACTGGGAGATCAAACCCCTGCTGCCTTGGGCTGCCCACGTGTCTGACAAGGGTGACACATTCTGTGCGTGGGCACTCTGGGCCAAAGGTCACCAACACTACAAACTGCAGAATAACATCAAACACAACTTTGGAAATGTTTAATTTATTGCAGAGGCAAAGAACAGTAGCAAAAGCCATGGGATGCTAAAGGGGTGCTGTGTATTGCCAGACAGGTAATTTTGCTTAAATACAAACATCCCCTGCTTTTGAGAGGAATGACATTTACAGGACTGCTGTGGGACCTGTGGGAAAGAATTTTCCACACCTTGGCAGCTCAAAATGTTTATTTCTTCATGGGGAAAGCAAGACAATTTCAACTGATGAATTGGAAAAACTTGTACTTCAAAAGAGAAAGGTTGACAAAAGTAGGGCCAAGTCAATGCAGAAGTATTCATAGGATATTAATAACACAGAGGAAGAATAACCCATTAGAAAGTAAGATCAAACAAATTTCTACCTTTTAATTTTCAGGCATATCGTAAAATCCAAACCTTGCCATATCATTTATTAGAAAACACAGTAGGTTTGTATCCCAGTAACAAGGTCAGGACTTTGGAGAAATTTACATTGCTGTATCACTGTGCAGGTTATATTTAAGTTCTTTTTGAAAGGCATTAATGATTTCAAAATTAAATAGAAGATGAAATCGTGTTTTTTTTTCCCCACAAATATTTTGTGTATTTTTGCTCATAAAGAGGTGGTGGGGAGCATATTCATCTTTTCATTCAGGTTCAGACAGCACTTTCCCATTGTGTTTTTAGTAAGTTACTTCTGTGTTTTTAAGAGAATGGTATCTTTTATTTGGGTTTTTTTTCCCTTGAAAATTACATTTGGAAAAGAATTAACTGTCTCCATCAAATTCTGTGCTACTCCCAAAGACTTTTGTCAGATTCTCAGTAAAATAGGGGGGGGCCTCTTCTCAGAAAACTGTTAGGGGTGGGTTCAATAACCTTGTGTAACAGCTGAGCATGTGCCCTTCTTAATTATCAGATAATGTTGTGCTGATAGTCCTTTATTGGGTGCATGTATTGGGGGATTTTCTTTCTCAGTGGTAGAAGGAGTTTTGCTTATTAGTATGAGATGGTAGGAATGACATAATTCAAAATAGTTTGATTTGTCTGACGTATAAACTGACATCCAGGCCTAGTTGGGGCTGGTTAGGGAAGCTGTTAGCCCATAAAACTTGCTATTTTAACCCATTTCATTTAGTTTAGAACACAAGACAATACAGTTCTGTTCTAGGGCTGTCTAGTATCACTTATTGCACAGTAACTCAGATCCTGGGTGCTGCATCTGAGGCTGTTTTGGAGGGTTTTTTCCCTTTGTTCACTACTTCCTATAGTTTTAAGCACCAACCTGCAAGAAGTTTTTCTGAAGTGTGTGAACCAGAAAAATCCTGATGAAATTCCCGTATTTTTGGTTGAAAGTAAGAAATACAATAATACGAAAGGAGGTGTGTTGGTGCTGACTTAATGCTGAGTTTTTATAGTTGATGTTTTAGTATTCTTTTTCTCAGGTTGCTATTATTTAGTCATACACAGGCTTTAAAATTAATATCTTATATCTAGCTCTTGCAGAGATTTTAATCAGAAAGTTTCCACTTGTTTTCCTTCTGGAATGAAACACTGAACACAATGTTACTTTGGATTGTGTTTTATACTGACCCCAAAAAAACAAGAACAGGGAAGATTCTCCTGATGCTTGTAGCCCAGTAGAAGATTCAGAAGTGAAACTGTTCAAGGTACTTAAATTTAGAGCACAATTCAACATAAATTTGCTGGTGTCCATTAAATACTTCTCACAGGGTTGCAATTGCAGTCACAAAAGCAAGCTCACCCTGCTTGTGCCCTGAATCCACACTCCCTGTGGAGGCAGCCTGGAGTCACCTCCACGGGAGAGTTTTAAAGCTAGGTGGAAAAATTAATATTTCGAGAGATGGGAGTATATGAGATGCAAAGAACACTGATCTAAACATGTGATAAGTATCCAGCACTATTGAGAACAATAATTATCGAATCACATGTGAAAACATGTCAACATGGTTTAGCTGGGAATTTTTTGGAGGGTCAAAAGTGCAGCAGTCAGATGACAAGAGATTGCTCTGGTGCTGCAAAGTGGCTGAGCAGGTTGTGTGCTTTGCAGCTCATACAGTTGAGAAGGTTAATTTTTTTTTTTGCTCGTTTAAAAGATGAAAGATACATTTGTGCAACAGATGAGAGGTGTACAAAAGTTCATGTGTTTTTATTATTAAATGATTTAGCTGAGTACTCTTACTGTAGGCAGGCAGAAAGCTGCTGTTACATAGAATCAAATTGGGATACTCCTTTTTCTCTTGCCTGGTGTTTATCTTGCCAGAGCAATGGCAACAATTGCAGTGGAGTAAAGAGTAATGTCTTTCAGCTCTGCATTGGGCAGCACTGGGGTACCCTCCGAGCTTAGAAAGGTCTGGTAGAAGAATTTTAGCAGCTAATGAAAATACCCTTCAATAAATAAAAATTCAAATAATGTATTAAAATTTATTTTTTAAAAAACTGCATTCCCCACAAAATCCAAACATATTTTTCTTCTGATTAATTCAGGGGGCATTAGAAAGGGGAAAATGCTCAATGATAAACCCTCTTTGGTGCTATTTATCTGCTTTCTTGAGCTTTGATGTGTTTGAATTGTCTTGACATCACCGAGTTTAGTGACTGTACACACAGATAGAGTATTGTCTTGTACTTGGCATGTATCAGAAATGACATCTAGTTCTATATAGGGAAATGTATTTATTGTTAAACTGAGATATTCTCTGTATTTAATGCAGAAATTGTGCTAAGCATGTTTATGTTAATGAATGAGTTTTGCAACATGGTGCTTTTTAACTTTTACAACTTGGTGATTGTCCAAGAGGTTAAAATATTTTGCCAAAAAATAGCACTTACTCAAATCATGTGAGCCCTGTATATAGTCTTACCACATCCAAACGCATTTTACATTTTTATTATTTTGAAGATGACAGCTTTGGGATTGAAAACGACTCATCCTGATATGAGAGAAGCATTTTTATGGATAATTTTTTTCAATGTGTTTGACTGCCAGGAAAAACTTTAAAAGTGGGATTTAATTCAAGGAATGAGTTTAAACTCATGTGGCATTTTTTCCTCCTCCTCCTCTTCCTGTGGGAGTATTCAGTATTCTGCCATGGCAGGGAACTGCCTTTAGGATATTAAAGAATATATTTTACCCTATTACAGTTGTGTGTCTTATTAGCTCATCTCTTGGAAACTATGCTGAAGTTTACTGTCTTGTGAACATTTAAAAGCACTGACATGACAGTGTCTGAGGAGAGCAAAAAATCCCAGGCTTTTTACCAAGAGTATTCTCCATCCGTAAATTCTCTACTACTGCAAAGTGGATTGAGAAAGCTTAATGTGGTTATTTAAGTATTAATGTTATAAAAATTCTTCAGTGTTAGCGTAAGATTTATTGCACCTACAATGTTTTAGATGAAAAATATTAACTGGATATTGTGCACATAACATACATTTGCTATTAAAGTTATTAACATTTCAAAAAGAATTATGAACTTGGTATTCAGATCTGAATTTCATAAGGGAGTACAACTGTTCTAAAGTTTCTTGTTAAATTGGCACCTTACTTGATAATTATTGGCTAAGCACCATTTTCAAAGAATGGAGTCTATTATTAGTATATTAAAATACTTTAAGAGACATGGTGATAATGACCTAATGAAACCAGATAAGCAGTGGAGCATAAGATTGTATGGTAAATAGTTGCAGTGCTTACACATCTCTTGTGTATGTTTTGCCACATTACTGCTGAAATTTTGATAATCTCACAAGGGTTTATGAAGCCACAGAACAACTGGCAAATGTTGGTATAATGCATCATGGGTGAGCACAGCATAAACTTATTGAACAGCCTTTCTGCTGTCCCTGAATCCTGACCAGCTTCAGCCAGTGCTGGTCCCTGCTGGAGCACACAGCAGGGCCTGGCTGCACAGTGCCACTGCTGCTCCATCCCACCTGGGGCTCTCCTGTGGCAACTCTGGGCACAGTGCTTAGGGAGAAACAGGGATTTTACACAGGGCAGATGGCATTTTATGAGAATCTAATTTCTTATGGATCTCTAATGCAACATACATTGATTTATTTGTGTGTATGCATGTGTACAATGTGTAATTTAATCACACTTACGTATCTTTCTTAGCCAGGAACTGAGTTTTTAAAAATGCTTCCCTTCAAGCAAGTGTTTAAATACCATTAGCACTAATGCACTATTCAAAATAAGGCATATAAATGAGTGTTTTGCTTAACTGTGGCCTAACCACTGAATTTCTATTGAAGCTGTAAAACTTTCTGTTGACTTCAGAGCAAGTTAGACCTCTGAAAGCACAGTCACAAGTTATGCATAGGTCTGCATATGAAACTTCTGAATGGGTAATTTGCTGTTACAATACTTTTAATGGCAAATTGAACACTTTTGAATGATATGGATTTCCTGTAGTGGGTACAACTTTTGCTAGACCCCAGCAATACAAAGTCTGCCCACTATAGTAAATACCAGTTATTAAAGGTGTGGGTCAAGCACAGTCCTGACAATGGTAGCACTCTTGTCAATTGAATTGTGTTGTGTTGTTGTAGTTGATAAAGCTTTGCTATCTTGTGTCCCACACAGCATTTTTGATCTATTTTAAAATCAATTACTTCCTTCAGTGTTCGGAGGCACCTCCATGCCAAGAGCAGCCTTCCCCTCAGCTGTCCTGCTCTGCCAAAGGGGGCAAAGGGCTCTCCCAAGAACCCAGCTTCTGCTGATTACAAAATGCCCCGTGATTCATTGCCTATCTATCAGGATCCTATTTTAAATCACAATGATTCATAGAGAGCAACGCCTACATTTTATATAATGAGCTTGTTTTACAATACTGCCAGCGCCAGTTGGAAATGTGCTCTTTGGTTCTGCTTTCCTCAAATCCCTCAAGCCCAACATGAGCCAGGTTTAAGTTCTACTAAGGCAAGTAGGCATGTTGTAAATGCCGATATATAGTCTTTGCCCACTAGAATTCTGGAGAGATTTATTCTGATTTTAAGCTACCAGTCAGATGATACCTTATTTTTCAGATTTTTATGCTTCTCGAGGTGATTTTTTTTTGTTCAAAGAAGTGGAATGACAATCATTTCTATTTCGAAGAGTGGGAGGTATTTTTAAGACATTTTTGAGCAAAAAGCATTGGAAGGTCTTTCATCAGGATTAATTTCAGTTTTAGTCCACGGTGCCTCACAAAGCCTGATTGCAGCTGCCTGTAACTAGGAAAGTGCAGCTTTTCTGCTCAAGTATTTCTAAGAACAATTTGAGGATCCTTTCCCACAAACTTTGAATCTGACTTAACAGAGCAGGACTGATCTCCTCAGCTCCACGTGCTGCCAGTCCTGTGCCAGTAGTAGAACACTTTTAATTCCCTAGTAGTCAGGCTTTTACCACAGGAAGCCCAACACAGTGTCAGTTCCAGGATTTTGTAGTTATGCTTTCCATGATTTTGAAGGGCTGTTCCTCTTAAATCTGAGCCATCTTTCTATGATTTTTCCAGTTATATAAATCAGAGTTTCTTATACAGAAATTTTCCATTATCCTGTAGTCTCAATTCCTGTTTAAGCTATCTGAGCACAGCCTTGCAATCAGTTCTTTTATGTCCTGAAATAACCTGAAGTTTCATCAATATCTATCCAGTATTAGAACGCAACAAACCCTACATTAGCTACTTGAAATGGGATGGTAGAATTTGTAGTATATTTGAGTAGCCCATGGCATTTTTGAGCTTGTCTCTCATTTGCATTTATATTTCCAATGGTTTAGGTTGCTGTAAGGGTATAAAATGCTGCTATTTCAAATAAGAACCCAGGCCACTTACCATTTTGTGTGAATTACTTAGGCATAATATAGAAAATATGTCTAAAATTAAACAGCTCTATTATTCCCTGAATGGGCTTTTCCCCCCGTTTCTATTAACAACTACCTCTTAAACATTGTAGTAAATTTTATGGCCTGTGTTTTTAATGAACACAGCCTGTAGTTATAATTCAGTTATAGGGATAAAATACCTTTCCCACTGATTTATGAGTTGGGGTTTTTTTGCCTTTTCAAGTGTTTGGATTTATATAGTTTCTCCTGATGTTTTACTGTGCAGCCTTGCTGACAGGATGAATGGGTTGAGTCCCTTATTTTTCATTTGGCTTCCTGAAGGCTGTGGGTGTCACTGGTCTCTGCAGTCCTTGCACAGTGCACTGCCTAGATTCTCAGCCATGCAGCCTTCAATGCTCCTCTGGGACTGTGGAGATGAACAGAAATGTGCATCCTCTGGGGGAGTTTCCAGCTGTTTCTGGGAGTACCTGGTTTGTTGTGACCCCTTGAACATTGCACTTGCTGCTTCTCTTTCTGCTCTCAGAATTTGGGCCCTGTGCTGGTTCTGCAGGTTGGTACAGTGGATGGAAAAGGAGACTTTCTCAAGCTCATCCCCCTCCTACTCAGTGATTAACCCCTGAGGTGTGCCCTCGGCTGCACCCTGGCACAACCCTGCTCCTCCTCTGCTTACAGAGCTGACCAACCCTCCTGGGCTAGAACCACTGAACTGGTTTTATATGGAACATTTATTCCCTTTCTGTCAAAAGTATATTC
This sequence comes from Lepidothrix coronata, assembly GCF_001604755.1. NCBI lineage: Eukaryota > Metazoa > Chordata > Aves > Passeriformes > Pipridae > Lepidothrix > Lepidothrix coronata. The sequence goes on from NW_016690385.1 coordinate 1,302,101, forward strand.
TCTATGTGGCATTTTTTGGTATTTTCAGGTGTCTTTCCTAGCGGAAATGTTGATTTTTTGGGCCACTTTTTGGTGGCTTGAGGGTTGGACCTGAGGAACAGTGGAGAAAATGTCATCTATTATCTTGATGTGCTTGGAGTCAGCAGTGCTTTTAACACCATCTCTGCTAAAAGGTGACGTTATCAGTCATCTGTGAACTTACTAAGTCACTTATGGAACTGATTTTGAGCCTCAACATTTGCTAGAGACACTGAGTATCTTCTTTGTTTTTACAGGTAAATTATAGGCAGAGATCTTTAGAGTTCTCTGATTGAAACAAATCCAGAGAAATTTGGTTTTTTTGTTCTGCGGTGAGCTCAGTTTTAATTCTTGTAAATATTTTTGATAAATTCATGCTTGAAAAGCAAAGCAGAAGGTCTAGTGAGACAGTGGTACCCACAGGAGAGTGAATGAGAAGTGCTCTTCTTCCTGCCACGACACACAGTCCTGGGCTGGGAGCGCTGAAAGGCAACATTGAGGGTTTAAACCCGTTTGAATTTACAATACAAACAATTGTCAATACTTACTCTATCAGTTGTCTAAGTAATCCCGGGCCCTTTCCCCACTTTCATAGTGATTTCTACTGTGTAATTTGCTTGGAAAATGACTGATTTGCATAACTATTTTAAGTCCTACAAATATACTGCTGTTCAGTGTGTTTGTTCATCATCACATAATTGAAACAATTTCTGCCCTGAATTGTAAAAATGTTTTAAATATATTCATGGATAGAAAGAAAAAAAATTCTTTATGTCTCTGCTTCTTTTATAACAATAACAATTCTGTAATGGATTTTTGGAGCAAGTCTTTATAGGTCTTTTGCCCTTACTTTGTTTTTGCTGCTGCGGTTGGAAGCATTCTGATTTTGTCAAACACAGAATTGTGGGTATCAGCCAACCGGGCTCTTTTTATGTACTTTTTTTGCTTGTTTGTTTGTTTAGGAGCATCACTGATTGTGTCAGCCGAGTTCTTGGAAAGAGGGGTTTTCTTAGTTATGCTGTGCTCCCTCTGCTGACTCTGCAGCAACAGAACACAGAAAGGTGCAGGTCCTGCCACGGGGAGTGGGGCAATATTTAGGAACCTGCAGACCAGGAATGTATTAAACGACTGTGGGCAAGGGCTTTGAGTTATTGTTTGAAATACAAAAAAAGATTCACACACTTCGATTTATCCAAAACAAAATTACCTTTTTTTCACGCAAATGTTATCGATTAGACGAAGTCCATTATAATGACAAATACTGTGAATGAAAAAGATATATTTCATTATTGAAGAAAGTATCTCCTAAAGACTGAAAAGTTCCTTGTACTCGGGCATAATCAGGAATATTAAAAATATTTAGATTAATACGACCCCTGCTGAAGAGTGATGTTTTAATGATAACACAGAGGATGGAAAGGGATGGAGGGGAAGATATTATTATTTCTTTGGACACATAGAGAACTGAGAGAAAAGTCTAAATAGTTCCCTTTTAATTTTCACTAGGGAAAAGTAAATGCAGTGAGACGGTGCAATTTTCTCTAAATCGTCCCAAGTTCAATGAGTAAGACCAGGTGATACCATTTTCCCAAGTGTTACTGGAATTGCTGACCAGCTCCACCTCCCAGAGGCATCAGTGAATCACTCTGTGAATGCAGTGGATCACCAGACCCTCTGCCTCACATTTAGGACCTGAAAACAGCAGTGACAAAAATGTTGGCTTCAGCTACTTGACAGTTGCCACACAGAATTTCTGTGTCAGAGGCAAGGAAAGAACTGAGTTTTTGGAAGGGGAATGCAATTGTGTTATCACAAGACTGTCCATTCTCATAGTCCTTCTGCAGCGTTCTCATCTAGAATATCAAGGGAGGTCTTTAAGTCAGTGGGTGTGGTGCCATCACTTAGGGTAGATGTGTTTTTGCAAGGCACACATAAAGCATTTTGTTGCTCCTCCTAATAGATGAATTGAATATACAGCTGCTCCTTCACTATCTCTAAATTTTTGTTAAAAGCCAGGACTGATTGTGTGATCTTAACCAACTTATGTAGGGCATCAGAGAAGTCTGAGCTGGCCTTAATTAATCAGTAAAAATACCATTAAGTTCTGCAGTACTTGCTTGAGTTTACTTGACAAACTGACACATTCATACATGAGAAGAAATTCAGACTATTCCATTAAATATCTTTTAGTTAAGGAAAAAAAATCAGTATTTACATCACATATATATTTGTCCGTATTTATACCTGTCCGTGTCATATAATAATATCATTGCCTTGAATTTAATAATGTTTCCAACTGAGAGGCTTTATCTATTGAATTTTTTCTTCTGATTTTCTGTAACTCCTATGACGTTAGGGTGTTCCGATTGCTTCATTAAATACCTCTAGGGTCATATTTTGGTAGTTTTGTCTGGAAAGAGCGTGTCTAGAATGTAGTGTAACAGGCCTTTCAGGTTAACTGAGCACAGGTAGTGTTTATGGTAAAGAGGAGCTCGTGATCCAAGATGTTTTTCATGCCATGGTAATCTCTTATGTTATATTTTATGTTTTCCTAATATGAAAAATGCAGCAAATAATTGTCTTAGAAGCTGGAAAGCAATTCAAGTTCAGATTGCTAGGGAATGAAGTGACTTAATGATATGATATTTCTCTAATCAGCACCAGAATAATCAATTGTGAGCTGTCACTGTGGATCCCAGTCAGAATAGACCTGCATCAGAGGAGTCCATGTGCCTTCTTTCCCTTCCTTGCACACCACACTCAGCAGTGGCTGCAGGAGTTTACATGCAGGTGAAGGGAGTTCTGACAACTGGTTTCCTATCTCAGTGTTATCTCAGCAGCTTTATCTCTTTCGCTTCTGGTCTTTTTTGAGGATTAAATGGTAAAGCTCCTCCATCTGACTTCCTGTGAGTAACGTCCCTGCTGCTGTTCTGCACAGCCCTTTGCTGGCTGAGAATGAGCTTTGCACATGAAAATCGTTTAAACCAGACAGAAGCTTATTGGTCTCTTACCTGGATGTCACAGGAGCTTATGCGAGTTTTATGAAAGAATTCTGTGGGTTTTGGTGTTGATTTGGGTTTTTTTTTAAAGCCATGAGAAGACAATTAGTTGTTGGTTTTTTCCCAGAGAGAAATGTTGGTGTTTTGGCAGGGGGGGCTGGGTGGAAAGACAAAATACACAGCAAAAATCAAGTAAAGCTATATGCAAAATAGGAATATTTGTAAACTAACTATTAAACATAGGAACACTTTTCACTTTCTGGTTTTCAATAATGAAAGAATAGCGCACAAAAGGTTTTCTTTATTCTAGTATTGCTAATATGAATCTATCTGGAAAGTGAAATTCATTGTTTCTACTGTAATAGCAAACTTTATTAAACTGAGCAAGGTATCCATAATTTGATTAAGTCGTAGGTGAAGATTTGAACATAAAAACTGTAATGAATGATTGGTGTTTTGTACCCAAAACCTGAGCAAACCTGAAAATTCTCATAATTCAGAAATGTTTATGAACAATATTAATTTGGGATTATTGATGCCGAGCTGTTTTGTTGTTTAAAGAAATGCTATAATGTGCAACTTGTTATCCAGAAATAGAGAAAGAAGCACCAAACATCTCTCTTGTGATTAGTTTGTACTTTTATATTCTTACAGAACAGAAACGACTGCACTGACATCTTCAAGATGCCTTTAGCAACCTTGAATTTACTGGTACCTTTAAAAGATTGCTATTAATTGGTATTTCTGTGCACCAGTGTTGTTTTATTTCTTTTTGGTTTTTTTATCCAAGCAAATATGTGCATGATGAGGAAGTCAAATTTAGTCCATTTGTTGTCATGAAATATGGTAAGAAAATATTCATTTACCCCCTCCTTGAACAGACATCATAGTAAGTCCTAGAAATAGAATCCCGATAGCTGGAAAAGCACAGAATTTGCTTTATTAGATTTTATTTGTTTAATTTGCTTTATTTGATTTTACTTTAACAGAAGACTTCAGATACACTTAGGTGTATGTCTAGTGTCATCTCTAGGTACCTTTGTGGACATCTCAGATGAAATTATAATATAGGCAACATAAGGATTTTTAAAAACTAAAAATAGATGTTTTTTGTAGTAGTATGATTTAGCAAGGCCTTTTTAGTTCCCTGAAGATCAGAAGAACTGATATTACCAGTCATGGGATATTAACCTCTGGAAGGGATGGAGTTTATAGGCTTTTGACTAAAGACTTGTAAATGGCTGTTGACTCCAGATTTTATTACCTTAGAGCAGTAGTAGGAGGAGCACAAAGCAGAATTACTTTGTGGCCTGGTGAAGCTGAGAAGTGCAGCCACAATTGCCAGGGTTTCTCTTCAGGGCAATTTCAGCATTTGTATTTCCTCTGCTCTCAGTATGTACAATGCATGTTTGACGTGGATGGACACACAGAAAACAACAATTAATAGAGAAAAGCCAGCATGCATGAAACACAATCCCTCCTCTTCAGGGATTGTTAATGACAGGTTATTTTTTAATTCTTTATCTTTAGTTTGCTGCTTCTAAAACTTCATACAAATCTAAAACATCACAGATTCCAGGCTAGAAATACATTTACTATGAAACCACTCTGGTGTTATTGGTAGACTTTGCTGAAATAATTTAGCTGTGCTGACTATGAAGCCAGAGGATTCCTGCTAAGGAATTCCTGTGGCCTCTTAGCTTTTGGGGCCTGTGCCCAGCAAGCCAGACCTCTGGACTTCCCTGCTTTGCTGAGTCTTTCTGAGCTGTAGTGTATCTGCTCGTAGGGAATTTCTGTATTAGAATGATTCGGGACTTTCATTGAATTAATCCCATTGAACATCATCACCTTCTCCAGAACATCCCAGTCATTCCCGAGTGTGAGGTGAAACACAGCCTGGCTTGACTTGTTGTTCAGCTCATAGTGCTTGGCAAAGGAGCTTTTGAACTTGAAGAGACAAAGTGCTCAGGCTGTAACGGGGACCTGCCTGGAGCCATCCTTCTTCTTCACGCCTGAGGCAGCAGATAGAAAGTGGACATAACCCTTGATGTCACTTGCTTAAAGGAATATAAGCCCTTTAAATGTTAGATTATATATTTCTTTTTATATTTATTAAGGATTTGTCTAGTAATTACAAAAATGGGCTCTTAAGGAATCTATTCTATTTTGTTGCTCTGTTTGGAAATCTGTTTAAGGAAGGCAGCTCCCAGAGTTGATGGCCAGGGACTTGTACTTCCTACTCACAGAAAAATTGACTGTGTGGAAGGTAATATATAATAAGATAATACATACCGAGGTACTCTGACAACCTGTCATGTACTTTCCCCAGATAATTGTCGCTTGTGGTAGGTAGAAATTCTATTCTGTACTTGGAGACAGATCTTGCTTTCATTGCGGATGACATGAGATAATATCCCATCCATGATAACATGAGAACATTCAGAACAGGATAACATACAGGATAACACGAGATAACATCCCATGCAGAAGCCTTTGGGAGGGGGAGTGGCTGGGAATACAGGAGCATCTGTTTTGTCCCCACTGCAGTGAGAATTTCTCATCTGAAATTTAAGAATAAGAAAGATCTTTCGCAACCTTTCTTGTCAATGTGCAAGGTAGAAGAATTAAAGTGTTGTGCTGGGAGTCCCAAAAGGTGGAAGAATGATGGTGACTTTCCTGAGGAAATATTAAGGGAACTGTAGCCACTGCTGGCCATTGCTCCCCTGGCACTCCAGCACAGCCAAGGGGGATCACAGTCACTCCTTTGCTCACCAGTAGCTCTGTCAAAACAAAGGATGAGCTCCAAATTATGGAACAGGTCTGTTCCACTGCAGTCATTTTGCAACAGCAGTTTTGGCAGTGCGACAGAGTAGCTTTGATTCAAAGCAGATCAAATCGAAGTTTCTGTTATCTGGAGGTTAAAGGCTACTTTCTTGATTGGGTCTGAAGTCCAAATTAAACAACCAAACTGACCAAGCTATTTTAGTTCTGTAACATCTATTCTATTTTTAGATTAGAATGTTCTTTTTATAAATCATGGAAAATTAAACACAGACACGAGTTATAAAATAGTCTTTTGCACTTGCTGTAACTTACAGACTTTTTCATATTTAAAATAAGTCTAAATCGAGGATTTCAGTCCAGGTATCTGTCAGAAGAGAGGCCTTGGAAAAACATTTTATATCTCAACCTAAATTCACTCCATTTGCAGAAGATTTTTGCAGATTGAAACTTTTTGTTTACTACTTTCAAGATTTGTATAAATACATATGGAATTTGAAAAATCATGAATTAAATTTCCTTGAGCCCTGGGTTTAAGATTGGGATAAAACCTTTGACAAACTTGAATGAGAGAAGATTTCAAGTATTTCTGTTATTTCGAGGAAAACCACCACTATTTAACACCAACTACTTTTTTTTTCTTAATAGGAAAACCCTTAGGATTTTCAGGCACTTGGGAAGAATGATGATTAGAATTTGCAAAACTGAAAAATTAATTGTGAAAGACTTGGGATTCTATTCATGTGCATGCTATTGAGAGATGCAGTTAAAGTCAGTGTTATCTGTCTATTAAAAAAAAAAAAAAAGGTGATTTTTTCCCCACTTATACTGCTTTAATTTCTTTATACCAAAGACAGCCTTTCTGTTCTAAGGCTGAGCCCTGGCTGCCAATTATCTCGTTTGCTGTTATGACTTGAGATGTCAGAGCCTTCCTAAGAACCTCAAAGCTGAATTAACTGCCCAGTGCCAGCCATGCAGTGTCATTATACATCTAATGTGTTATCTGATGACAAGCCAAAGGGTAGATGGGACCTAAACACTCCCCTAAAACCTACACCTGAGTATGAGTTTGCATCTCAGCCCTCTGGATGTGAGACAGTTGGGCCTGAACACATTACAGAGATAATGAACTTCTTTTAAAATGTCTTTGTTTGTTTGTTTTCAGGGATTACAATGGTTGACACAGAAATGCCGTTTTGGCCCATTAATTTTGGAATTAGTCCTGTGGATCTGTCTGCAATGGATGATCACACCCATTCCTTTGACATAAAGCCATTCACCACTGTTGACTTCTCAAGCATTTCTTCCCCACACTATGAAGATATTCCTCTAGCGAGAGCTGAGCAGTCAAGCATTGATTATAAGTATGATATCAAGCTCCAGGATTGCCAAAGTAAGCTTTTACTTTTTTAAAATATTTTCTTCATGGTCAGTCTGCTTCATTGTCTGGAAGGTAGCAGAGATGTCCACGAGATATTCTTGCAGGGCAGATAGAAAAGACAGAATACCTATGGCAGACCTTCACCCTTCCAGGGCAGCACCTGGAGATTAGGCAAAGTATCATCAAGTATCCAAAATTACATGAAACACATTTTATTAGAAGCATGAACCCCTGCATTTGTTTCTGATACGGTCCTTTTCCTGTACTTTGTGCTTAACCTGGCCTTTGAAGCTGTATGCACAAGATGCAGAATAAATCTCCTGGCTGTTAAGGAATGCCCCAGCATACACAGCATATTAATTATTAATGTGTGCAGCTTTTAAATTCCAAATGACCTAAGAAACTGATGGGATAGAAATATTGGCTACGTCTGAGTCAGCATTGGTATAGCTGTTGCCAGTGTTCCTGGATTATTAACATACTATGAAACGCGCTGCTCTTCCCCTAGTTAAGGTAAAAAACCTGCACTGAACTCTCCTTTAAAGAGAGGAAGGGACCTATTCTTAAGTAAGTTGTTACTGCATTTCTGCTCAACGTAGGAATGTGAGTTTGCTGTGCCTGAGATCCACTTCTCCTACTTAGATCTGGCATTACTTTTGTTGACACTAATCAGTACAGGAACTCTTTCAGGGAATTCTTGCTGGGAAAATTGTGGTATTTCATTTTGGTTGCACAGCAAAGCAGGTGCTATGTATCTATGAGTACATTTTTTCAGGTAACAATTTGTATTCCTTTTGTTTAATTAGAAATATTCATAACACTTTAATAACAAGCTGGAAGGTACAGGAGAGTTTAGGTAGGATAAATCTCCCTGATCTTTACATAGATAATTTTCCACTTTTCTTTTTCTTCCCAGTTTATATAGTAAAGAAAAGTTTCTAGTCTATACGGTGTAGCCAGTCTGGAAAAAGAAAAACATTTACGTTGTTGTAATACTGTGTCTGTTACATCACTCCTGAGACGAGGCTGATGGAATGTTCTGGTGTCAAATGTCACAGCTCTCTCCTGTGGCCAGTAATGATTGATTTAAAGATATCATAGTTACTTTTTGAGCTTGTTCAATATTATAAATTGTTCTCTTAATTAGAAACTTTCAGAAGAGAAAATGTATCTCTAAAATTAAACAGTGTTCCCTGGGAGAGAGCTAAATTTCTTTAAATATCCAATATTATATTATCCTATATATATATATATATATATATAATCCAATTATATATTATTCAATGTATAGGTCTATTAGACACTTAAATATTTTTTAGCCTAGGTTCGACACTCCATCCCATCTCCCTGCAGTAGTTATCAACACCTTAAAGGAATACAACCAGATTAGATACTGAGAGGAGGAAAACCTTTCAAATATGAATTCTCCATACATAAATTTTTAATTTCCCTGTCTTCAAATCATTCCACACTACAGAGCTGAAAACTGGATCTGGAATACACTTTCTACATCAGAATCTGCCCTTCCAGCTTTTTCAGCCCATATACTGCCAGTGAAACAGCAGCTTCCATCCCTTTGCAACCTTTGTCTGCTGCTCATTTTTTGTCATGGAGAGACCTGGGAATCTGGATGTGTTTACTGTGATTGCTGGTGATTGTTCCTCGCTGCTTCTTCTACATATTTCATTATACTTAGAGTTTATCATGTAAATCTTCCCTGTGCACAGGTGCAATCAAAATGGAGCCTCCTTCCCCACCCTATTTTGCAGAGAAGGTTCAGCTGTACAACAAACCTCACGAGGAGTCTTCCAACTCACTCATGGCCATCGAGTGCCGCGTGTGCGGGGACAAGGCCTCGGGGTTCCACTACGGGGTTCATGCCTGTGAGGGCTGTAAGGTAAGGGGGGCACAAAGGCACTTTTTCTGAAGACTCGATACTATTTTTCATCTGAATAATCACTCAGTAAAATCACAGATCTGTGCTTTTAAGAAAACAAAGTTTCAGGTCTTTAAGGAAATTGTTCTGCATGTACTTTATGACTTCATAAGTGTTTTTTAAATGAAACTTGCTTTTTCTTGTCTACCTTACTATTTATTCAATTTTTTTGTGCATTTCTTTCACTTTTGTCAATTATGCAATTATATTTCATTCCTGCTGTCCTGGAGGTCACATGCAGAATCTGAATTCACAGAACGCAGCAAAAGCATACTTGTGCCCGACTCCAAAGCACTGAGCAATTTAAAATTCAGGCTCTGTTATTCTGATTGATTAGAGTTTCTTTACCCAATTCACACATTTAGAGAATTCTAATGGTATTAAAGAGTGTGGCTTTCTGCTTTAAAACTCCACTTTTTTTTATGTCAGTGATATTTAGTGTTCATAGCACATAAAGGAGAAGTGGATGGTGTAAAAATTGCAGTCCTCAAGAGTGAGAAAAGAAATGTCAGGGAAAGAAATCATGATAATTTATTAAGTTCAAAGAAAAACATTAGAGTTTAATGTGAAACTTCCATGTTATCTATTTCCAGTATCTTGAGGAAAATAACTAATAGGAAAGATCCAATCCAGAGCTTAAATAAAATTTTAACATTGAATTTGGAACACACATAAAGCAAAAAGTATTAGGTAGATTACTTAAATTACGGTGAATTATATAAGAGTTGACATTATGCTTTTATTATTCCCTGTGAGATAAAAATGGTGATAACTTTGGATAAACTTTATTAATTGATTATGAGTGATCTGAGAAAGCACCTTTAGACTATAAAAAGAGAAATAACCCACAACATTTTTTATTTGCTAGAGATCAAACTGCTGTTGGCAGAATTTTTTGTTTGTTGTGGTTTATAAAAAATTTTCTACATTGGTAGTGAACTTCAAATTTTGAAAATGTCCTGTTTATTTCATAGTAAATTGTCCCATGAGCAGTGGAGCAAATGGAGCTTTGCTTCCTTTGGCATTGTGCTCTTCATGCTCAGCTCCCAACTTGCATCCCCAGTGTCCTTTAAACCCCACTGATTCCCATAAGCTTTGCCAGCTTTCTGAGAATTTTAGCCCTCTGTCAGTTGAAAATGCCGGATGAGATCAGCACAGGAGCAGACAGGATGGTCACAGGAGCTTTGTTTCCTTTGGAAATCCATCTGACCCAAAGGTCAGTTCGCTGTGTGTGTAGAGAAGGGAGATGGTGACACTGGCAGTTCCTTGCATCCTTTTACATGTTTTTATGTTTACTGCAGGGCTTTTTTCGAAGGACAATCAGATTAAAGCTAATTTATGACAGATGTGATCTTAACTGCCGTATCCATAAGAAAAGCAGAAATAAATGTCAGTACTGCAGATTTCAGAAATGCCTCGCTGTTGGAATGTCACACAATGGTAAGTGCACAAAGCATATTTTAAAATAGCAGTGTTTCATCTGAAAAATAACATGGCACATGAATAAGATTATTGAATGTGCTGCTTTAACACCTGGGGTCTTCAGTTTCTTTACACCAGGCAGATCAGAAATATATGTTAGAGACATTGCCCCTGAGTTTAGGAGGCTGCATGTGACTGGAGATGACTTTCGACATAAAAATCAGAGAGGTGGAGATTTGCCTCTCTTGATGCAATACGTAATGTAACATATCAATTGGTTTTACTCTCCATTACACCCCTGGTAGTTCTCCCTGATCATATTTCCAGTGTAATTGTTATTTTTCAGTTCATGGTCTTGTTTTCTGACAAGGTTTTTTTGCATGCTGTAGCTCAATGTGTCTTTCCTGTAAGCTGAAAACTTAATAACGAAAAATGGACTACAGAATGTGCTGAAACTTTGGAAATAATAGCAACTTGAATTTGCAAGTGGAATTTGTAGTCTTAGACAGGCAAGGTGTTTGCAGTGCTCTCTGGTTCTGTGGTTGCCTTTACCATAGGTAAGCGGATTACATGAAGCATATCATGGTACTGCCTTCTTGCATAGAATTTTTAAGAAAGTCCCTCTGAACTTTAAAATTAACGGAACAATTCATGTGGAAATACTTATGAATGTTTGGACAGAAAGATATAATGAAGATTCTTTGTTGCCTTGCTTTGGCAAAGCTGAGTAAAAACAGGAATTAACTGTCATAACATAGAGACTTATGTAATTCTAAGGGTAAAGAATTGCAAACATGACTGGGAAAATAATTTCTCTGTGGTTTTTTTAGAACTTTCATTATTTTCTATATAAAAAATGAGTGTACTGTCCCCAAGAGGAAAGTTTAACTGTGGTTTGCAAAGTTAATACATGCACTGAATGTAAATTGGTATGGGAAATGTTTTCCTAATAGAAAATATGGTTTTCAAATTCCTGGGATGCAACAGTAACACTCAAAAATAAATCTAATTTTGAAATGCTACTGTGGGTATTTTTATAGTAATTCAGGAGGTTTTATTATTATTATTTTCGAGGTGCATGCCAAATTCTCCCATAACCCAGCAGTTGTGTCAATGGGAACCATGTGCAGTTCCATCGAGAAGGGGAGGGCCAAGACCATTCTCTCTGGCTTAGTAACATAAAGAATAGCTTTAAAATTAACATTTCACCTGCCATTCTTTCCTGTTCAGCCACTACCAAGGCAGAAGCTGTGGCACCGAAAGGGCCCGTGGTTACAGGAGCTGGAGGGAGGGATGGAGAGGAGCAGAAAAGGGCAAAGCCACTTGTCCCGGGGCTCAAAGGAACATTTTTCTTTGCTCCAGCCGGGAGTTCACCTAACAGGGCGTTGGTGTTTCTATTCCAGTATTGGCTTCTACATTTGCCTTGTTTGGTTTTTTTGCCCACTCTGGTTACATTACATTGCATGAAACGCCCTCATTCCTTCATAATTTATATACAAATTTATAACAAAGAGTGGAATTTCACCTTTGAAGACACAAGCCTTTATGGAGGAGCAAAAAGAAATGCAACACTGCATGTTGTCAATGACACTGAGACACTTCTTACTGTTATATCTACAAATTAAAGTTCATCACATCACATGGAAATTGTAAAGGCTTGGAATCAGAATGTGGATTATTTGTGCCTGAGGGTTCCAATCTATGTCTGTCTTTGTGTAGATATATTATTGCAAAATGATCAGGGCACTTGCAAAAATGGGGAATGCCAGGAGACACTGAGCAGCTACAGCCACATTTTTTCATGTATAAATGCTACATACCATTTGGCTAAAGGTTAAAAAAGACAGTAGTGTTCTCATGCCTTGAATATTGTTTTCCTTTCCTTCTCTAGTCACAGTGCTGCTCTGTGTTTAACCCTGATTTGCTCAGATTGTATTTTGAAGCACCACTAAGCAGAAGCTTGGTTCTCTTATTTTAGAAATGTCATTCACTTTTTTTCTCTTCTACTATAAGACTTTACTTTTATAAACCTAAGTACTGTAATGGAAAAAAGAGACATGGCAATATGTCTTTATCATCAGTTCTGGAAGCAGTGAATTGCTCAGTCTGGGCACATGCCTTCAGTAAGGTCAGACAGGTACCCACCTTGGTTTTATCTTGTGTTTTCTAATGTAAGAAACTGTATTTATGATCTGTGTGGGGACTCCTTTATGCTCAAAAACAATCTAGACAATCAGAAGAATAGAGTGTCCTACAGTGTGTCCTACAGAGTGTCTATAAGCAATCACAGTGACTTTTCCAGGCAGTAAAATCTGTAATTAAGGATAAATATTCTAGTTTTTCCACAGAAAGCCGGAGGATGTAAAGTAGCATACTTTACAGTGTCTTACCATATTGGTTTTATATTACTGATATTTGGAGAACTGCAAATGCAAGTAAAGGAAATAACTGCCAAGGAAAGACAGAGATCTCATGTTCCAGCTGCGGGCACATGCCCAAACTTGCAACATCTTGTATTGCTGGGAAAGAAGCTGCCACCTGAAGCCCTTCCACCCTCGCAGCAGGAGCAGCAAGCCCTGATTCCAGCAGCTCATGGGCTTGTCCCTGCCCTTGCCATCCCTACAGATTTGGATTGATCCCCTTCCCAGGCTCCTGGGAAATAAGGCAGTGGCTGAGGGCAGATGGAGGAGAGAGGAGATGAATAGAAAGGAGGATCAGTGGTCCAGGGTATAGAAGATGAGGCCAGGGGCACAGGGGAGGTGGAGGGCAAAGCAGGAAAGGATGTCACCCATCCTTGAAATTTTCCTCAACCACCAGAAGTGCTGTGAGTTCTTATCCACCCTCTGAACTCTTTTTCCAACCTAACCTTTGTAAGCATTGTCATCAGTCCCTTCTTTCTTCTCATCCAAAATCTCACTTTTCAAACTCCTTCCATAAACCTCCTGGTGCCTGACTTTTGTGTCAGTCCCTTGAAAATGACAATGACAATGATTTTTCCAAAAGGAAACCGATAGGCTGGTCTCACAAAACTAAATTTTGCCCCACATTTTGCCCACAATGCTGTAAAACATCGAACACAACCTGCTGCAACCAATATAATATTTTAAAATATATTCTAAACATTAAAAAAATGTAAGTCCTATGTCTATGAAACTATAAGATAAGAATGCTTGATTTACAACTCTCCATGTTGTTAATGAATTGTTATATTTAAAATATACTTTTGAGTCCTGATCACCTTTTCTTTAGGAACCTTTACTCTCATCATTCATGAATTAGATCAGAAATCTTCCCAACACTCATGTTCATGAAATAGGGACAGTGTTTAAAAGTGGGTCACGAAAGATCCACTGATACTAATGCACCCCAAAACCACTCATTTAGAAAGAAACAACCACATGTGGGAATGACAGATTGCTAATAAACAAAAGATCCATCAAAAAATAAAGAGGCATAACAGACTTCACCCCAAGTTTGGGGCAGGAAGAGACAACCCCACTGTGGCACTTGGTTTTTCCATTTCCACTTACAGAGAAGGAATTGAAAATCATAGTTTTTAAAAAATAAACCAGGAATATTATCTTTCTAGAAAAATTTGCCTCATGAGCCCCCATGCCAAGTATTCCTCAGAAAAAAATACCAAATGTCTATGCAGCTATAATCATGTGTCATTTGAAATAGTCTTTCTCTGCCTCTTTGGCCTTTCCATCCCTAGTACATTATGCATAAAGGTGTTTGCATTCATAAAATTTAGCTCAGTGAAGACAATTCTCTGATTTAACATTAATTTTTCATGTGGTTTTGACTGTATGTATAAAAATTATACAGTGTCTCAAACACATGGAAACAAAAATGAGACATGATTCCAATAAGGAAGAGTACTGAAAAATAATGCAGTAATGGATAATATTCAGCTTTTATAATATTTTTCAAGCAGACATCTCAAAGCACTTTTCAGGAAAATAAGTATCACCATCACAAAATAAAAATAAATGGCAAGTGAAAGAAGGTATCTACTCTAAAACTATTAACAGTAAATGAAGTATTTGCAGTATGATGAATTCCAATGCAATATTTAAATTAATAGAAATAATTTTATATTAGAAGCACTGGGGCTTATAACACCTGGCTGCTTTGCACAGGTAATTTGATGCCCTTTGCTGGGGATAAGCACACCAGAAATGGGATTCTGGAACACCCTCAGTCAATCCTATTTTGCGTTTAAAAAATAGGTTCAATGTAAGTTGTTATTTCTTATTTCCAAAGAGACAAGAGACTGCACAGGGATCCAGCTATAGGATAACGGGCATATTTAGCAAACATGGCATGCATTCTATGCTGTCACTTTGAACTAAGACTGTTTGACGCTGGCTTGCGAGAGTACATCAGTACATGAATGTGGAAAGCTTCTGTAAGTTTTAAAAAAGAAGCTATCCCCCTCGATTCCAGTGAACTTCCTTGAAAAAACAGGCACTAGTTGAATGTCTGAATTTCTAGCACTGTGCTTGTTACCAGTCTGGCTTCTGTTCTTTAAAATAATACAACTATAGAGCTTATTTATTCTCTAATGACAAAACAATCTCTGTTTTGGAAATCCCTGATCTTTTCAATAAAGTCTCTACATTGAACAACTGTGTGTCAATAATCAGGGGCACAGCTGGTGCCACATCACTAAGAATGTTCCAGGAGATACCTGATTAAAAAGGGGAGTGGCTAGTCCTTTCCAAAATAAACACCCTTAATATAATCATCTATATGTATGATCTTAACAGCACTTTTGCTTTATCCAAGGAAGACACTAATCACTGAAAAAATATTCATAATGTTTCTATTTCCCCCAAGGCCAAAATGCAAACTTTTTATTTCTTCTTTCCGTGTTTTTGTTTGTTTGTTTGTTTGTTTTGATGCTCTTTTGTTCTGTTTTGTTTTCATAATATAAAATCAATTCTGTTTACCAAAATATCATGTGATAAATCAGTCTTGGTCTTGATGGCTCATCTGAAAGACGACCCAGTTCAGTCCCCATATGAATAAATAGTGGCTTGGATAGTGAGTACATGGGTGTAAAAGTAGGAGATTTAGAGTCTACCCTGGGTTAGTATTGAGCAATTTTGAGATCACATGATGGTAGAACCATTTTGTGTTCTTTGAATACTTCACATACATAGAGGTACCATGAAGAACTCAGTCTTTTCTGGCTGTTTTTTTTCCCTGGACAACCCACTTTCTCATTCCATAATTCTTATGGTAACATTTTTTAGCACTTGCTACATTAAGTTCTGCTGAATTATTTAGGAATTTATTTCTGCAAGGCATGTGAGGGCTTTGTTTCTAAATAAATGAAAAATCTGAGATCCATATGGTGATTTGCCCCGAACAATACAAAGCTGAAAGGTGGTTCCTACCCTAAGCCAACAGAATTTTAATATCTTAAATATTCTTTAGATTTTATTTAGATTGGAGGCAGAATCACGGCGTTTCACCAACCCTGTTGGGTGAGCTGACAACAGATTTGCATTTCCAAGCAAGGTTTGGGCACATAGATTATTTCCTCTTAGAGGTTTGTTTGTTTACATTTCTTTAAAGCTCTTCAGCTGGTTTGCTTGTACTTCTGGAGAAGATCCTTCTTTCTCACTTGCCTTACCGCTGGTTTAGTATAAGCTTCGAGAGGCCACAACAAAAGGTGCCAGCAAAAGCTCCTCAGGTGTGCTTTTGGAGGGGCAGGCACAGCCCCGGTAACCGCTTGTCCTGTTCTTCAGCCATCAGGTTCGGGCGGATGCCGCAGGCGGAGAAGGAGAAGCTCCTGGCAGAGATTTCCAGCGACATCGACCAGTTAAACCCCGAGTCGGCCGATCTGCGAGCGCTGGCCAAGCACTTGTATGACTCATACATCAAGTCCTTCCCCCTGACCAAAGCCAAGGCGAGGGCGATCCTGACAGGAAAGACGACAGACAAATCAGTTAGTTCCCTCTTTTTTTGTCTTCCTTTCTTTTGAGTAAATGATTTACCGCGCTGACAACACATGTCTTTAAAAAAAAAAAAAAAAAAGAACAACTTTGCTGTTGGCAGTTACATATTTCAAGCTGT
>NW_016690385.1:1319329-1479879 GCF_001604755.1 Lepidothrix coronata
GTGTGTAATTATATATCCTGTTTCCTCCTCTTCATCCTAAAAATGTCACCAGGCCTGATCCTTTTTTCTGCAGCTGCCCACCGTGGAAGGTGACAGAAGTTTGGGCAGGGCACCTACAGTGTTTTCCTCTTCCATTTTCCAGACGTTTCCAGAAAGTTTGTTTCTGAGGTCCCAAGCACATCCACAAACCCTACTTGTGTCCTGTAAGGGTCTGTAAAGTTGTCACAGAACTCAATCAATGTGTGCTTTGCTGCTCTGCTGTGCTAGGTACTTAACAAACATCTGTGCCCGTGAATTACAAGAATTTTTATATGTATGTGAATTTACATATATGTGTGAATTTATATATATATGTGAATTTTTATATATATATGAATGTATATATATATGAGTTTATATGTATGTAAACTTATATATATGTGAATTTATACCTCTATATGATTTTTATATATGAGTTTTTATACATATATATGAATTTTTATATATATATTTGAGTTTATATATATGTGAAAATATATATGTGTGAAAAAAAATAAATATGCCATCAATTACATTCTCCTTTTTTATGAAAAGTTTTTAAACTGTGACAGATTAGATTTCTTTTACTTGGTGCTCTCCTAGAAACAACAGAAATAAATGCCCTACTATTACTAAAACATGCATTTTAAAAACCTCTTCTACAGTCTTGGTATTCCCCTATGTCACATATGCATCCAAATACACATATGTATATTTGTATATGTGTAAAACTTTCCTGCTGCCAAAATGTCATTACCTCTTGAAAAATGCCTTGTCCTCCTGGCTTTCCTTGGTGTGCTGTGTTTATTTTCTCAGTTTCACACTCAAATCTTTAGTGCAAGTGGAAAAATAATGTCACAGCTCCCCCAGTTGAAGTGAGTGCCGTGGGCTGAGGTCGGAGTGCCCTGGGGCAGTGGCAGCCCTGGGGCAGTGGCAGCCCTGGGACAGTGGCAGCCCTGGGACAGTGGCAGTGCCAATTCCATTGTCTCGGAGCAGCAGAACACGGATTTAACTGGCAGTTGTGGAGGCTGAAATTCTCCCCTGGGGATACAATTATTTCAGCTCACAGACAGCTCTGTGCACTGACTGCACTTCGAAACTGGTTTAGTCAAAAAGGGATAGAATTTTAGGAGTTTCTAGAACCTAATTCTGTGGGAAAGGACCACTGACTATGTATAAGAAGGGCTGGGTTATTTTTGAATCTGTTCTGCAATATAAAGTGAATATAAAACCATGGGAATGATTTTCATTCATGATTTATTCATACAGGCACACCTGTATGAATAAGGCATTAGAATCTATAATCAGAAATTTTAAAAAGCATTTCTCTAGTCCAATTGTTGGTCTCTAATTCCTTGTATTTTAATTAACTAATCGTGTAGGTTAACAAACCTACTTATATCAGTGAATATTTGTTCAGTGCAGCGATGAACTAGTCTGTCATTCCTCCTGTAAAGAAATGATTCTTTAAATAAACTTGAGAAATCCTCAGTTAACCAATTCTTTAAAACCAGGAGCTTCTTTGGCATATTCCAAAACAGATTGTTTCCAGATCCTAATGAACATATTCTGGCACTACTTTTTCTAATCTGCTTTCAAAATCGCTTTTTTCCAGTTGAGTTTATTTCACAGTCAAACTCCTGCTTGTGTTCTGATTTGTACTGCTGTAGTTTGTATCATGTTATTTGTGTTTTCTTTTCCATAGGCAAGTTGTGTGGGTTTAAATATATCCTAACTTAGTTGTTTTTAAAGGAATTAACAGCAAAACACTACATTTATCAGATAGTCAATACCAGAAAGTTAATATTACTTGTAGTATTTCCTAGAAGAACTTGAAAACAACATGGCAGTATATGAAGGAATCAAAATATAATTTAAAAAAGTAATCAAAAAAAAAGAAATCAAAATCTGTCTTTTTACAAAAAAGAAGTTATATACTCAGAAGTGCAAACAGGTCCCTGTGCACTTAACAAATTCTGTTGTATAGAAGCCATTATAATTCAGGTAAAAGGAGTATCATTTTATGTTTTCTTAAGCATTCCAAACTTCCAATTCTGGAATTATTTTGTAAAACAAAAAGCAAATAAAAAAAGAAAAAGCTAAAAATCATGAATATTTTAAAATAGTGTTTCTTAACACCCCCCCCAAATTTTTAAAATTATTTTTAAAAATATCAGCCAAAGTCCAAAGCAGTTTTTTAACATAGATTCACAGACCATGTGAGAAATCTTTAGGAACTATTAGGCCTTTCATTTTAATGCTGTGAGGAATGTGTTTTAACAGGTTTAGGAAAATTTCCCTATTTAGGGGCAACTTCCCTTGGCAGCTCCCTTGTAGATCCCCGAGTGGTGCTGATGAGTTAAACCCCTGTTTGCCACTCCTGTTTCTCAGGAGCCAAGTGCTCCTAGAAAGGACATGTGAAGTAAATTGCCTTTTCCTTCTGTTTATAGCCATTTGTAATTTATGACATGAACTCTTTGATGATGGGAGAAGACCAGATCAAGTGCAAGCACGTGTCCCCTCTGCAGGAGGAGAACAAGGAGGTCGCCATCCGCATCTTCCAGCGCTGCCAGTTCCGCTCGGTGGAGGCCGTGCAGGAGATCACAGAGTTCGCCAAGAACATTCCAGGTTTTGTCAGCCTCGACCTGAATGATCAAGTAACTCTCCTGAAATATGGGGTCCATGAGATCATATACACTCTCCTGGCTTCTCTGATGAACAAAGATGGAGTTCTTATATCTGAAGGACAAGGATTCATGACACGGGAGTTTCTGAAGAGCCTGAGAAAACCTTTTTGTGACTTTATGGAGCCCAAGTTTGAGTTTGCTGTGAAGTTCAATGCACTGGAATTAGATGACAGTGACCTGGCAATATTTATAGCTGTTATTATCCTAAGTGGAGGTAAGTGCTCTCTTATTTAATATGATATTTTATATGATGTAATTGACACTTTTCATTCCTGTCCAAACAGGAAAGTCCTCAGCACTACAGGGTGGGAGTGAGTTTATTTACACATAGTTTTTTTAGTAATTTTCAACTTTCTTAAAGTTGTTTGCCATTTTTTCAGTTTCAGACAGAAAGTAAAAATGTAAATGACTTGCTATTAATGATGGAGCCAGAAGTGCCTGCTGAATCAGCAGTTCATTTAGGTAGAAAACAAAATCAGGCCTGTCTTTGGGAAAACAGGAAGGGTGGAATTTCACTGGCAAGAGCTAAAATTCTGCATGAGATTTTTTCAAACCTGCAATTAGATTGTGTGGCTGGCTAATTGTAGAGAAATAGCTTTGACTCCAGAACAATTTCAAAATATGCGTGGTATTGGGCTTGCAGGATTGTTATGGTGCTTTTTATTGTTTTTTTCATTCATGCAAGATAATGTTTTCCTTTAAAAGGGAGGGGGAAAAAAATGCATTTTTCAGAAAAAGATGGTCTCCTGATGCCTGAGGAAAACTGGCATTGTGTGTCTGCCTAACGTGCTCTGTTCAGGTTTCCTCAGCTGCCCCTTTTGTATTATCTTTACATATTATGCTTTCAGCAAATTATGAATCTGAAAGCCCAGGTATCAGACTACACGCATTCCAACACTTCACTGAAAAAGACACTGAATTTTCAGCTTTTTGCAGCCAGTCAGTGTGTTCTCTCTGTTCCTGAGCTGATGTCACTATTCTGGTTTGGGACTTTAGTTCGCTTAGACACCGTTCTGCTGAGAATTTGAGATATCAGACCTACATTTCAAACTCTCTTACTTTGGCCAACACTATCAAGTTAGTGATGTTGCAAAGATAAAATTTTACCCCACTGATTTGTGTGTATTTTGGCTTAACAAGGAACTGCAGAAATCAACGGGAGGAATGTGCTGAATATTCTGGATTCAGCTCCTCTGCAGAGCAACGTAGAGGATTCTGTTATTAAATTACATTTAAGCAATCAAACACAACCACATGCTATTGTTCTAAAAACAAACATGCTGTTGAGAGCGCATTGTTATGTATAGCTTCATTTAAAATCACCTACAATTCCTCCTGGCATTGTGTTTCATTCAGTAAAAATGTGGTATCACAATATGGTTTATTCGACTAATTCCACTTCAAACAAGGAGAGTTCCCAGAAGACATTTCCTGGTGCAAACCTCTGAACACGATGATCCCTGAGGACTCTGCATTAATTCAGGAAGGCAAAACACCTTACTGGTATATTTTTTTGTTGGCTTTGATGGGGGAGGAGAAATTACACAAACACATTAGGGCACTACACAAAACATGCCAATAATTTGCCTTTTTTAATATATTGAAATTTGACAGACGAGAAAAAGACCTCTCAAAATTCACTCCTAATTGAAAAAAGGGAACTTGCAATCTGCAAAGCCATGTCTTCAGCAGTGTTTGGTTTATATTAGAGGAAACAGATATAATGTGACTAATCTTCCAATTTAGAATGCAGGAGGACAACGATCCACATAAAGTAATTGACTGTGTGGAACTGGATTTATCAACCAGTCTTTTTTTTTTTTTGAGAATCATTTGTAAACAGAGATCTGTAAAGAACTACTGATTTTTAATCACTAGTTCTTAAGTCTCTGAAGCAAATCTGCATAAATATATAAAATCAGTCCTTTCTAGGAAAATCCTTTAATTTCTGGATAACAAAGATCTCACTATCTTTGTTTAGAACTGGGGTGTTTTTTTTCCAAAAAAGCATGGTGGCTACTTGTAAAAACTGAGCTTATATTTTGAAAACAATTGAGCTTTGTTGCCAATTATAGAATGGCTTTTATCATGAATTTTACAGCCAGATATGAGATATATCTGAACTGTGGGACTGTAGTATCTCATGTGGTATGAAACTGAAGTCCTATTTCTCAGCTGTCTCACATGCTTGTGTTTCTGTAAGAGCTCTGTCCTTGCAAAACTGTATTTCTGTAAGAACTACATGAATATAGAACCAGGATGATTTCATTGAAACCAGGATTTCAAAGCCAGTTCTTATTACCTTGAGGACTTTACTAGCTACAGGAATACTGCAATGTTTAAGTCCCTTCAAGAAATCCTGTATACAAATATCTTTATTAAAAAAAACCAGTTTGTGAAACCAGAAAACACCAAGGCAGGTGCTGTCATTGTAAGTGAATCTGTCGTTACCTGAGGACATTCTGTCAGTGCTGCTGGCTCAGGGGTGCTGGCCCTTGTGCAACTCTACAAAGAAGAAAAGGGAAAGACAAAGATAATTCCAGCTGGAACATTACATGTAGAAAGCTTTTCATTGTGAAGTGTTTGGAATTTGCCACACACCCTATAAAACAGTTTAGCCTTTTGATATCAAAACAGCTGCATTTGCCTGTGACATAAAAAGGCAAAAAGCCCATATAACAACAATAAGAGGCTGACAAATAAACTGCAATAGCAACAGAATGAATGTACTTCCACAGTTGCTCATTTTACTGTCTCTGAGCTGCTCAGTGCAGCATCACTCTGTCTCAATGACTCCAAGTGTGACTCTGAACTCATTACTGCAAAGCTGAAGAGTTCTTGCTGTTGGTGCTATAAAACAACAAAAATGGCAAACAAGTTCTTGTATTCTGAATTTAATGCTGATGAGGTAGAGACACTGTGAGGAGTAGGATATCACCTTGTTTGTACAACAGAAATGCTTTCTGCCATTAATAGCAATGGCAAACTCTTATTACAACATTCTTTTAGTTGTGGCAACTTTGCAAAATACACTTCAGCTAAATGAGATTTGGAAAGCTTTATTGTAGGACATCTTCTTCCTTCCCATGGGATTCCTCTGTGCCACTGAGACACATCCTCAGTGAGTGCTGTGCTATACATATTGAAGAACTTGAGGCATCTCTAAAAATGTTATGTATCTCTGAGTCAAAATAATAAGAATATTGTAAGAAGAAGGCTTAAGGAGAACAAGTTGGATGTCTCTGTTTGGGCAGAAAAGAAAATACTCCAAACCTTACTGGGATAACCCAGCAAATTCACTCAAACAGGTTGTTGTCAAATACAGAAAAAGCTCCAAAGGGAATGTTGTAGCATGTTTACACGTCATGGATGAACTTTGGTGTATCATCTTCTGCAGTGTTTAGGATCCCACAGTGTTTGGGTACAGTAGTGTTTGTGGCAGGATATTCCTGTACAGACCCAGGTGCAATAAAGCTGGGGTGTGAATTCAGAGATGCTGCTGCATTCACTTTTCTCGTTTCTGAGTGTGTTCTTTACAGGAAATTTTAAGCCTCAATCCCTGCTGCTTGTTCAAACACTGCATTCCAGAATTTAGCTGCATTCTGAGATCAGCAATATTTGCAGTTTTATCACTGAATAATAGCAAGAAATAGTTCATATTTGACTGCTACACAAATCCTGCTCTTTGTTAGTGCAATGAAATGCTTCATAATCAGCCCAAGAACTGCAGATAATCACTGTAGGTATTGAACCCAAACCCTGGTGACTACAAGACATGTGACAGTCTCAGAAGAAAAACCTCAAACTGCTAACTCATATCTGTCTCAAACTGCTGACTCATGCCTGCCTCAGCAAAAGCAGTAGCATAGTTGTTCACTCAGTCATATCTTTGCCTGTTTTACCATAGTAAGATTTTAGTACGTGTATTTAAATGAAAAATGCACTTGTTCAAGGATATTAAAATGTCAAGACATGCAGATGGCAATTTCATATGTGAGGAGCACGAAAAATATTGTAATTGTTGTTAGGAAACACGAAAGAAGCATCCAAATCTGTGAGTAAATAAACAAAGTGTTTTCCCCTGAGACAGAAAAGAACATCAATTTACAAAAACTGGTACCGGTGGTACTCAGAACTCTGGGGCAATCAGCCCTTCCCAGTTCCTGTGAACATTTTCTTACTTAGAACAACAGCTTCCTGCAGAATTTTCAAACCAAATGAAGCAGCTGTGTGACAAAGAATTAAAACATAACGAAAATCTGGATTAAGAAACATAATAATAAAAAGGGAAACATGGTACTCTCCTGGCACATGGTTAAAAGGCAGGTCACAAACAGCTCACAAAAAACCACTAAACTTCAAAAAACCACTAAAGTTTGTGTATCAGGGAGGATTAAAAGTGGTGTCGAATCCCTTTTAGTTATCTCTCACCTGAATAATTTCAACTATTTGGGCTTCTGTCACCAAATTTCATTGTATCATAAGAAACTCCTTGGTTTTGTCTTTCCCTTCCCTCATCAGTTCCCTTTGCAGTTTTCTCTGTGAGCTTTCAAATAGCAGTTTTTGGTCTCGTTCAGCCTCTTCAAAGGCCTCCACCACAGTGTCACATTCAGTTTCCCATTCCCATTTCTGTTTCTTCCTATTCTCTGGCTGAATGTTTCCCAAGGTTTCCTGTTAATCATTTCCTTTGTATTTTTTTTCTACAAGCCACATCTTTCTGCAGCTCCCTACTGCACAAAACACACCTTTTGGTACATAACCAAATGCATCATAACAGCTTGAAATATACCATAATAGCTGGATGTTAAAGCTTTTGCCTCTTCTTTCCTTTTTTCCTGATATGTTTCTTGGAACAGAAACAGCATTTTCCTCTGCAAGAAATTTTTTCTGAGAAAGTATTGCAAACTGTCAACACCCCAGAAATACGGTCCGTATCCTGAAGTTCTCATTCATGAAAAATCCCTTTTCCTTCAATGGGAATTTTCCTTCCTCTTGAATTGGCTTATTTAAAAATAACATCTGATGATCTCGTAGGCTTTTGCCATAGTCATCTTTTCTGACTCTGGTTCCACTGGGTCATTATAAAACCACCAGACTGGGTTTTCCAAGGGATTTTAAGGATTTTAGCCAGTACACTCTCACTGAACTTCAGTTGACCTTGAGCACCCAAATTTGGGGGTTCCCTGGTAAGTTCTGGACTCAGCAGAGTTGCCTCCTGGGCTCTAAAGTTGACTGGGGAGAAGTGTTCGAATGGGGATTCACTTCTGAAAAACACCCTAAAAATTCCCACAGAGAAGCAGGGGGCAAATGGAGATTAATCTCAGAGGAAATCAAGGCCACAGTCTTTGTGCTTTCTGATTTTTCTCTCCCTGCACACGAGTCAGCCCCAGCTGGTTCAGAGTTCAGCTGCAACACATGAGGCAAATTTAAAGCGATCACAACCCAAAATTATCAACAACTCTGAAGCTCTGAAATTTGGGGAGCTATGGAAAGACATAAAGAAGGCAACTAAATTCTGCAGCACATGCAGTGCATTCAGGTAATCAAAAATAAATCTCTAACACTGATCAAAAATTCTCCATCTAAAAAAAAAGATTTCTTGAAAATATTGCCAAAGGAAATTAATAAAAAGGAACCATTTGTTTGGAGACAACTTTCTGCTTGCAGATGCTTACTTAAAGACTTTCTGAACCATATTTTATGGTGTTATCGGTTGAGTGGGATAAATAAGTGATGTCTGCAAGACAAGCACATTGGCAAACAAATATTGGGATCCAGATTCAAAGTTACCATCATTGCTGTTTGTGAAAAGCTATCACCAGAGCTCACCTCTTTGAGAACTGAGGATCCCTTCCTAATCAGTGACCTTTGTTTTCATGGCTGTGTATACTCATTTGTTTTCCTGCCAACTTTGCCTTTTAGTTTACACTGCAGTTTTTTCCCCGTGAAGTAAAACCCCAATGTATTTATAAAGAGCTTTGTTTTCTCTTGGCCTTTTTTTCTAGTGTACAGCACAAGTCAAGCTGAGTTAGTAGAACTGTCTGCACAGAAAGGTTACTAAAATCATAGGAAATAACTCCCTATTTTTAAAGTTTTTAATAGAGATCAACCTCTTGTCCTTTCTGAAATGAAATTATTGCTTTGGGGAGGTAATTTAAGGCAAGATATAGGCACTGCTTTTTATTGATCAACCCGTCAAATTAGTTTCATAGCTACACAGCAAATGTTATTTAAATTATTGATTCCTTTTTCATGGAGTATTCTTGCAACCAGGATGTGTTACCAGTATAAAGTACTTTAGCAGGAACAAATTCATGGTGGTCATTGTCATATGTGAGGGTTTAACAACGTGAAGCAACTTTGATTGCTTAGACATCGAACATTTTGTTAACTTTCATTGCTGTAGAATCAGATAATTTATTACCTCAAGTTAGAAAACAAATGTTACAAATTCTGTTAAACAGTAATTGCAGCCACTTAAGAATGTATTTGGGGACAGACAGAAATAAGAGAACAGCTAATTATGATGAGGATAATAGTGGTTAAAAAAGACAGACTCTGCCTCTTGCTGAAGGAGCAGCTGTGCCAAGGCTGCCCTGGGCCTCTGGGCTGTGGCAGCACAAGGTACTGACTGTGGCTGGAAACATCCAGCCCAGGCTCCTCCAGCTGGAGCACAACTGGCTGTTGGCATGAGCCCAGAAAAGGCATCTTCTGCACAAGCCACATCTATTAGTCTGTGCCTAAGCGAGGAGCTGATGCAAAAACCAAACTCCCTAATAGCAGCTGCAGTGGGGTGTGGAGAAGAACTGAACCTGTGGTGTTTGAGCGTCCCAGGTTCCTGCGACTGCAGAAGTGGAATTTCTGCCCCTTGTAAACGTTGATGGGTTCACACCCACGTCAGCAGGAAACACCTTTAATGGGAGAAGCTGCATGCGAATCCGTCAGAGTGGATGTTGATTACACACACTGTATCAGAATCCTGGGACTGCTTATCCCCCAACAGTGTCCCACTCTTCCTTTCCACAGACACTCCCAGTTTACTGTGGAAAATGCACTGTAGTGGAGTATAAACCTGTCTCTGTATCTGCGCTGTGCAAAATGCTTGAACCCTTTCTGAGACTAATCCTAAAACTTCTTTGAGCAAATTCCAGTAAAATCTGACAAATGAACACATTAATTGATTGTCAAACAGTTCTCAGGAAGTACCATATGTGAAGGCTTAATATACTGAGAAATGTTTAAGAAATTAAGACATGAGGTCGATGTTTCCATATTCTTCACGAACTCAAAACTCCTGATTTTTTTCCCAGATCGCCCAGGGTTGTTGAATGTGAAGCCCATTGAAGACATCCAAGACAACCTGTTGCAAGCTTTGGAGCTCCAGCTGAAGCTGAACCACCCAGAATCATCACAGCTCTTTGCAAAATTGCTCCAGAAAATGACGGACCTCAGACAGATTGTAACGGAACACGTGCAGCTCTTGCAAATCATAAAGAAAACCGAGACAGACATGAGCCTTCATCCACTCCTACAGGAAATCTATAAAGACTTGTATTAACAACCAGAGTAGTTCTAATCCGCTGACATAATGTATGTTCTTCAGATTGCACTATTTCTTTGAGGGAAAACTTTGCATACCTAAGAAATTACTGTGAAACAGCATTTAAAAAGAGAGAGCTTAGTATAGTAGATCTATTTTATGCATATTGTTTATAAAGACACATTTACAATTTACTTTTAATATTAAAATATCTATATCATGAAATTGTTGGCAGTATTTTCAGAATTAATTTTTTAACTATCTTATTTCTTAAAATTGCTTGTCCAGTATGATTGATGCTTCACTCGAGTTGGTTAAGCATGCAGTTAAATTTTCAACTAAATAAAAGTCTTTCTCCTTGAACATTTCTAGGGAAACATTTTAATATTACAGTCGATTTTGTGCTCCCGAGGCAGCAGCAAAATAAAATTTAGTCACAGCTTAGTGCCACTTCCTGTGAGAGTTTAAAAGGCAAAAGTTAGAAATGTCAGGTGTGACAATGTTTGTGCCTTCCGTGACATGATTTGACACCAACAGAGCTGTAAAGAGGGCTTGGTGGCAGTAAGACTTAGGCCCATCATTTGTGAGCAAACCCAAAAACTAGATACTATTTCAAGAATGAATTAAGGAATATGCACTACTGACTTGGAATAGGTTGGTACAAAACTCTTGGCCTGAGACCTTCCCAAATTATTTGATGAACTATCACTGACCAACATAGTCAAAAACATAATAGAAAGTTGGAATAACGTGACTCCTCCTGAACAAAAGCAAGGTTTGAATTAATTCTTGAGAAGATACAGCTGTAGCGGAAACCCTGCAACGTGAGTTTGACTTCACTGTCAACAGGAATGCTGGGAGATGTTCACTGCTGTTGAGATTGTGAGTTTTCTTATATATGTTGCCCTATAATATCACCTGAGAATTCCACTGGAGCAAAGCACAGGAGAGTGAATAAATTTAACAGTACACTTAGATTCACATTTTGCTTGCCCACATTTGATAGTTTGAGAATGTGACACCCAAAGTCAAGCAGGTGTGGTCTGCAGTGGTGAACCAGAAGAGGGAATTTTGGGGAAAAAAGCCACCAATTGTGACTTGCATATCAAAGTAAGGAGCAGTCTTCAATTGAATATCCTTGGTTTCCTCCCCATGTCCATATTTTATTTATGTAGCAAAAAGTGTGCCTTAAACTTAGTGAGACGAGTGGGGATACATAAGTGGACAAAGATGTAATGTAGGGGTCTGTGTGAGTAGGATCTTCAGGGAGTCTAAATTGGCTTTACTCCCAATGTAGACCTCGAAAATATAAGTCACTGCAAATTATGCCATAAAGAAGCTGAGAGAGATAAATATTAAAATAAACCCTTCAGCTCATGCCTTCTACACCTGGAAAAGTTTCCTACTCTTTATTTCAGGTAACCTCTGGGCCTATGGTCAGTTGTAAGTGTTATGGGGGAGTTGGATCATTCAGCCTCAAGGTTTGAAGCCCGCAGGTGACATTGCACTGGCATGAAGTCACTGGGAGGCCAAAGTGAACAGCTTTGTTCTTCCTGAGTGTGCAGTGAGCTCCTTTCAGGTAACTCAGACAGGATTGCCCTGAAGCAGGTGGAGCATTGCACGTTAATGGTCAGGATTGCAGGGTCTCTGCACAGTTCAAGATGGGCAAGTTGTGCCAGCTGAGCATCAGATCCTGACAGGAATTCCATGCACACTAATTTATGGCTGTTACAATTCAAAAGAAATTATTCTCTCTCTTCTTTAAGTTATTTTCCACTGGACATTTGAAAAGTTGCCATCTCTCACTTGGTGGGAGAACCTCTATTAAATCACAGAGGTCATCCCCTCCTGTAGGAGGACCTATCAAAGAAGAACTGGCACTGAGGTGGACCACAGCTCCAACACTGAATTCCTGTAATAGTAACACACAGCAAAAACTGTTACTCTGAGCCTGCATTTCTCATACAATCCAATTTCCCACTGGCTTCAGTAGAAATGGAAGTTCAGAAGTACCTCCAAAGAAAAAAACAAAGAATCTAGGGCATGGTCTTTCGTAAGTAATATTGAAAATTGTTTGAAAAGGAGGGTGGAAGAGGTGCTCTGACAGTGACACTGAGTTCAGCGCTTCGTTACAGGAAACAAATCTGTGTAACCCAGAAGCACATTAACCCAAAGAGCTTCATTCAACTATTGCAAGGGGCAATACTCTTGAAAGTGGCAGTTTAGCAGTGATAGTGTCTAAGCCATTCAGTCCAACAACCCATATATTTGGAGGCTCGTGGTGTAATCGTTATCACAACAGTCTAAGATGAAAGAGAAGACAGTTTTGCAGGAACAGGTGTTATCCTTTGTGAGGATGAAGGGACTGAATGCCCCAAAGCCTACACTTTTCTTTCAACTGTATAAGCTGCTCTAATAAAATATATTGCTCTCCCTACATTCTGTCTTCTCTTACATATTGATAGTAATTCATCACGTTTTCCTCAAGCCATGGAAAGTGTTAATTTTTTATGGGAATTACTAATCACTGAAATGTTCTGATTCTAAATGGTTACATCATGGTTAACACGTTTTGCCTAAAATACTTTTCTACAAAAATAGGTCTTAAGGGAAAAATGTTCATTTAATGGACAATTGCTGTGTACTAATTTAGAACAAATGACTGTTATGAGGATATGAAAACATTTTCTCAAAAAATAGCATTTTCTCTTGTGAATTCTATTCAGAATTTTGATCTAATTGTAAATACTTTCTGTTTCTATGGGACTTTATTTATTAAAAACAAAAACTTGCTAATGGGAGTTCATAAGTAGGTTGTAACACTCTCTGGAGTTTTGGTTAGAATGGGCTACACCATAAATGAACAATTTGGGTTTTGATCTTCAGTGCTACTAAAAACATTTAACAACCCAAAAATAGAAGCAGTCGGCTAGTACGTGCCTGCCTTTGAAGAACTTCAGTTTGCTTGTGTTGCACTGTCATTCCTTAGTTCACTACATCATAACATCTTCAGGGATGATGTGCTGAGTGGGGTACTGGAGCGTTCCCACAGGCTTTACAGCTTCTGACCTGTTACTCTGTCTTGTGTCTTACACTCATCTGCTTTTCCAATAGAAAAATGCTGGAGGTAAATCGTGTCCAGAGAAAGTCATTTGGTGTTCCTGCACACATCCAGCAGCTCCCTGCCCATTTCCCTCACCAGGACAGGCTTCAACCAGTCAGCAAAACACTTCTTGTAGAAGCTCAAAAGTCCCCGTTAAACAGGGAAAATGACCTTCTTCAGACAAAGTTCATTGGTGACCAGTTGAACAGTAAATATTGCTGTGAGCAGCCTGGACTGAACACTTAGAGATAAAATCATTTCCAGCATCACCACCCGTAGAGCAGAGACAGCTGAGACCACTTGAATCACAGCAGTTTCCATGCAGGTCATTAATCACCTTCCAGCCCCGTGTGAAAGATGTGGTTGGGCCGTGTGTTCCCAACATCACTTGTTCCTGACACACACGGCCCTGGGCAGTCCTGGAAAATGGAATTCCTTGTGACTCCTGTCATGACTTGTGTCACAGACCTCAGAGGTGCCACAGGCCTGCCCTGCCCTGCTTCACTTCAGCACACCCACTCTGGGGGTCAGTCACTGGGGGTGCAGGTCAGCAAGCCCTGGGGGATCGGGATTTCGGATTTGATTTGCAGTTGTAAACTCTCTCTTGATGTTGAGTGTGTTTTAAAGGGATTTCCTTCCTGTTAAATGAGAGGTAATAATCTCTGCCTTAACTGGACCTAACATCAACTTTGTAAACAGAAGCTATACCAAGTTGCAGCTAGAGATTAATAGAAGGAGGAAAACAAAAATTTGGGGAAACCCCCCCAAGCCCCCGGGTCAGTCATACACTTGGCAAATGCTTCAGGTTTTCATCCAAGCATTGGAGAAAATGAAGTGCCTCATCATAAATCCCATTCCAACTGCCTTTCCTACAGTGATTAAAAATCAGCTGCACAGGGATGTGTCCAATATGTGAATATATGCAATATACTTTCACTCTTATCAGCACTACCTAGGCCTGAAAATGACTGTAGGGAAAACAATTTCTGAATTTCCAATTTTTCATTTTGATATGTAGGATATGGGTGTGAAATCAGAGTGGCCAGGCAGCACATCTTCACTGATAAGAATCAGGAGTCAGTGACTGACCCAACAACAGAAGAAAGGATAATGATTCCAAAACTCTAGATGCAATATAGTATTGTGTTATATGTGTGTGTGCACCTGAGCAAGGACATACACACCATTCAGTTATAGCACAGCTCCCAACCAGAAACCATTACCAGTAATCTACAGGTGGAAGAACTGCAGACACTAAAAGCTGCTGTTCATACATTAAGACAGTCACCTCAAAACATAAAGCTCTCATTTCCCAGTACACAAAGACTGTTTAGATATAAGTATTTTTGCTTCTGGCCAACCTACATTGCCCTCTGGTCCTCTCCCTCATCAGTCCTCTTCTGCCACACCCCTGCTTTCAAGCACATCAATTCAGCTGGATTTCCCCCCATATTTGAGCTGTCAGACAACATCTCCTCGAGTCCCAGTGCTGAGCTGGAGACAGGGGTGAGCAACTGCAGCTCAGGGTATGGAGATGGTGCACGTTCACCGTGCTCATTCATCATACCCTGCAAAAACCCTCTCAGCTCCAAGGATTCCCCAGAGTATCCCTGCTGATGGTATCCCAGGCTCTGTTCTGTATAAAAGCTGCACACTTTGCAAAGATATCAACCCTTCTTCCCAGCATGCACAGTGTGTCATCTTGGAAACATATCCTGATCCTACTTACTTGTCTGCAAGGCACCTGAAGTTCCTAAATCAGATTAGAGGGTCCAGTTGGACTTGGCCTAACAGACACCAGCACTGTTCCAAGGATCACACACACCAAGACCAGGCAGTAAGTGAATTTTTTGCTGCCCTATTCAGGATCCCCAGACAGGATCTTACAGGTTTTTACCTTTATTTTTACCTTATGGACTCTGTTCGCAAGAAGTTTTTGTATAACAAAGCCAGGAAAGAGTGTCTGTACCTTGATGTGCTCCCGAAATAGGAATGGTTAGTCCAGCTCACAGTGTCTTTCACAGCACAGGTCTTCATTGCTTGATGTATCAAATCCTGTGCTAAAGCATTGCAAGAACTTGGGCTGCCTGAGCCAGATCATATAGTGGAGATTCTGTGGGCAAGTCTCACTCTGGGCAAGCGTTACTCAAGGCAGTGACTCTTAGATTTTGGGGTTTAAATTCCTCAGGGCTTCTTTTAAATGTGAAATGCATTTACTTCAACAGGTTTATGCAAATGGCTAAGATCAGTTCCCAACTCTCAAATGGGACAAGTTTCTAATTAGGATTTTGCTAACTGAATGTAGCTTTCAGCTCTGCTTTAGAAAAGGGTAAAGCCTAAAAAGAGCTTTAGCTGAAAGTGAAAATAGTCCTTCTGTTGAGACATATACTGTTTAAGGACTCTCTTTTTAATTATTAAGCTTCCTTATTGTGTTGGAAATGGGTAGCACTTTCATAACAGCATTGGCCAAGAGGAATATCCATTTCTCATTATATTATATGCTGTTACCCAACGAGGTTTTTTAGTTCAGTGGAGACAGCAAGGGAAAACTGTACTCTCCAGAGGCAGGGGAGGGAAGGAGGAACACGCAGCACCATTGGTTCTCACACTGGGAAGAGCTGGCAGGGCAGGAGAAGATCTTGTCCTGCTTGCTGCAATGATGATTAAAGCATTCTGTTGTGTCAGCATATCCTCGGTTTGTTAGTGCGAACTCTCAGCTGGCCATATCCTGCCAGATTTGCAAGCAAAGCCTGCCAAGCCATCTCAACAAAAATGTAGCTTTAAATATTATAAATGATGCTGCATTTTGCTGTGGAAATGTTTCCTGAAAAGGCTGTTCCAAAACATCCTTTATTGTTGGGGGAGGGGAGCAAAAGGGGCCTGGGAGAGGGAGGAGGGAGGAAAAAGAACTACTTTTAATAGACTTTTTTTTTCTTTTTTGAGGCCAGAGATTCATTTCACATCATTCTGTAAGACCAAATGGATATTTTTTTCCCAGTGACTACAAAACATTACAGTAATAATTTTGTATGTAAGTTTTGGCCACTAGGCTGGGGTGGGAGAAAGGATGGAGGGCATCTGAATTTCCAAAGGATTGCAGTGAGGGATTTTGCAATGGATCACTTCATCAAATCTTCTCGGTGGACATCTGTTTGCTGGCAAGGGAGATCTCTCTTCTTCCTGTTACATTAAATGAAAATTCTCAGCAGAGCAAAGGAGGTGGCTCCTGTAGCAAGGGCAAGGTTTGGGTTCTAGACCCAAAAAAAAGGATTTGATAATAGGAGAGTGTCATGAACTGTTCAATGAAATCTCTCCAGCTGTTCTTCTGGAATTTTGGTTGCTGGGTTTCCTTCTTTTCCTGTACATAGCACAGAACCAAGGCCATGGGCCCCAATCTCCAAACATCTGTGCAGACACACACGGACATCCAAAGCTGTTCAAACCTGACATTCCAACTGTGGCCCATTTGTATGGGGAGGTCCTTTTAGAAAGGACAGAATCACACAGAATTCTTTCACAGTTCAGCCTCACACCAGAATAAATTGAAAGGAATGATTAGAGTCATGCAATCAGAAGTGGACTAGGATGTGCCCGATCCAATAGTTTGCCCTTATGTGCAAGCAATAATTTGGTTGCAGTGAGTTGGAATCCAGATTGTATTGTACTTGGTGTCTCTTAGCTGAGCTATAATCCAAAGATCTAGTAGCTGTTTAGCTGAACATTTCCACACATCTTTTATACTTCCTTTTTCTTAAGTTTTCACATTTTAATGTGAATTAATGTGATTTATTCTGGTCTGCGGGGCAAGCAAACACATCCAGCTGTGCTCTGACAGGCAAGAGACAGTGTTAGGCATGTTCTTCTGCTCCTGGACTCTCTGTGTACAGTTTGAGTGCAAATATTTGTTATTTTTACTCTATGCATTTTTACAATGAAATGTAAACAAGGCTATTAAAGCCAGAGTCAAGGAAGATTGGACTTCCGAGGTGCTTGCCTTTGCAAGATCAATTTATGGAATAAAATTCCAAGTCTCATTATTAAGTCTTCACTTGCAGTTCAGTGGAAAAAGACAATGCAAGTGACTATTAGAAATAGGTTTGCTGTAATTATTAAAAATAAAACAGATTAAATTATTAGTCAGTTAGTATGGTTTTAGTTTTAGCTACTATTGAGAAAAATTAAAATGTACGAAGATAATGGAAAACTAAGTCACTGGCAGTCCTCTACCTTGGTTTCTGGGTGAACTCCTCGAGAAGTGATCATTGCATTCACCATTGTAATGCAAAGGTACAGGCTCTGCTTGCAAGGTTAATTCAAATCTGGTATAATGTCCTTGGAGGCACTGGCATCAGACCAAAATGAAATCACAGTGGATGAAATCATACTAAAAAATGGATTTTGCCAACACGACAGAGTTGCAAAGGTGGTATGTAGGAGTTTTTTGGATAGTCTGAGTTCTGAGGAGGGTTCTTTTGGCACCCAGCAATAAAAATTCTGTACTCACAAAGAGGGTATTTTTCTGATGTAAGCTATTTTTGGTTCCCCAAAGGCATAACTTTTAATTTGTTCTTTGTAGAAGAATGTGAGCTGCTTATCTGCCAGGTAAAATAGAAGTGCAGTGTATTTCTACTTTGTGGGACCACAATAAATTGTCATTACTGGAAATTATACAACTTAATTCATGTGTTATCACAGAATGGGTTGGGTTGGAAGGGACCTTAAAGAACATCTAGTTCCAACTCCCCTCATATGGGCAGGGATGTATTGTGAGGGAGGAAACAGTGGGCTGTAAAGCACCACTTATGAAGTTTATATGTGATCTTTCATCCCTGTTTGCTCTTCACCACTCTTCATTTGTACACAATAAAGCTGTACATGTTCACTAACACCCAGCCTGGAATGCAATTAACCCAGAGTTTCACTGAAAACCTTCTGAATCCAAGGAAAGATGTCCAAATGTGGGATCAAGCCTGGAGTGTAGTAGCTGTTCATGCTCAGAGAAAAACCACATTTGTATTATAAGTGACACGACTCAAGTGTTCGTGGTCTGGGTTCTGGCTGCTCTCAGTCAGACAACATTTCAGGTCAGCAGCCTTTGAACCTTCTACTCATAGAATTGGCCTCCAGATATGGCACGTATATGAGTCTGACCTTTACCACTCTCTCTGTCAGTCCTGGATAAAGAAATTGGAACTGTGCAAGCAGGACAGAGTCAGTTTGGAGAGCAAACCTCCAGCTGTGTCAGAAGCATTCTTTAATATCCATTTTGCTTTTTTGGGGTCATGTGCAACGCTGCACCACAGCCCAGAGCAGACAACCCCATGGCTCACAAGTGGTGTTCCCACCAAACTGACAGAGTGAGTAGTTTGGGTACTCTCTGGGTGCTGTTAGGACCCAAAGTGAGCAGGAGTCCATCCTAAATGGAACGCTGGGGATACCTGTCCCAAATATGCAGAAAGGTTGCTTGAAGAACAGTAAATGCCAAGTGTTTTTAAGAATAAATGAGGTGTTAAAAACAGTGGAAGTGGATTACCAGTGCCATTAGGACTCATCTAAAAGCCACAAGGCCATGCTCAGTAGTGAGCACAAT
This sequence comes from Lepidothrix coronata, assembly GCF_001604755.1. Taxonomy (NCBI): domain Eukaryota; kingdom Metazoa; phylum Chordata; class Aves; order Passeriformes; family Pipridae; genus Lepidothrix; species Lepidothrix coronata. The sequence continues at coordinate 1,338,268 of NW_016690385.1, forward strand.
GTGTTTCTTGCCAGCACTCCCATCCTGGCTGGTTTTCAGTGGCTGAGAAATTTCTTTCTGTACCAGCAAGAATCCTCCAACTTCCACTTGCAGGAACATTAATATTGGGTTGTGGGCACTGTTCAAACAAGAGGGGGAGAAGCTGTTGTCCAAGGGAGTGAGGCTGGTTTGCCTAGTTCACACCATTCCGTGAAGGAGCGGCTGCACAAGGAGCTGCTGGCCAGGGCAAGGCACAGTTCAGCTCGTGGCTCCTGCTGCACCCCACGTTGCTCCCATTGTCCCCAGTTCCTGTCCCCTGCATCCGGCCTGTGCCCTTGCTGGGTGTGAGTGCCTGTCCTGCTCAGAGTTATGATACTTTGGTGAGCAGCCAAGGGGCTGAGGATACAAGCTAGAATAGCGTTTCCTTCCCCAGATCATTGTGCCAGGTGGTGAGAGCTGTGCAGCCCCAGCTGTCCCTGCCCTCTGCAGCCATCCTGGGGTCAATGGCAACCTTAAGGCATCTCAGGAAGGAGCATCTTGCCAATTCCATGGGGCAGCAAACCTTCTCCAACAGCTCTGATTGTGAGAAAACTAAGTGAGAATTCGGAATTTTCCTGCTGAGTGCAAAGACAGGAGGGCACTTCTGCAAAAGCAAATACAAAGGCAAATCCACAAAATTAGTTTCTAGTCTGCGCTGGGACCCAAATGAGACAGTTCAAAACTCCCATCAACAACAAATTCAGAAAATCAAGAAAAGCCCCCGTGAAATCCAGTTAAGACTCTTATTCTTGAGCTGCAGTATTGGAATCCAGTTTTTCTCAGCTCCAGCAGGTATCAGCCAGTGCAGGCAGATTCTTTTCCTTTTTCTTTGTTTGTGATGGACCTCATCACAATAAATAGACATCAACAGTGCTCATCTGGAGGGCAGTGCAGGGACTTGTAACCTTTGTCCTCACGTTGCAGGTTTAACTCATTGGCCTCTCCTTGTCCCTTGCCTGGTCTTCCTCTGATCTGCATTCAGCCAAATGAATCCAAGGTCTGGCATCCAGAAGTGCTGAGCAACAAGCAGCTGGATTCTGAATACTTAAATATAGATTTAAGAGCCTAAGGTTAGGCACTGGTTTTGAAATGCTTGTGCAATTCACGTTGTGAGACAGTGTAGGGACAACAGCGTGTCCAGGAGACACAACAAACACTCTCCTTTACATCAGAAACAAGCCTTCAGTAAGGAGTGGATGGAGCACTTACCCAATCTGTCGTGGTGTCTGTTGTTTGTTGGGTTTTTTTTAAGACATTCCAAAGTACCCTACAGATTTCTGGAGAAATGTCTTGTGCATTTTTTTTGTTTTCAGTAAAATGACGACAACAACAAAACGAATGAGTCCCATGCTACAGATCAGACAATGTTTCTTAAGAGGGCTTTAAAGCCTGTTGTTACACAAATACAATTTCTACTGCCAAGGGTAAGCTAATATATTCTTGGCATGCCTGGTGAGTCTTAAATCACAGACAGTGGGTACATTCTGCCTGACAGCCAGAGGAACAAAATTTCCCTCTGATAGATGCATGGTAAAGAACCTCTTGTTCAAAACAAAGCTTGTCCCACCGTGCTCACACCTCCTCGAGCTCAGGAGGCATTTTGCATATGTTAACACTGCAGGGCACAAGAATGTTGTCATATGATTATATCTGCTGATTTTCTTAGAAATTACCCCAGCTGCATTTTAATGCTGCTGCTATAATTTGAAATGAGTAATTGCTCAATGGATTAAGAATCCAACATATTTTATTGGGCATTTTAATATGTCTTTCAAATGCGGTTTCAAAGATAAAATCTCAGCCTCCAAATTGCACCTTTACCAAAGAAAACATGTGTCTCTGCTCAGACCATTCTCAGCTCTCTGGGTTTGCAACACTGTGCATGACCAATCCAGTGGAGAAGGTTATTTCAGGAGGGGTCTTCCAGCAAATTGCCCCCAATGTTTAGTGGCAGTACCAGCCAGATCCATGTCACTGATAGGGCAGGGTGAAGCCGAGGGGTTGCAGGTGAGGGAGCAGCCTCAGATCACTCCCAAAGCCAGCTGCACACCAAGCCTTGTTCTTAGTCCCCCTCTTACAGCATTTTCTGTAATATTCCTGAAAATGTTTCTTTTTCCAAGGAAAAATCCGTTATAAAACAGTACTAGAAATATTTTAATTTACAAACAAGAAAGCTAACCCAGGGCTGTTCCTTTAACCTTCCATTTCTGCAGCTGTATGGTCATTGCAGGTGAACAACTCCTTTTCTTTTTTTTTCCTTTTTTTTTTTTTTCTTTTTTACCTTTTTTGTCCCCTCCTGGTTGTTTTGTGAGCTACTTTCTCATGTCTCATAGAAGAGCAGGGGTGCCTGGATACTAAATAGTAAACCAAAATGAAATTATATGTTCTCCAACCAATGTAATGCTGCAGTTACTGGGCCAGGGCACATCACTGGGGCTGACTTGGACAGGGCAGCTTTTTCCCTACTACACACTGACTCTAAAATCAAGTGTGTCCCTTCTGTTTGTGCAGACTTATTAAAGCCTCCCATGGTGGGAAATATCCATTGGTGCTATAATATTAAAATAGAAAACTTTGGTTTGAAAGAAGCACTAAGGGAGATGAGAAAAGATTCTGTACATTAAAATAAAAAAAAAGACAGAAATCACAGTTCTACCAAGGGAAGATGAGGAAATAACAGAAGAATAAAGATTAATTGTTCAATAGCTTCTTTGCTGAAGTCTTCACAGTAAAAGGTTAATTCCCAGCAGATCCTTAGAATAATTAAAATTAACAACAACTGGAGTACAGAATAGGAAGAGAATAGGTTAAATATGTTCAGCTGGGTTAGATACATTCAAATGAGCAAGCTGCAAGGAAATTCACCCTGGAGTATTTAAGGAAATAGCTGAAGCAATCTGAACCATTAAATTATTATCTTTAAGGACTCATGGATCATAAAAAGTGAGGTCTCAAAAGACTTAAGAAGGGACAGATTTCTTTCTTCTATTTTTTTCCTTCTTATAGGAAAAAGAAAGGACCAAGAGTATTACAGGTTAGTCTACCTTCAAATAGCTAAATAGTTACTGATTTGTTTATTATCCATCTTAGAATATCCAGCCAATAGCAACATCGTAAGTATTTTTCTCAAGAGTAAAATCATGCCACATTGATTTAATTTCCTTTTTTGACAGAATAACTGACCTTGTGAACCTGAGGGAAGCAGTGGAAATGCTGTGACACGACTGGACAACTGAATGTAACATCCACATAGACAAGCATTGAAAGGTGTTACTGTTACAGGTGTAAAAATGGATGAAAAAGTATTTCTGAATAGTTTGCTGTCCAAGTGAGAAATCATACCAGCTGGGATCCCCAGGGGGATTCCTGGGGGCTATTTGCTTAATGAGTAGGATAACAAAATATACAGTGCACCTAGAGTTCCTAAATCACATCACAGACACTCAAGCTTTGTGGAGCAGAAGATTTCAATTGAACCTGATCTCGAGATATTGGAATGAGTGTCTGGAATCAACACTGAGGTTCAGCAAATAGAAATGTGGAGTTTTACCCGTACAAGGAAAAACTCTAATATGCCATTCCAAACTGTGGAATAAAAGGCAATGTAACTTGAGGATGTGGATAAAGCAAATCACGATCCCAATGCACAACAGTGTTGTGCTGCTGTTGCTAAAAAAGGCAGGCACTGCTTGGTAGCCAAAACATCTGTTTGGCTGACAACCGGCTCTCACCAGGACTGTTGTGTCCCGCTCTTGACTTTCATGGCACAGCCCTAAGATGCCTGAAAAGGAGACAGGGAAGGAGAACTGGGAAATACCAAAAGAAAACCACCTTATTTCACTTCTCAGGAATGTCTCTCCATAGGAAGGCCTCGCTCCTTGGAGAGGAAAACCACCCTTCCCAGCAGCCCCCACACCGGGATTTCTGGGTGGCATTTCAGGTCCCTGTGTGTCAGCACTGGCTGGCAGTGCCTCCCTCCCATCCAAGCTGGGCTTTGGGGGCAGCGGCTCTTTCGAAAGACATTTGGAAGCCAGGCAGTGGTAGGGCTCTGTCCGTGCCTCCCTGCCGGGCTCCCCCTGCCCTGCTCCCGTGCACGGGCTGCTGTTCCCACGAATTGCTGCAGAGTGAGGACTTGATGTTCCCCCGTTCAAGAAAAAGCCTCAGGAAATTGCAAAAAGTCCGAAAAAGCCACAGTTTTTTTTCATAACATTCTTTTCCTTTTAGAGAATTAATTTCTCTTTTATTTTCTTTTTTTTTTTTTTACAATCTCTCTGATAGTTCAGGAGTTAATGGACATTAATGATCTAAAAGCTGCAGAAAAAAACTGTGGCACCAGACACTGGAAAGGTAGTTTGACTAATTAGCAGGGCTTCATTTATGTAGGAAAAAAAGGATGTTTTAAGTTACACTAAGGAACCTCAGTTTCGTTTGTTTGTTTGTTATTTTTTTTGCCAGCATCTGTTTCTGAATGAATTTCCAAGTTCCCTCTAGGTCCTCTCTTCTAACTATTTTATTATTTACAAGGCAAAAATGTGCATGTATGTTATGGCTTGATTTCCTAATACTTAATTTAAGTTTGTCCAAAAGCCAAACATCCAATTAATCTCATTCTGCAATGGGGAGAGTTCAGCATGGCATTAATCTCCTGCAAAGATCAATGTTTCAGGCTTGGGTATGGCTTTATCTCTGGAGATACTGCTCCTTCTACAGGCTCTGGCTGTAAATTTTAGATGACTAAATAAAAATGAGACAAATCATAGTCTCCACGATAATGTGACACCCTATATCTTCTTTCCAGTCATATACAGAAGGGCTGTTTCTCTCACCTAATGCATGAAATTTTAAAGGATTCTGCTTCTATAACTAAATAATATCCTGTAACCATGGAACCTAGCAAATCTGATGCCATTTACTCCTTTTTCTCTTTCCCTTCTCACATTCATATCCGTTAGACTTGTCAAATAACCAGAACACAATTATTTTGTGTTGGGCAAAGGAAACCTGAGGCACAAGAAATGTTGCGTCTGCCCAGAAAAAAATCTAAAATGTCCCTCTATTACGCAGCCCTTCCACTTTGGTGAGGTTGTGTGGACTCCTACCCACACTGAGGTGTGTTTGCAGTGCTGGGGGTGCCCGAGTGCCACAGGGATCTCCTGTCACTGAGGACACTTGTCACTGGCTGTGCCTGTGGCCTTGGCAGAGCCACACCCAAAGGGCTGAGCTTTGCTTTACAGAATACACCCTCAGCTCCACACAGGCTAAGATTCTTGGAAGGGGATCTCTGCCATCCATCTGCACTGTATGCACAAGAAAAGGGCTTTCAGCTTTTTCGGAAAATTAATTAGCTGTAGAATCTCAAAGAGCACCCTAAGTCTGAATTTAGAGCTCTCAGTATGAATCCATCCATCTGGAAATCACTGTAGGAGCAGCAGATTGAGTTTGTAATACAGACACGATCTGATGGCAATATTTATCTTAATATCCTAGAGAAAGGGTTCAAATTTGCCTTTCCAAAGCATGATCTAGTCTTGCCTGGGGGCCTGTTTTAGGTTGCATCATGCATGTCACTGGACCATCTCCCAAAATGTTGGGTGCTTGGAACTGGCTGTTCCAGGTGACAGTTCCCCTCTTTGTTTCCAGCTGTTGCATTTACTATTAGTGGACAAGCAGCAATACATTAAATGCTTTCTTAATGTTTGTTTCTGTTAGGCAACTGCATTTGCCATGGGGATAACATGCAATCAGGGCTGGAAGAAACAGCAGTGTTTGCAAACTATGGGTGGGTGAGGGGAAACTCTTTAGTGGGTGCATCCAAGAACGGAAGGAGAAGGGTCTACAAGGCAGAATTTTCTTTAAAGTGTAGTAAAGTATTCAAATGTGAGAAGTAGCTCATTTAGCAGAAAATACAATAAGCCAAGAACAGGTTGAGTTGAGCACCAGCTGCTGCTCATGTAAATAGTCCTGCCATGCTTATCCCTATAAATGATCTGGGTTTTTATTATTAGAGGGAGAAGTGCTAATTCTATATATAAATGTCCATACCGTTCTCCTTAGCTAAGGTTTAGTCACTGAAATGAACAGCTTACTAAGTAAATGTCCTCACCTCTGTCCTGTGATAACAGGAGCTGCAAGGGATTTGTGTTCATCAAAGGGTTCCCTTAACGCAGCTTCCATGTGTTGGGTTGTTTCCATTTCACTGGTAACAGCATTTTCAGATCTGGAGCTACCCACAGAACCCCCCAAATAGTCTGCCTGGATGTTTAACTACCTGTGTGAATGTGCAGTTCCCAGATTTGCTCAGAAAAAGCCAGAGATGGTGCAGGAGGACAGCCTGCACCTGCTACTGTACAGCAGTTACACGAAGGTTTGTATATCTGACCTCAAATAAACCTCAAATTAAAGAGGAAACTACACATACATGCTCTTCTCCAGCAGCCACTCTTTCAGATTACTCTACCCAACTTCTGTTTTTCCCCTTCAGCCTACTAGGAATAGTGCAAGACTCAGCTCCTGCCTTGGAACAGGAGAATGGATTAGAAGATCTTTTGTCCCCTTCCATCACTTTCCTTCTATTTATCTGCTCCTAACGATGATATTCAGGTCCTTTGCCAACCCCTCCACCTCATTTTCCTTAAATGGTGACATCTAACCTTGATATCCCAAGTGCTCTTTAATGCTTCTCTGAATTCCTTGATTATTGTTTTACCTGGAGTAACGGTGGGCACCATGTTAAATACAGTCCTGCTCCAAATCCTTTATTTTACAGAGTTTTCTGTGCTATTTCTGTTTTAAAGTAACAGAAAATGTGACAAAAACACACATTGGACTAGTTTAGCAGAGGCTGAAGGTTTCAGCCTAATAATCACCAGATATTTCCTTTGATTTAGATAATTGATTTCAACACTTAAGTGAAGAAAGAAAATAGAGCCATAAGAAGTCATTCTTCTGACTCAACGCTCTTGGAAATCAGTTCCTGAAGTCAATCAAAGAAATCGGTGTTTATCTGTTTTTCAGCATAGTTATTTTCCCTGTTATCAGTTACCTGAAAAATATGTGCAATAACCTATAGCTGAAGTGAGCCTCCAATCTTCCCATCAGCTTTTGCAGTCGCTCCCAGAAAATATAATGATATTTCATTGTTGCTGCCACGCTGCCTGGGGTCTGTTATGGAATGTACTAAGACTACACACAGTTGGCCATGGTATAATAGAGAGAAGCAGGTGGAAAAATAAAATATGGTTTTAATTTCCTGCCATCTACTAACCTTTTACTATACCCAAAGCAAAGAGGGATTATAAATAAGATCTTACTTTTTGTTTGTCACTTGATTGATGAACTGTTTAAGTAATTCTCACTATATGCATTTAAAACATATTTTTCCCTGCCACAACGTGCTCTTGGATTTCTTCTCTGGGAACTCGTATTTACAGAGCTTTGCAAAGCCCAAGTGCTGCAGCTGAGTTCGCAGAATTCCTTGGCTTGCTTGTGTAGGATTATGCATATAGACAAAATAGTGGAGTGACAATCTGTAAGCAGAATGCCACTGCTCCAGCTCCTGCCACACTGACAGCACTGGGGCCCTGCCAGTGATAAAGAAGTGACGAAATTATCAGCGAGAGAACTTTGGGACTCACAGGCTGTACTGATGGCTGATTATTGTCCAGTTGGGGAGCACAGGCTGGGTAAATGTGTAACCACAGCAGAACCCAACCAAAACCCTCGGAGGGTCTGGCCATGGAGGAGTCAGTGAGTGATTAACTGCAGAGGAGATGTTGTGCTCCAGCAGAGAGATTGGAGGGACTGCAACAGCCCTTTCTAGGGTTTGGTGGCAGCTCTGTATGTCCTGAGGTCACTCATGGTCCTGTGCCCGTTCTGAAATCAGCAATGCAGACATGGGCATTAATAAAAAACAACAGCAAACAAACAGAGAACTCAAAGCAAAAAAAATCCCCAAAACCCAGTCTGATGGCAGTTTCCAACAGGTGATCTGTGTCACACTCTGTCACCTCCAGGGCAACACACCTTCCTTCCTCAGTAGTTCTGTGGAGAATGAGGGGAACACAGAGCAAGGCCCTGCCTGGACTTGAATCCACACAGGAGCGGTTCATTTCTGGGTTCCTGAGGGACAATTCCCTCCAAATGGACAATCCCTTTAGAACACCCAGCTTGGATACCCCCCAAACATTTCTTCCAGACAACAAATATGTCATTTTTTTCCTTGTTCTGACCCGGTTTGGCAGGTGTATCTCAGTCTCACACGTATCTACTGTAAAGAATCTCGATCCAAGTGCTCTTTGACTTGTTCAGAAGTGCAAGGTGCAGGCAGCTTCTCACAGGCAAAACGTTCCCTCTTCCCAGGCTGAGAAAGAACATACACTGTGTTGTTTCACAGATTGCTTCCCTAAGCCAAAGTCATGAGGGAGAAATACTCTGAGGGTCAGAAAAAACTAGTGAAACAGAAGCACTTCTAATAAAAATAAATGCTGTTTTTATTCCCTGTCAGAAAATTTCCCTCTCCTTGGAGGACGGAGTCACATTCTGTGACAAATGTTCTCATTCCTCTTTTATTTTTAATCTGAATTCCCAGCTGTAATTGGGCCCAGGTCACATGCTGTGTGTTCTGCCTAAACATCCTCGGGTGGTTGCAGTTGTGACTCATGTTCACAGCTGCATGTTCTGTCTGAGCCACTCACCGGGGGACAAATGCTCTACCAGCCCAGAGCTCCCTCCGCGCTCTCCGTGTCCAGGGAGGTGATCTGGGCACCTCCTTTGCCCACACTTTAGTCAGCCAAGGTGAAGGGGCAGCTGCCTGGTTGCTCCCAGGGAGAGGAAGGGCTGTCCTGGCCCCGGAGGGAGGGCAGCAGAGCCCGAGCTCGCAGCCAGCAGGGCACGTGCCAGCTGCCAGGGGCTGGGAGGGAAATCCCTCCTGCTCAGGTGGGTTAAGGCAGATGCGTGAACGGAATCCCAGCAGGAAGAATTATTGTCACCCTTCTGAAATCTCAGCAGTATTCAGACAAACAGGTTTTAAAAATGCTGACCAAATTTGTGTTGGAACTTACATTTTGACCAACTCCGCAGCTCCTTGCCTTGGTTTTTGACTCTTCATTTTCACTCAGTTATGAACTTCTTAAATGCTGCTCTGTTCCCTGGGCTTCTATTCCTGCCTCCTTGTCTTGAAGGCCTGTGAATTTTTGGTGGCTGATCATGAAATCTCACTTTGTTTTATGGTTGCCTCTGAATAGGAAAAACCTTTCCAGATATTGAAAAGTGAGTACCATTGAATTTATGGCTCTGTGTCACTGTTCTGTTCATGAGGATGAGAACAGTATCATTTACTTCACTAAATATTTGTTCTTTTTCCTAATTCAACAAAATGACGATTGATTTTAAACTTCCTGTGCCATCCACACCACCTCTGAGGGAGAACCCTTTCCTGCAGTTGGTGCTCTGAGGTAGGAGAGCACAGGGTCCTTTATGTTAAAGAATTTGTCTTTGGGTCCATGGTCTGAGCCAGCACTGACCAGCATGTTTTCCAAAATGACAGGGGAATGTTTTCAGCCTAGTCCTGGAAACGGCTGCACATGTGTCACCCCAGGATATGTGCAGAGTTGTCTTGTTTTCTTTTGTGACTGGCGGCCACATCTTTGACAGAGGGATTCCAGACATATACTCCAGATTTAGTACCCTGTCTCTATCTCAAAACCACCCAGAAGTTTGGGATATTTGATAGAAAGACTTTTTATTTTATTTTCCCAGTAGAAATTCTAAGAAATGCAGTCAGTAGGATCAACGGCCTGTATCAGCTGCTGCTTCCCTCATATTCCTCCAAGGTTTTGAAAAGAATGGCTGGATTTCTGGAATCCTACTCAGGTTTTGTCTTACCCATTTATTTTCTTCTCTGTTTATACTGAGATAGATCAAATCTCTGGAGAATTGAGTCTATTTACCTACAGAACAGTGTGATTTAGCAGCAAGACTGTCAATCTCTGTTTGAGAAGTCACTTGTGTGCAGGCACCAACCTGGAAAGGCACTCGTAGGGCACATTTAATTCAGAATTTGTAGCCATTCATTCCTGATCTGTGCTGAGCCAATCTACAACAGGGCTCCAGAATTGCCTGGGTGCTTTGGCATATGAACAGGAATAAACCAAATTTGTTTTCTGTAAAGTGCTGAGCAATCCATGCAGCTTCTGCCCAGCTTTTATTGCATTTGCACTGGTCAGTAGCTTTGCTGACATGGAAGTTCTCTTGGTTTGTGTCCAATACATTTTACAAGTAACATACCACTTGTATGAAGCAAAAATAACACCTGCTTTGTGAAGCAAGGTTCACCAGTGCCAGCCTTAGCTTATTTTTTAACATTAGGGTTAAGTACTGGGATTATTGTAGTTTAACACAGTACTGTTTCTGAAAGCTTTCTGTAAGGAGCACAGCCAGTGGTGCATTTCCCAGACTCTCCTGGGAACTACAGACATTTGTACCAGCGCTGAATTTGGACCCTGAAGTTTTGCACGTTAGAAGGTGCAGAGAACACCATGGCTGAGCTGATGATGATTAGCGATAACTATATATTGGCCAGAGAATTTCTAGAGCAATTTTTAAGCTTTCACAGGAGAAGAAATGGAATAATTTCTCATTTTAGCAAATGATAGCTATTTGTATGCAACTGTGTTAAGGGGAGCTTGGGAGCTTTGCATCCAAACTAGTAACTTGAACAGAGCCTGAGCTCCGAGGCAATCAGTGGGATGGCAGGATGCTGGCTGAGGGAACAAAGCACAAATCTCTTTTCTTTACAATTTCCCCAGCAGTTTAAATACACAGAATATGTCACCTTATTCTTCCAAACAATACAGGCAAAGAAATGGCTGCATTCTGACTAACCAGAGAAGGGGATTATCTTTTGCAACTGGCCTGTGTCACGTACAGCACCTAGAAATTATTCTCTTACAAGCACTTGTGTAAGTGAAACCTGTTGACTAACAATGTGCTGTGGTGACTCAGCACGGCCCCAGCCCTGCAGCAGAGTGGGGAAAGAGGAAGGGATGGAGGCAAACCCGACCCAACTGTCAGGAGATCCCTGGGTGGGAACCCTGGGCTCGGGTCACACGCTGGGTGTGCACGTGGGGCAGCCTGTGCAGGAACAGCTGGGGCAAAAGAACGTTTCTGGTGCGCTGATTTCTGTCAGTGTCCATGTCTGTTCTGCAATGGGATACAGAGACTTGTTAATGCAGAATTATCCTGGAGGAAGCTGAAGAGTTTGCACAGGAAAAGTTTTAAAATAAGCAATACTGTTTTAAAAGTCGACTAAGTTTCAAAAGAGACTGCATGAAATAATAACCACGTTATACCTTATCTGCTTTGGCCAAAGTGGAAAAGAAGTTGTGGCAGAACAGTTCATTCCTTCCTTTTGGTGCTCCTTAGGGAGTGAATTCTGGCAGCAGGGTGTTCTGGGAAGGAGCAGAGGTGAGCAGGGTATCATCTGCTTCTGCTACATCCGTGGTCAGAAGACCTAGAAGCCTCACTTTAGCAAGCTTTGACTTCTGCTACAGTCTTTAATCCAAATTCTTGGTGAATCCTGATCTCAGGAGCCAAAAACTCTAGGGACACTCTTGGAACAATCCTCAGGCTGTAGAAAACTAAAGGATCATTCTTAGCAGCATGGTACTGGACTGTAAGAGAGCCTTGCCAATATGCCTGGTTTATTAAACACAGAGAAATTGCTCTATATTTCTCTTCCTTCAAATTACAGACCTCCCCATCTCTGTATAACAACTCCTTTATCCTCACAGTGGCGAGGCTGTCACATAAATCTCACTCGTACAACAAGGAGGATTAATTATAGATCCAGAAATATACTTGCCCACATTCCCACCCCTCCACAGCCCACAAACTCCTCTGGCAATTAAAATATGTGGATTATGGGTTGCTTCCCTAGGGTCACTGGAAAGCTAAGGACAGATGCTTGGAATCCACTTGCTGTTGGGAATGCTGCTGCTCTCTGAGACATCAGCACCAAATAAATAAATAATTGAGGGTCAAGTTGGTTTTACTATATTTTGAAACCTCATGTTGATGCAACAGGACCTTGCAGTGCTGCAATAGGGCTGTGTTTGAAAAAGACAGCAAAAGTTTCACCTCATCTCAGCACCAGGCAAAGTCTCATGAGGTTCATGAACAGCAGAGATCTGGTGCAACTCCAAAATGGGATTGTTGTACACTTGCCCAGGTGGCCTTCCCATGTCTTCAAAGTCATGGGAATCATTGAGTCACAGGCTGGTCTGGGTTGGAGGGGAGGAAGGGACCTTAAAGCCCATCCACTGCACGAAGGCAGACTGGGAGATGGTTCAGATAGGGTTTGTTTTCAGTGTTCTCTGCAATTGTCTCAATTTTAACAGAAGGGAGGAAATTACTTCAGGACCATGAGAAAGTTTATGCTAAGGACATACTTGATATTAATGGTCATTACAGACCTAAAGAGAGCCAGGAATTTTACTCTAGAAAACTATTCTGTGTGGGCTGAAAGTCCTTTTTATCACCTCTTGTTATGGTTGTAAACGTTGCAGCACCAGTTTCACAAAATGAAGTTTCCGGCCACTTGTCTGAAGAAAAGCGCCTCCTAGAATTAATGATATTAACATCACTCCTGGCCAGTTTAAAATATTCATTCTGCTGTGCTTGCTTTTATTTTCCAGTGCAGTTGATGCAGTGACGCTTCCCCTCCTCCTGGAGGGCTGGCTTTATTGCCAATACAAACTGACTGCTGCTGGGAGTGCTCCTAAAACTGGCTGCAAACAACTATAAAATACAACCCCCCCAGCTTCCATAGAGTTCTGTGTGCTGATGATGTCACTAAAACATCGTTCCCCACGGCCAGACCTGGCTGGCCCTGGGTCTCTGTATTCAGTGGCACACACGGATAATGAGGTATCTCTGGGGGAAGCTCCTGCTTTGGTATGTCCTTTTTGTTTTGGCTATACAAGGATAAGATACAGCAGATTCCTGTTTTCCTCATGAAATAAGTTGGTGCCCACTACCTCCTTTCTTCACTGTTAATTAGAATCTGCTAATTCTGAATACATGCTGCCCCCCCCCCCCCAGAAATGTAATCCGGGTCCCACCTCTGGACTGTGCTTCTCACATCACAGTTATCAGCCTGAATTTAGGCATCCTGTGGTGCAAATAGGTGTTGTTATTATATTGTAAGTAGCAAAGTACATATATTGAAGTTATTTATGTACATTGACATTATTTAACTTTGCAGTAATGTGGCAGAGACTAAACAGATGCATTTGCCTTGAAATTCTGATATGTGGAAGAAAGGGGTGAGATTATCTACACAGATACTCTGTGCAGCAGTCTAAATTACAGTGATGAGCTCCAGAACCCTCCTAACCTTAAACCTCTTATTTAAGAAATGAGAGGTAGAAATAACCTGAATAACATTCAGCCTTCCAGCAGCTGTGACATGTGGGGTTGTTTTGCACCCCTCTGAACAGATCATGTGTGTGTGAGGAGCAGCAGGGCTGGCACTGGGGGTCTCAGGCCACAGTTCCAAAACCCATCTTGGGTTGTGTGACATTGTCAGGAGGGGAGCCACTGTCCTAATAAATCCATGGCTTAAGAGCTGGCAGCAAGGGGAGGGTTTTTTCCCTCTGAAACTCAGTGTAACCTGGCTATAACCTCTTGAGAATGAGCTCAGACCCAGGCAGTTTAGTTCTTGCTCTCGACTTTTCACATTTTTTTTCCACAGCCGTGGTTCCCATTCCAGCAAAGACAGAAGCTTTTGCAAAAGTGCAACATTTGACATTCATTTTTCCCATCTTCCTTTGAAGCAAATGGAAAGGTCACTCTGGAATAGTGCTACTAAATTAGACCTACCTGGGGTCTGATACAGTTTAACAACTCCTTGCTGGTTTTTTGGCACATTAGGGGGTGCTTAATTTGCCATTCATAAAAATAGGTACAGACTTACATGAGAAGACTTTGATTAACAGAGCATGAGTTTATTTCATCTATTCTGATTCAATGTCACTTGAATGTGTAAAATCAGAAACAAGAGAAGGCAGAAGCAAGGAATTAGTGTTGTTTTAATACCTGTCACCTTTTAATTGATAGAATGATTTCTCATAAACAAATTATGGTCCTCAGCTCCTCTAAAATTGATGTTACCTGAACAAATACAAGACTCCCATTTAATCAGATATACCTGATGGGCTTTTCTATCATTCAGAATCTCAACTTTTGCCATTACTGCTGGTTCCAAGTTGAAGACGTGAATGAACAGTTAAATCCTGTCCTTAAGAGCAGTTTTACTTTAATCCACATTTTCTGGGCCTTTCCAATTTGCTGCAACCTGCATACAAAAAATAAATGTGCATTAGAAAGACTTTTCAAATTCCTGCTGCTCACCTATGAGACCAGAATATTCCATATGGAGTAGGGAGGTTTATAGAGATTTTAAATATGCATTATAGATACTTAATAGGATGAAGGAGTGAATTTGCATTTAGATAGATACTGCTATTGCTATGAATACATAATAATTTTGAAATGAATTTTTGTAAAAGAATTGCTTTAAAGGATTCTTAAAAAGAATTATAAAAATAATAAGTCTTAAATAACAGTGCTATTGTCTATTAATATCAAAGTAAGATGTATGTAAGTGGCTTCAATCCTTTTTGCAAATAGGGGTAGTGAGTAACTGAGGTGTTATTTGTCAAATGCATGTCAGAACAGGGAACGGAACCCAGAATTCATATTTGTAGTCTCACATCCTGCCTGCCTAGACCAGGGTGTCTCTAAACAGCTGCTGGAAAGGTGTCAGAAATGTGGCATTTCTGTGAAAGTCTGTGAGGAAAGTATATAGACCTTGCATAATAGGAGCTGCTGTTTTATTTATTCCAAGTATTCGAAGCCAACCGCCAGTCATTTTTCAATCAGACACTGTTCTCCCAGGGGCTTGGACCCATTGCAGGAGTTGCTGCAATCCTGCCCCAGTCTTGCAGTGAGTTGTGTTCATGGGTTGCAGTCGCAAGACTTTTCTTCAACCCATTTCAGTGCCACCAGGCTGCCACTGGCTGACCCTGCTGCTGGGACAGGCAGCATCCAGCACTACCACATCCTGTGATTTTTCCAGAATCCGTAGATATTTTCTTTGTATGGTTTCTGTAGTGAGCAACAAGGACTGACACCTGGGTCTGACTTTATTGGGTGTTTGAGGACAACAGAGACATATTTATGTGTATAAGAAATTACACTGACTACAGACATTGCAAAAACCTTTTTTTTTGCCAAGTACGAGCCTGGCAAATTTAGTTTGGCTTCTGTGACATAAGAGTCTTACAGGTTCCATGTGTCCAAAATGAAAAAGTTCTAGAGGTCAGATGAGGCCCTCAAATTCACCCGTGCTGTGCCACCCTCGGTGACCCATCTGTCACTTCCAATGGCTTTGTGTCACTGTAATGGACTGAAACTTAGTAAACAATTCTGTTTGTAGTTTCAGGAGATGAATTATAATCAGCAGTTCACTGCTTGGAGTTGTGTTACCTCTACAGTATGAGAAGGGGTGAAAAAAAATTGATTTTTAGCTGGTCAGCTGCTGTGACCAGAATCCAGCTCTCCTGAAGCAGCAGCACTGCGTGCAGTTTCATTTTCAGGGGGGAGGTGCACTTAATTGAAACCAAACAGCATATTTACCAGTATGGATCTCAGGGAGCTTGAGCATTAACTGATTCCATCTTTCAACACTGCTGAAAGCCAGATGACACGAGAGAGAATGTTCTGTTCCTTAATGGTGTAGCAAACACTTCAGGCTGACCATCCCAGAACTGCTTTCTCTGTTGGTGTGTTGATTCAACAAGATGGGAACAGGAGGGAAAAGCAGTGGCTCAGCATGAACTATAGTTTGGTAAACAGCATTGGTGAACACAAGAGGAAAGGAAAATCATTCATTTAAAAGCTGGATCTCTCGGATCCCTCGATTTAGAGAAAAACTGCACAAACAGCCCAGCAGGCATTGAAAAAATCTGATTCTGTCTTTTGTCACCTGCTTAGCAGGTCGTCATCTGGTGATGTTATATATTTAGTGAGAGACTCGTTTTGAACAGTTTTATCTGTCACACATCAAGGCTGGTATTTTGGTTCTAAAAGGACAGCATGGTGGTTGTGCCCAGCACTCACCACACTTCCACAGGGAACAGCACCACTTGCCAAGCAGTTCTGCTCTCAGATTGACAGCAAGGACACCAAATTCCAACTCCACTGTGAGTCTCGAAGTACTGCAAAATTCAACCCCAGTAAAATCTTGGAGCTTTAAAACTGATGCTTTCAGAAGATAAGCACAGGCTCAGATGTAAGGCAGTTTCAGAGCCTTGGCAGATGGCTACTGAAAAGTTGTTTCTGACAGAAAACTGAGATGAGCCACAGTGAGATGAATGAGTTGACACCAAGAGTTCAAGTGTGTGGTAGTTTACTTAGTGTGCAGTCAGCTTGATTTTCAGCCTGCTGTCTATACTCGCCTTGTGACTAAAAATAAACCTCCACGCACAGCAAAGAAAGTAATTTACTGGCACTTGGGCCCGATTTAAGAATTATAAAAGAAGGAAACATTAGTTGCATTTCTGTAAAAAGCACTTAATCAGCAAAGCAGAGTTCCTTTAAAACCTCAGAATGTTTATTTCTCCTTCCTTTTACTAAGCAGTCTTCCCCTTCAAGCCTGAATAATTGTTTCCCAATGAAAGACAGAAATAGTTTTAGAACAACTTTTACTAATGTTTACTGTGGCATATCGTGCTTATAAAATCTTTTTAATATGTAACCATTTAACTTCTGTTGGCAAGATAAATTCACGGTGGTACAGATATTTTGTAAATACCACACTAACTGAGCATCTGAGTCAGAGCAGATTGTAAAAGAAAATGGCCTTTGGAATAGACTCTGGGGTTTGCACACCACTAAGATATATTAGGCAAAAAATTTTAGGATGAACCAGAGTTGAGAGTTCAGTATGTTCTTCATGCTGTAGATGGCAATTACGTGCCCTGAACTCGTGTGGGGGCATTTCTGAGGTCACCAGCCATCCCTGGGGGAAGTGAGTCAGCAAAAGCGTAAGTGATTTCAACACCTTTGGTATAAATTCCATAGATTAGTAATATGAACTCTACAAAACTTTTTCTAATTCGGGACCTGTAAGACTTTCCACTGAGTGACTAAAAAAAATTATACACACGGCCACAATATTTGCATTAAAACAGTGTTAAGGACTCGAGCAGGAACAAGATACTATTTTCCTGCTGCATTTGAAAAACTGTCCCTGCCCTAGGAAAGGTTGAGGCAAGACAGTAGCTATTATAAGCTAATTGAATGAAGAACATTAAGAATGAGAATAATTATGTTATTGGGACAGAAATATATTGTTATTTATACCACGGTTCAAAAGATCTAGAAAAACATTTTTTGCAAAGGCAGATATATCTAAAATGCTTGTGTTGGTAAGCAAAACCAACTGGAAAACACACACCTCAAGGTGAAAAAAAAGCTAAAAAAGCAGTTTTCAGGAAAAAAGTATCAAAAAAAAGACCTCCAGTATCTGGTAAAAGAGTAAGAAAAGCATGTGTGGTTTAAACTGGAACATTCTTTAGGAGGAAGCACAGAAATTTCTATCTGAAGGCTAAAGAGGATGTTTTTTGCCATCAGTAATATAAGAAGTGAAGTTCAGATGTCATTACATGGCTGTGGCCTGTTAAATGTACCAAACATCTCTTTATATGACTGCAGAACTAGGGTCCAAAACTGCAGCCACCCCCTGACAGCAACCTGCACATCATAAGAACAGAAGCAAAATGCAAATCCAAAATACACAGTCCTGGAGACTGTTCACGGTGGAATTCCCTTCTCATTCCCCAGAGGATTCAGTTCTCTGGATCAGCACACCCCAGTGGACAATAGTGTGACAAACCAGGAGGTTTTATCCCATTGTTCCAGGTAGTCTGCACATTAAACTCACACAATTATATCTAGAACAAATTGAGCACATGTCAGTTGCTCCAGACTTTAAGCACTTTAAAAGGCATCCACATGAGCCTTCTCAGAGGTGTATTCATCAGGATGCTCTCTGTTACAAGTGTTTCCCCTAATCCAAGAACCAAATACATAATGCTGAGCCCTACAGGCATTTTGCAGAATTGTGATTCTCCTGTGGGACTCTGTGGCTGTAATACAATGAATGGAATATATCCATTTATAGATGGAGTTTTCCATCTGTGGCAGGTTGAAAGTGCTAATTCAAACGTCCTTCATTTCTCTCTAGTGTTTCAGGACACAACAGGATGAAAATCACTTATATGAAATACGACAAATGTTGAAAGCCAACACATTTTAGATCATTAAATTATGTCTGTAATTTCTACCTGCTATTGTCAGAGAAAAGATATGAGAAATGGGGTGTTTCTATGCAGTATTTCTGGGACATTCAATTATATGTGTATAATTTGCATGTTTGTATCTGTTTTACGCACCTGAACACCGACATCCAGTTGTCATTCGACTGTTAATCAACTTCTTCCCTTGTGATACGAAATCCAGTCGTCATAAATTGCACAGAAGGTTTCATAACCTGCTGCAGTGCAGCCACGGTGGTGTTCATATTCCAACACAGCCACCCATGTTGCTTGGCCACACGCCTCTGGTCTGGATTTATGGAAGAAGCTAAAGAATTGGAGCTTGTTGTATATTTTATCATGTGTGAAAATAACCTTGCAGAAACATATGGTGAGGATTTTGTGGCAGCTGATGTGCAGAAGCAACCCTGAGACAACAGCTCAGGGAAGACCAAGCACTTCAGCTTGAGTTAAACACACCACGGTCAGCTCCAGGGGAGGGCTTGGGTCATAGCACAGTTTCACCAGGATAAATACAAAGTGCTGAGTCTCCTCTTTTTACTTCAGAATAGGTCCAACAGTTATTTATCCATTTATCCATTATTTATCCTGCATTTTGAGCAGTGAAGACCAAGCCTTCTGCAATATGGCCGCTTCTGTATTGGTTCATCCATTTCCAGGGGAAGTGAAACACAAAATGCCACTCTTTCTGCAGGTGAGCAGAGGGGATTTTTCAACCTCTGAGGGATGAAGCACTGTTGACTGGTCGTACTGCCCAGAAAAGTCCTGACCAACCAGTTCTGTCCTGTGCCAGCCTCTTTAATTCGCTCATGTTTTTAATATGATCTTAATAATATCTTCATAGTAACATCTTAATATTAATTAACATAACAGACATTTCTCTCAGTGACCACACTCATGATCAGGGTTAATATTTTTCAATTCTTAACATAATGTAGAAAGTCTTTCTGTCTCATCTCCTTTTTCGCACTCAGATTTCTAAAATACGTCTTGCTTACAAAGCCCTCACTACTAAATAGTGTTTAAATTCCATTTTATAGACTTGGTTTCATCCTACAAAGGCAACTTTAGCTGGCACAGCATGTCCATATTTGCATGATCTGAAATGGCCATGCTTGACCTGCCCATTCCAGCGATACCTGGTCACAGTCACCTGAGTTGTGAGAGGTGTTTCCCAGATAAACTACTGGTGACCAACCTCAGCTCAGCAGCACTGCGCTTTCCCCTTCCCCCCGTGGCAGTGAGACCAGTCATTTTTAAGGGAGTGGTAATGATCCCAGCTTTGTGCTGAATCTCTTTTTCCTGGCAATAATCAGGAGGTAGATGTGATAACAAAGCCTGGGGCTCCGAGCCCAGAGTTTACTTTTGAAACTTGGTGTCTGTGCAGGAGATCCCTGGTGTGGCTCAGACAGTGAAGATGCAGAACAACTAGGTGGAGATCACACATCCTCCCCAACTCCTTCAAGTATGTAAGATGTCCTCAAAGCCCACCCAGCGCCTCATAATCTGACCATTCTTTCCAGTCTGACTGTCCCTTACACAGCTTGACAGATGCAAACAAGATTTCCCTACTGTTTGCACTTCCTTTTATGAGTTATTTACTTTTTTTTTAACTGGAACCTGGATTGGAAGCACTCCTGTGCTCACAGTTTTGATCCAAGGGAATCCAGTGGCTGGCTGTTTGTAGCTTACTCACTGTTTAAACAAGCCCATAGTTAGGCAAAGAGAAAACTAGCCTAGTTTACAGAGTTTAGTCTATCCTACACTGACAGAATTATCTCTTTTTTAACATGATTAGGCCAAAATTTACTGCAGTTACTGGAGTTGCCACAATAGAACAGGCAAGGCCAAGATAGGTTAAAATACTTCTGTAGGAAGCTTAATGATCTTTGAAAGCTGTTTGTCATTCTTTCGTTCAGAGTCCAGTCCAAGGATTATGTACTTAAAAATCAGCCCTTGGGCTTCAGGCTTCGCTTTTCCATGCTGGTGACCATCCTTGTCATGTGGGTCCAGAAAAAGAGCCTTGATGAACCTTTAGCCCAACATTTCTTATGGCTGAGACACCAGGAGAAGCAGAGCCCAGCAAGTAATGGGGCAATGAAAAAAGGGATTTAACCTACACTTAAGTTCAAAAGGTACAGGGAGAGGTGAGGAACAGAACACAGGAAGGGCAGGAACAAATGAGCCAAAGAACTACACAAAGAAGTACGAATGAGACACCAAGCCATTATGAGTTGCTCCCTTGGTTTATGACAGGTAATTGTTTGCCTTTGTGTGCTCATAAATGCATTTAAAATAAACAGAACATTTCCTAGTATAGGCCATGGCACTGTTTTTTTCCTGGTAAAAGTTTTAAGAATACCATCAGAATATTTAGATGCTGACATGTAAAACTCAATAAAACAGCTACAAGCCTCTTCCTGTTATTAAACAAACGGAAAGTAAATATTCAAGACTGGGATATATTCCGTAAGAGGATGTTCTGGGTTTGGTTGGGTTTTGTTTGGGTTTTTTATTTAAAAACATATATACTTTTGGCAACAAATTGATTCATTTTGTTTATTTCCATTCTCAGAATGTGATGATTTAGGCCTTTATCTTGATTTCCTTGTTATTTTGTCCTTCTGTCGGCTATGACACATGAACCTGGACAGCATTTAGGATGAGCTCTGAGACACAGTTCAGGTAATATCTGAAGCCTGTAGGATTGTTTCTGTGCTTAAAGGCAGACAGCCATGTTAAAGCACATTCCTGGACCAGGCAGGGTCTAAATTAAACGGAGTGACACCAGATTTTCATTTTTTTATGTAATAAAAAAAACCTGTTCTGTTTTCTTAATATTGTAAATGAGGTAAAAGTGTTGGAGTCAAATTCAGTTTTAGATTTTACACTCACATCTACGAGAATTATAAATCACTAGAGCCTAGTTTGCATCCGGTGCTGGAACCTGCCTTAAAATGTTCTGGCACATAGCATTCCCTCAAATCTATTCTATCCTTACATTTAACAAACTGAAAATGCCTGGAAAACCAGAAGAAAAACAGTGAAAAAAAATCTGCTGGGTTATGCCTAGAACAGAATTCAATAACCTCAAATAAGGCCTTCATTTCAGCTCCTTGGAATTCCCGAGTATTTGAATGAAATAGCTGCTCTCCGACCTCTTATTAATGAATGGGTATGGAAATCACAAAAATTGCATCTTGAATAAACAAATCTAGAGCTTTATTAAAATTGTGAGCACAAACTTACATGCACAGGAGCATGACTGTTCCTTCCAACACCCATTAGATACTCAGGCAAAGTAGGTAAACATTAGCCATCAATATTTGAAGAGAAATGTAATGAGCAAAGCAATTATTTAACAATTATGCAGGCGGATCTAAAAATGTGAGCCACTGTTTTAAGGATTCTGCACGCAGCTGAATGCAACACAGAGCTATGAATAGAGAAACTAGGGGGAAAAAAGCTTTTTCCAACTATTTATATTAACTGCAAGTTAATACAAAACACAGAATAATTTGAAAAATGATTAGGAAAAGAAAGGTTGTAAACAATCAGGGAGACAACAATCAATATGTAAAAAGTCTGCCAGCCTTAAAGGACCTGTTTGAGAGCCTAAGAGGTGCAAGTGAAAAGTGGGTTTTGAGTGTTTTGTGCTAGATTTGGTGCCTTTTTAGACAGAGGCCCAGGTGCACACTTCCCTAACATGAAAATCTCTCAATGGAGCATAGCAATTTTTCTGCTTTCTGCACAGGGCTGCTGCGGTCACTGAAGCTTTAATTGAAAATTGCTGAAACATGGACACCTAGTGGAGACACCCCACTCTGACAGTTCTCTTTCCAGTTGAAATACAATTTAAAAATGGACTTTTACTGATAGTCTTCCCCGAACCTGGAGGTTTGTCCTTGCTTCTCACTGCCCTGCACAGTGCTCAGCCACATGAGGTGAAGGCGAGAGTCAGAATTTGACAAAACAGAAGCTGTACATCATTTAACAACTCACCCAGGGGATTGATGAAGCAGAAAAACTAATGACCTACAAAAGAACAAATGTTTCATCACCAAAAGATAAATAAATCTGATGCTGGAGCTCAAGGGCTGGGCAAAACTCAGGGGCTGTAAGTGCCCTTAATTGCTCCTGGAATGTCAAGCCCAGACTTTCTGCATTAGTTTCCATGGGGAGAAGGAAAGAAGTGACTTTGGGGAGGCTGAAAGATTTGATGCAGAGAAAATGAATGTTCACATCATTTTTAGATTCATGTAGTTTGTAATAGAAATTGGGAGCTGCCCAAAAGGACAAGGAGTGACTGTGCCCTGTGATGTCTCTGAGAGCCCTCGGGCTGTACCTGCTGGGACGGGATGGGATGGGATGGGATGGGATGGCAGCTGGATCAGAGGGTTTGTTACAACAATTCCTCATCCAAGTGTGTTTAATCTCCAAGAACACAAAAGCACTGTCCAAGTCTGAAGTAAGTATGCTAACAACATACTCATATTTAATGTTCTCTTTTCTCATGCTATTCATTTTACTGCTGTCCACCTCGGGATTTCTATTATGGGATTCCTTACTGGGTTGATGCTTGGCCAATATTTGTCTGACTTCTCGGGTTTTTTGTCTCCTGTGAAAACCATCTGAAACTAAGCAGAAACTAACCTTGATTTATTTCTTTAATAAACAAAATTAAGATACTGCATATTAATAAAAATGAAAAGTATTCCCTAGCTGTTTTTTTTTTTTAAGTTTCCAAAAACAGTCCCATATCTCTGTCAAAGTTAATGTAACCAGAATTTCCATGGGAATTTCTGTCAGTCTGGGGAAACTGGAACTGGCTAATGTAAATAACTACAGTCCATCTTCCCACTACTGTCCAAATCACCTTGTGAGAAAGAAAAGGGCTTTATTTAAAAAGGAGAGTGACCTCATGTTCCTTCTGTGGACTATAACTAGTATGGGATAAGAAAACTTCACAGGCACATTCTGTCAAAACCAGAGACAGAAATTATTATAATGACAAATCATTACTTGAATTTTATGAGATTCTATGCAAAACCTTTTTTCTTGGCATGGATTCCAAAATTACCTAAAGACACTACAAGAATAGATCATTCTTTTATGATTTTATGACTAATTTTCTTGAGAGTGCTACATGGGCAAAGAGTTTTACAAGCTGACATTTCTGTTTTTTTTAATAAGCCTAAGCACGTAAAATATGTATTTAAAGAGTACCTGGCCTGTATGTTTTGGCTGAGATAGGACTGAGAATTAACTTTCCAACTCCCTGTAAAAGCTCCTAAGCATCCAGGAAACAATCACCTTGGATAACAAAATTCCCTGCATATGGCAACTTAATTTTATGGAGTAGAAACTCCATAGCATGATAATTGTTTAATATCAGTTGTTAAATATTAGTTAACGTAATAGTAAATGAACTCCTATTTTATAAATGGAGTGTTTCATACAAATAATTCCAGATGAACTCTGCAGTGCAACAGTCACTGTGGAAGGACACAAACCACAGAGAGGCTGAGAGCACAAAATCGTAAACGTTATGCAGATTTGAAAGGAAATTACCACGTGTGTGGTCACAGGAGGAGTTTAATAAGCCTGGCAGGGAGAGCATGTCTTGCCACTGTAACTGGTTTTCAGCTCTACTCCACCATTGCCTGAGAAATCCCGTAACAACACAGAGCAGAAGCATTTTCCTCCTGGGAAATTGCCAGCTCAGAGGGTTTCCTGTGGATGCACTCATGTCCCACATGGGACTATGCTATAGAATAAACATATTTATATCCATATAGCATGGAACTTCTAGGGGAGGCAACATAAACAATGGGACACAGCCAGACAACACCACTGAAAATCAGGCAGCAAAGACAACTGTGTCAGAGTTGAAGGCAATGCATTTCTAGAACGGAAGGTTTCCAACCATCATGATTTAGAGAGTCATATTAGGCTTGTCAGAAAGCTGACATTGGTTTGGACCTTAATTTAATAATGTACTAATTCAGCTGAGTTTCAAGAAATAGTAAGCAATTGAAAACTCTCGTTAGAGCAATGAATCAGCCAGAGATAACACCAAATAGTCTGTTCTCAGAATGACATTCCTGAACCGAAAGACTGTAACACGGATGGAAAGCTGAGAGATGACTTGGCAAAAGCTGCAGGTGTTCAGCCTCTGTAGGGCAGCACAGAGCCATGGATTCTCTGCCGCACTGCAGAGAGCAGGAACACTCCTGGAAGGAAAAACAAACCCTGACAATTCCCAGGAAAGGGATCTTCAGGGCTTTTAGTGCAGTCCCCTGTCTCGAGGCAGGATTAACTTTACTTGTAGTGGTCCTGGAAGATGTTTGTCTAACCTGCTCTTAAAATTCCCAGTGATGGGCACGATTCCTCAGTGTCATCCTCACCTCACAGGTACAATATTATTTTGCAGTGTGACCCCCTTGCTCCTCCTATATTCCAGTGGTCATGCAGAACAATGCATGACCCCCTCGTTGCAATGGTCTCTTTTGCCCATTTTACCATTTCTAGACAGTTATTTCAGTCTTTCCTCACAGATCACTTGTCCCTCTCGCCTTGGCTCCTGGCAGCAGTGTGATATTTCTGCCCCTCTGTGATTCACTCTGACCTTGAGGGTTGCTGTTCAGAGCCTCTCATTTAGGTGCTGCCCAAACACCGGCTCATCACAAAAAGAGAGCTGCAGACATTTGTGAAAGTGTCTGTACAATTATTGATATTCTAAAAGAAATGTGGCATGACTTGTCTAAGGGAGCTTGTCCTTCAGATAGCAAGTTCTGGCTGCAGCACAGTCTGGGCTTATCATCAGAAACGGGAGCAGATATTGGGTTGAAGGAACAGGGGTGTGATTAGTTAATTGAGTGACTGGCATATGCTGCTGGTCCCTCTCAAGGCTGCTCAGAGATAAGGAGATGTGAAGGAAAGCCAGTGACCTGTATCTCTGTGTTTTGTCTCCTTCTCCCTGTCATGCACATCTCAGAGTAACGTCTGCACAAGGAGAAAATACAGATATATCCAGCACAGATAAACTCCACTTCCATTGAAATGAGGCTTGATTTGACAAATTCAGAAGGAATTTTGAGTGAATAACAATTTTGATGCCAGCTTTCATCTTGTTACCTGCAATAGTTTAACACTGGGTATTTTAATGGTACAACTCTAAGAACGAGCCTGAAGTTATCAGAGCATTTCTCTCTACTTTGGTGACAGGAATACAACAGGCCCCTCTGTGGTTTAGCTTCAACACTTTGTATGTGAATCAGCATTCAAAATAAATTAACATCTTGAAAGTGAACCTCTGTAGGCAACAGCCGTAAGAACACGAGCTTGTATTCTCATGGTTTGTGCTGTATTTCCTGTGTGGCCTTGTAACCATTATTCCCTGCCCCATGACTCACTGGTCTGCCTGTAAAATGGCAGTGGGAGATAAAACACCTCATAAGAATGATGTGTCTTTACAACTTTTCACCAGTGAGCTCACTGATCTCTCTGTTGGGAATCCGAATTATCTACTGAGAGTCTGTGTCCCTGGAGCCAAACTGGCTTGATCCTCTTTGTGTGTGACAGTGGTACCTCCCAGTGTCACCTCAAAACAAGTGCAGTTATACCGTAGGTGCAGGTGTTGTGTGGGTTTGATGGGCAAGGCTCAAGCTGTGATTCAAAACAGAAGAAGGGATGTCTGCTCCTCACTGAGCAGTGAAAACACTTTGCATTGTACTCAGGTACCTGTTTTTATGATTGCACGAGCAGGTCCTCCCGAGACAGCCCTGGTTCCCTGGGTCAGCCAGGGCTGTGTTATCCCGGGTGCTTCCTGAGCCACAGCCGCGACAGGCATTGTTACGGAGCCAAACCATCCGCTCGAGCGGAGCACCGGCTGTGCCTCACCTCCCCCGCTGTGCAATGGCATCCCGCGTGTCCCACGGCCAGCACCGAGCTCACCGTGAGGGTGCAATGGCATCCCCGCGTGTCCCATGGCCAGCACCGAGCTCACCGTGAGGGTGCAATGGCATCCCCGCGTGTCCCATGGCCAGCACCGAGCTCATCGCTCCGGGCCGGGTGTTCCACACAGTGTCACCTTCCCGCACTTTATGGTGTTTGAGCCGCAGTGCCGTTTCACTTGCCCCTGGGGACACCACGGCAGCCCCGGCGGAACCACGACCGCACCACCGGCGGGGACATCACCACACAACAGGCGGGGACATCACCGCACCACCGGCGGGGACATCGGCAGGGACATCACCGCGGCCCCGGCGGGGACGACAGCGCTGCAGGGCGGGGCACCGGGCAGCCCCCTCCTGCCTCTGCCCGCCTGGAGCAGCTCCGCGCCCCTCGCTCGCAGGCCGGGGGTCCCGCAGCCCGGGACCCGCAGCCGGAGCCCGCCGTGCCCCGGGGCTCCCCCTCCCCTCAGCCCCGGCACCGCGGGCGCGCGGCCGCGGCGGGACGGGAGCGCGCGAGAGGCCGGGGCTCGGTGCGCACGCGCGGGGGGGCGGGGCTGGCGGCGCGCGGGCCGTGGCGCGGCGGGGCCGGTGCGTGAGGGGAGAGGGGGGGGCGGGGGGCGAGACCCCGGAGACAACCCTGGGAGCACCGCGGCAGGGCCCGCACCGGGGACGGGGGTCACGGGGGTCCCGCCCGTCCCGGTGCGGCCCCGCGGGGTCCCCGCGCTCCGGGAGCCGCAGCTCCGCCCGCGGCCCTCGGCACAGGGCCCGGGTCAGGGGGGAGAACCCACCCGGCCGCGGCCCCTCTGCAGCACCGCCCTCAGCCAGGGAATGTCAGGGCTGGGGGGACCCGCCGGTACCATCCAGAACAACCTCGGCCCTACCCGGGCACTCGCCAGTCGCACCCTGTCCCTCAGAGCGTTGTCCAAACGCTCCCTCTGCTCAGACTGTTCAGGATACTCCGTATTCAGAGACTTGAGTGCTGTGGTTTCTGCTCCTCTGCTCGTTCCTCTCCTTTATTCCTGAAGCGCTCACAGCATAACAGAAACTCACAGTTTATGTCCTGAAGTTTCCTTTGTAAACTCTTTCCTCTATGACCTTTAAGAAACCTGCAAATTGATAAATATATGAATATATATGCACAAATTTGTAGATTTATTAATATATAAAAATTATATAGATTCATAAATATACAGATGTATACTTATAAATTTTAAAAAATTATAAGTATTTTGTTTGTAAGTTCTCTTTATAAACTGTTGGCTGAGAACCATCCCCCCCAGTCTAGGGACAGAGATGAACAGAGAACACCAGCAGATCAGTGCCTGTGTTTGTACGGTGTAAGAGTTTCAGAATTAAACTTGTATTATGGTGGAGGATTCATTGATAATTTGTTATTGCCAAGGGAATGTTGCTGAAATATGGAAAAACACTAAACCTAAACACTAAAGCTTTTCTTTCCACTTTTTAGGAGGAAATATTAACATCAGGAAATGGCAGAAGCAGTTTTTCACCCCCCAAGAAGGAAAAGAAGAGTTTTTGAGTCCTACGAGGGTCCCTTCCCTGTGGATGTGGGTGGGAAGGATTTCAGAATGTGCCAGGCTGAAATCATCAACAACAACGTGATTGTGAAGAACCCAGAGGACATTGAACAGCTCTATAACAAGGTGCTGCACCCTGTTTGCACAGTATTTTTAGTGTTTTAATTGCAGGTAAAGCATAGTACTGGTTAAAATCTGCTGCCTTTATGTTTTCCCGCACCTTCAGCCTTGTGTGATTCTCTGTATCTCAGTTCTTTCCTGAAATCAGTACAAAACATATATTCTGGATCAAATGTGAATAGTATTTCTTATCCAAGCAAATAAATATTTTGAATGAATCGACATTGTGACCTAAAAAACAGCTGCAAAGCCTTCATGTTTGTTAACGTCTCCTTTCAACATTTTATGTAACTTCTTAAAAGCGCTTTCTTGTTTTTAAAGCCCAGGAGGTTGGAATATTAATATTTTATAAATGCTTCTGTAATTATTTTAGCTTCAGAGTGATTTATTCCTGTGTAAAATAAGCTACATTACTCCTTTTATGCCTGAGTACCATTTCAGCACCATTCTTGTGCAGTAGTATCTCTTTGGTTTCCATCATGCATTGTCACAGCATCAATACACAGGTGGTGTCTCCTGCATTCGTTTTGAAATGTCTGTTTGGAGATGTTGCCTGACAAATATTTAGAATTGAGGAGAAGACCAGACACCCTCCCAGTTAAACCACCATACCTGGTTAAATCTCTCAGTGCAGGGGTTTAATACTGATTTAATACTGGTTTAATACCAGTTACCAGCAGATAAACAAGCTCTAGGCAAAGCTTAAATGCTGCTGAATTTTAGTTGTGTTTAGTTGTGAATTTTAGTTGTGTGGTCTTGGCAGTCCACATATTGTAATTTGGAAATAAATTCATCTGTTTGTTAAGAAATAATAAGGATATTTTCCCTTTCCTTTGCAGGGCTATTTTGGAAAAGGAATCCTTTCAAGAAGTCGGCCGGTGTTCAGCATTTCAGACCCTCTGCTGGTTGCTAAGTGGCAAGGTAAATGTCCTCTGATAGTTCTTCACTTTTCTTCACAAGGATCTCTCTCTCCCCCTCTCTGGTACTTGGGGAATGCCTGGGAAAAACCCAGGAACAGGAAATGTGTCATAGCTCCTCAGTGCACTCTCCTTGCCTTCCTGGGGTTGTTCCTTGGGAAGTCTGTAAGTAAAGGGATCCTTGGGCTTCTTTTCAGATAACTCTCCAGTTTTTCTTGGGTTTAATCTGTAGGTTTTAATGTCCATGAAATCATGAGGGAAGGATATGGGAAGTTTTTAATCTGCTTGTGGCCAATTGCATCCAGTCTGCTCTTGGTTGTTTATACTGTCATTCTTTGCTCATCTTTCCTGTGACAGTTAAGTCTCAATGGGCATCACTGGATTTTCTCATATCCCTTCATCATTGTCTTTTTGTGGGCTGGAGAAAAAAAGGTGTATTTAGTTGTTCTCTTGTGCAGGCTGTTACCTCTGTACCTTTCCTGGTTCTGCTGTGTCCTTGAATACAAGTGGGACCAAAATGGCTTTGAAGACTGAGAATGGGGGTAATTGTCAGGCTGCAGATCGCCCCAGTGACCAAAACCACACAAAAACATCTTTATATTGATGAAACAATGTATGGTTTTTCTTTGTACAGGTGTTAACACAAACATGCCTATAATTACATCTCAAAAGTAAGTTAATTTGCTTTAATTTATTCTTGGTGCTTTTAGGAAACATATTATTCTGATTTACATTTTTTTCTTTCTGGTTTCCAGGTTGTTGGCTGTAAAAATGATGATTTGCTTCTATTTCTTTTCTCATTATTTCATTTATAAATCGTATTAGAAGAACTAGAAATAGAGTGGGGGATATTCAGTGTGGTTTTTCATGTAATCTTGCAGGTATTGATTGCTGAATAGAGGCCAAGACTGAGTACATGCATAGTAGGGTGGGTGATTAATCGTAATAATCATAATAAACTTGTGTCTTAGCTGAGGAGGAGAAAAACAAGTTTCTGGGGTAGGCTTTTTAAAACAACTTCCACTTCCTTAAGGAATTACTATAGCGTAAACTGAAGCAGCTCTTGAATTTTTATAATGCACTAATATTTTACTTTTTAAATATAAATTATCAGTTAACATTGCTAGTTTGTCCACTTAGCAAAACAGAGTGTTGGACCATATTTTTATTTTGCTTAAATAGTAGATGAACTGTTAAGCATGTGCAGGTGGGTTACTCAGTTTGTTTCAATCTTATGATAATTTTAAAAAATTTACTTAAATTTGAAAATTATGCTCCTTCAGTCCTCGATTTTAGATAAGAAAAACAGTATCAATATTACTGCTAGTACAGTTACTACTGCTCACAGAAATACTCGCCATTCTTATTAGTCTGTCTTGTGACAGCTTTATGTGCCAGCAGTGCCTCAGCATCAGTGCAAGTGTGATTATTGGTGCTCAAAAGGCATCGTGATCTGTTCCGGTAGAGATCTGGAAGTGCAACTTCTATGGTAATTAAATCATAGGACCACGAGGAGTCTGGTTTATATAACAAAGAGTACAGCACTGAATTGTACAGCTTTATTATGAGGCTTCACAGGGACTTGTGTTTGTGTTGACACGTGAAATTTGCATTTAGTTATCTCTGTAGTTCTTCATTACCTGGTCTGGAATTGCTGCCTTAGGATTTTGTTCAGGAAAGTAAAGAGTATTGTCCAGGTTCAAGGAAGGACAGCAGCCCTGAGGTCCCTGCAGCTGCACAGAGGGAAGATTCATGTCTTCAACTGGATATTAATGTTATTTTCCAAGAGAAATAACATGGGGCATGAACAGAGTGGTGTTCTTTGGGGCCCCTGAATCCAAAGGAAAAGGAGAGGGGAAAACATGTTGGTGAGAGTGCTGTTGCAGTCTGGTTGAGAGCGGTGATCTGCAGTCTTCCTCTGGATCCCACGAGTGGTTAAAAATGTTCCAAGACTCCAAGATTATATATCCTCCAGTTCAGGCAGGAATGCTCAGTACCTCCCTCAGGGCGGGGAGTTCCTTAATGGGTGTGAGGACAAGAGCATCCTCCTATCTCACAGGCCTCTTAGCACCTAATTTATAGCCTGAGGAGTCAGGCTCTATGGGCAGAGGGTGTAAATGGTTCATTGATAACAGTTTCTGGGAAATGGCATGGAGGGTATAGAATACACAGTTTTGGGTTACACCCATCCAGTGATGAACTGGTCTCAGCTGTCCTAACTAGGACAGAAAGGTACTTAGAACAGAGTTTTGAAGCTACTGCTCTCAGTTGTTATCTGTAAAATAGATGAAGTGTGTGAGAGCTCTGTATGCAAAGTCTTGTTGCATATTTTAATCCTGCAAGTTCTGCTACCAGGACATTTTTGGGGGGATTCAGGTTTAGGGCTCCCATGGGAGAAGGGACTTTTTGCCCAGTGGAGTTCTTGCTTCTTGAAACTACACAGTCCCTTGTGTAGCCCTTGCAGGGCTCAGTAGTGGTGTTTAGGCCACACAAATTTAAAAGGCAAAACCAGAGGAGGGGAAGAATCCTGATGCTCAGTGGTGTCACCTCCAAACCCCTAAAATCTGGAGCCCCATTGCACTGGGCACACTTGTGTTTGCACAGCAGTTGTTGGGGTGTGTTCAGATTTGCTTGTGAACTGTGCTGAATCCTCTGCTTTTAAGGGCCCTGTTTAAAAATGTTAATTAAAGGATGCAATGCCCTCCAAGTTCCCATTTCTCCTGTTTCCCAGGTACCAGCGACGTGTTCAGTGGGCCAGGAGTGTTTTGCAAGAGCAAGGCCTTGATGACTGCTCAGTTACCCAAATCCTTGAAAATTACACCAAACCTCTGGAGCTGACGGAGGGTGGAGCTGAACAAACCGTTAATAACAGAATGGGCCCACATAGAGAAAATACTGAACTTTCCAGGCAACCTTCTGCAGATGCTGGCAGTGCAGGAGCCCTGAGTGCTGAGGATCAGAATGGGGGCTCCAGGAAAGCCTGTCTGGAAGGAGATGCAGGGATGGGCCCTGTGTGTGGCTCTAAGGAACAGGAACAAGGTGACTCCAGAGGGCTGGAGGAAGGGTCCTGCCAGAAGGGTGGTGCTCCTGTGCTCTGTGGCTGTGAGGGGAAGCAGAGCCCTGAGCAAAGGGCTGGGCAGGGGGGCGAGGCAAAGGAAAATGCTCCAGAATATGTGTTGGTGCAAGAGGAAGAAGAAGAAGAGAGCTTATGTCCTGAAGATGACTCTGCTTGTTTACAAGGAAATGTAAGGAAAAAGAGTATCCCAATCTTTTAGAAAATCTCTAGCATCAGTGCTGTTTTCAGAATTCAGTATTTTTTCCAGTTAAAAGTTTTAATAATACAGTAATTTTTTTTCTTATAGCTTGTCAAGAAGGAGAAACTGGTATGTAGAAAAAATCCATTTAGGATTTTTGAATATTTACAGCTCAGCTTGGAAGAGGTATGTTCCAAGTACAAGTTGGTTTGCTTTTAATCTGAAAAAGTAGACATTAATCTATGTTACAACATAATTTAATACCTCTTTCCAAAGTACAAGGCTCTCCTGTGTCTCCTAAGGATTTGGATTGTCTTAGTCATTAAACTCCTTTTTAATAACCTGCAAGAATTACATGATATGGTTAAAAATATTTAGGGTCCAATCCCATTTACTTTAGATGAATAATCCCACTGGCAGAGAGACCAGTGATTTAAGTGTAAAAATACCAGGAATATAACGTTTAAATAAATCCTGTTTCAGTTGTGCTACCTCTAAATATATTAGTTTTAACACCAGGCCCCCAGGAACGTACAGCACAGGCAGAGATGGTTTGTAGCTTGTAGATTTTTCTGCATCTGTTGAAACGTAAAGGTCATGATCACAAGTCTCGTGACATGAGGACTCTTGTATCAAATTAATTTGAGCCTTTGTTCTTGCATGGAACATAAGCCACAGGAAGAAATGAGATATTAGTTAAACTTACTCTGTTTATTTTTTCAGGCTTTTTTCTTGGTGTATGCTCTGGGATGTTTAAGTATTTATTATGGTGAGGTAAGAGATTGGATTAATTTTGGGTTACTGGGGATACCATTAGTCTGGATACAGTTTGGTCTGAAATTTTTAGTTAATATGGCAGTAATTTATGCTGTTAATTCTGGAGGAGGAAATACTAAACAGAGTAATTGGCAAGTTTTTCTTGTAAGTAATGGTATTTCTGTTTATGAAATACCGGTCTGAAAGTTTTAAGTTTAACCAGACAAATATAATTAAGCAGAGTCCTTTTGCAGAGGAAGGTTTTTTGTTATAGTTTAGGCAGGAAACATGGGAAGGGCAAATAAGGGAGAAATAATACCTGAGATGGCAACATTCTTTGGAGCTTTAAGCATTAATCTCCAAGTATAACAAGCTATTGTTAATGTCATGGCAAAATAATTGAAACCTGTGCTTCTAGTTTGAGATTGATCAGCCTTTCCTTTAGATAAGGGCATTGTGGGACTGATTGTGAAATGCTAAAAGACCCACCAAATAGAGCAGCAGGTTTCTGGAAGTCTTGTATTTAGGGATTCCGTATTTCCTTGCCAGCAGCCCCCGCTGTGTGCAGCTGTCTGGCTGTCCTGGTGCTCTGTGTCTGTCTGTGCAGTCCCAGTGCCCTGTGTGTGCTCTGCAGGAGCCCCTGACCATCGTGCAGCTGTGGGAGGTGTTCAGCGAGGCAAAGCCTGATTTCAAGACCACCTACATGGCCTATCACTATTTCCGCAGCAGGGGCTGGGTGCCCAAGGTGGGGCTCAAGTACGGCACCGACCTCTGTGAGTACCTCCTCACCTGGAGCATCTGCACCTCCCTTCTCCTCAGGCAGGGCAGGGCTGCAGTGCCACAGGGGAATTCAGGCACTGCAGCAGCCTCTGCCCTTGGCAACAGACGTTTTTGGCTGGACTGTGGGTTGGCAGTAAAGTTGGGATGTGAGTGGAAAATCCCATCCCAGAGTCAGTAGCTGAAGAGGCAGCTTGAGAGGCCTGTTGTTTGCCTTCATGAGGTTAATAATTCCCGCAGGATTCCACTGGAATTCCCTTCCCAAGTGCTTCCATCCCCTTCTAAAAACGCCCTCTGCAGTGTCAACATGACAGTCCCTACAATAACAGGTTTGAATCCAGATCCAAATTCACAAAGTCCATGGATCTCATTCATCCCAGTTAATAGAAGCTGGACTTGTGCTGAACTTACTGCTAGGACTGTTTCTCTGGGTGGTTTTTCTCGGGGCTTTTTTTGGATAGAGGGAGAATGGATTTGTTTCTTTGTTAATGGTTGGGAGTTTAATCTTACAGAAATTATTAGTACTGTCCAAAATCCCTTGCTAAGTAGTTCAAGAACTACATTTAGCTCATGTGCACACAAACGGTACAGTAAAGCCTGTCATTTCAGGAGAATGTGCATTAAGGGAGGTGTTTTTTAATGATTGCTTGCAAACCAGCAGGTGTTTTAATGCTGCTGATGTAGTTGTACATTCTGGGGGTTGTGCTGAGCTCATCCTTGAGATAGTGAGTGGCTTTGGCTGAATTCATCCTCGCTGTTCTTACACCCTGGGTTGTGGATGGGGCTTTGCTGTTGATCACCTGATGTACAGAGAAATTGATACGAGTTGGTTCACCTTTCATTTGTGTGTTGGCCTGAATTTGTTGTTTGGTCACTCACTGCCTTTGGATTTGTGCCAGGCCAAGGAAGTGGAGTAGTTTAAGGTTTGGAGGAGTTCTGCCTTAGTCCTGAGCTTCTGTGCAAGCACCTTCTTAGAGTTGGTATTACTACAGTTGGTGATAATGGATAATTTTCAAGTCATGGTTGTCATGAATGAAGTGCTGCTCATCCCCTCCTGACAGGGAAAGCTGTGTAAGAAAAGCTCTGCTAGTTAAAGAAAGTCCCCTCTTACAACCCCCTGGCAAAGGGAAGACAGGAAATGTAACCCTTTAACTCAGTGACATCAGTCCAGCTGGGAGGAGTCTTGTGTACCTTGTATGAAGAGGGACCTTTTAGAGGGTCTGGTGGGCAGTATGGAAGAACCTGTGCCTCTCCTAAAACTTGTGGAAAATACTTGTTTGGAACAGAAATGTGATGGCTTACTGTCATTTTACTTGTACTCCAGTGCCTCAGCTTCTGTTGTAAATACAATGTCAAAAACATGAGTCTGTTGCAGAAAAATTCCATCCCAAACTTTTTCCCACGGCAACAGCAAACTGTCCTTTGGCTCTTCTGATTTATCTTTTACCTACTCCACCATTTCTTTGTCTCTTCCCTCTCTCTACTCTTGCTGGAACAACTTAATTCTGAGCAGGATTCAAAAGCATTGAAGTTTCGTCTTGTGTAATTAAAACTTAGAAACCATTTGACAATATTGATTGACCCGGGTATTAAACTCTGATGGGAACTCTGTGATTATCAAACTAAGGTGTTTCTCTTCCATTTCAGTGCTGTATCGAAAAGGCCCCCCCTTCTATCATGCCAGGTTTGACATTCTTGTTTCTGTCAAATTTCTTTGTTTCAAATTAGATTTCTTTCACACATTCTCACTGCTTTAAGTACATATTCATCACTCAGAATATATTGCTGGATGTATTCATACTGGGAATGTGAAAATCCTTTTAGCAGAGGTACTAAATGACACGATTTAATTGAATTTAAGTAACAGACATTAAAAATTAGAAGTTGCAGTGAGCATATTTAACACTTGTATGATGAATGCACTCAGGAAAGTAACTTGATTTATAAGTAAATAAGTAAAACTGACTTTGGAAAATATATGGTATGGGTAACTTATGTAATTTGGGAGATGATATGGTTTGAAGCTGGCTCCCTGCCAAGTCTCCAAACCTTACCACAAGAAGTCTCCCCCCCGCCCCCCAAACCTCAGGGAGAAGAGGGAGAAAAACAACGAAGAAAAACTGAAACGAGAGAGAGAGCTAAAGCAATATATATATATATAAATATATTTACACTTATGTTACAGTTAAATACAATTGAAATATATATACAATTTCCCAAGGGAAAGGGAAGGGGGAAGGGAAAAGGAACAAAACCAAAATAAAATATATATATCCCAATTAGTAGCCCAATATCTAGCAACTAAAAAAAGTTAGCAAAGAAATAGCTCACTACTCTCCTTGGGACAGCGGAGCGTCGCTCTGGACCGATCGCCGGCAACCTCCACCTCCCAAGGTCGACAAGGCCCAACCAGGCCTCACTCCCCAACACGGCAGACCCGACAGCAGGGAACCTGCACCTCCAAGCCGCCAAAAGGAAAAGAGAGCGAAGGCCTCTCCTCCTTTCTTCTTATGGTCTGGCTTACGTAAAAATCGTAGGGAAAACTGGGTAAATCTGGACCCTTCCTTGGTTACAAACTGGTCACCAAGGAAGGCCCAGACCAAACTACCACAGGAGAAGAAATTTTAAAGGGATGATAATTGTCTTTATTCATTAGCTAGTGAGGTAAAATAAATTAGTTAAAAATGTCAGCTTGGCATTCATAAGAGAATGCTCCAGACATCAGGGTGGGGACGGCAGGTGCCACTGGGCATATTCCCAACTTCATTGTTTCTTCTCTTTTCCTTGTAGAAAGAGACTGGAGTTTCACAATTTGCTGCCTCTATGCTGGCATATTGTTTAACACCAGTTTTTAGCCTCTAGTTCTTAAATCTTCTTGCTAAAATGGTAATTTCTTTCAGTGGACTGTGCTGTGTGCTCTGTTGTGCAGTTACTCTGTCCTTGCTGAATTGGTGGATGATGATTTCCAAGGATCTCTCCGCAGACCTCTCAGCTGGATGTCCCTGTCTGGGCTCAACAGAACAACTGCTAATGCTTCCAAGGTCAGTGTTTAAAACAGCTTTAACATGATAACGGGACAGTTGAGCTCCCAGGAGCAGGAGTTGGAGTGAGGCTGGGAAGAGAATCCTTCTGCTGAACAACACGTTTAGTTGCCAGTGGGGAAACAAGCTTCCTTGGTCAATATCTGTAAAGCTTATTAAAGCTTTTTACAGATGAATTCTGTAAAGCTTATTAAAGTTCTGGTGCCTGAAGGAGTGTTAAAAGCTGTGTGAGGAACAGAAGAAAGACCTGAGGGACACTTGTTTCCTGATGCCACTTCTGTTTTTAAAGCCTTCTCCATCTACCAGGCTTTTCTTTTGAAAAGAGAAGCTTGTTTTCCTCTGTGCTAGAGCTTCGAGCACAGTGCTTCCATAATCCCTTTGAATTCCTGTGTGTGTTTGCTGGTTGCCAACAGGAGCTGATGCTCTGCTATTTGATTAAACCCTCTGACATGACTGCAGAGGAGATGTCAAGCCCAGAGTGTATGAAGAGGATCAAGGTCCAGGTGAGTAGTTCCTGCCCTCTGTGCCATGGGTGGCTTTGCCATGGAGCAGCTCCACAGCTCCTTGGGAGAACTGTCCCTGCCTCTTTGCCTTGATTTGGATTTTTCAAGTGCAGCTGCAATAAAATAATTAGATTCCTTCATGCCCCAAGGCATGAGATGGGCATTTCAGGCTCTCTAAAAACTTCACATCTTCTGATCTAAAGTTTAATGTTGCTGTTACTGTCAATGTAAGCATTTGCATGGGGAAACGGGGGTGCCTGTGGAGACTGTTCAAAAATGAAGGGAGAAATATGTGTGAGACCAGCTCATGTCAGGAAGAAACACAGTCATCTACTATAATTTCTCAGTGGTCACATAATACACATCAATTTTAGAGACCTAATTGCCATCCCTCACTGATTATCTGTAGCTTTGGGGTTTTTTCCATAATAATTCCGGTTTTATTTCAGGAACTGATTGTCAGTCGTTGGGTTTCTTCCCGCGAGCGCAGTGAGCAAGATGAAGCTTAACTGACTGCATGGGAAAAAGTCACTTTTTAAAACTGCTTCTTATTGTTTTTTACCTGATCTCATGATGACCCATTGCCTCAGAACAGCTCCTGTCTACACATACAGTTGGTTTGTGTAAATGCTTTTTTAAGTGAGGTGTATTGTGTTTACTGGGGACAGTGCTGTATTGGAAAACATAACTGAGCTATAGTGATACATATGAAGGGGAGGAAAAATTAAAGCTGTGTTCCAGTTCAAAACAGAAAATAAAAATAAAATATGAAAGTATAAAATGAGTGGTAATTAGTAACATTTAAATTTTTAAATATTAATATTTGTTGCTATTTTAAATGTTAATATTAAATAATTTTTACTTCTCTGGCAGGTGAAGGCGTTAGAGCTGAATGGTCTGACTCCTGAATGTCTGCCAAATGCCTGAGCAATGAGGGATTAGACTGTTCAGAGTTGGGAATTGTAAGGCTCAGCACAGGGTCCTACATTTCTTCAGAAATGAGGGCTTAAACTTGACAGTCCTCAAATTTAATGCTTAAAACCCAGCAGTAATTACAATGAATCAAATAACCTTTTAGAGTATCAGTGGTAACTTTCCTCAACCAAAACCTGACTTCATAGCCTTGAGGAAATGGCAGGAGTTTGGATTTGGGGAGAGATTTGGTTGTTGCAGTATTGATTACTGTAACATGTTGTGATTGGGTGCCTGGACCCTGGGATTTAGCACCTTATTTTCACAATCACAGCTCACAATTGAGGAACTCTTCCCAGAATGTGCAGGGATTTTAGTGAATTCTATGGGTTAAGCACCTAACAGCAAAGTGAGGTGTTGGGCACCTTTCTCCATCTGGGTAAGATGTCTTTCTTCCCTTTAAAGTAAGGGCCTCATCCTGCCCTGTGCCAGCAAGATGCCCAGCCCAGCTGAGGCCCTTTCTTCTCTTGAGGATGACTTACTGTGCAGAAAATAACACAGCTTTGCTGAGCCAGTGAGAGGAACTCAGTGCCTCTAGCCTGGCAAGTGTGAGTCTTACATTCATCACTGCTTTTTTCCCTTTTATCCAGAACCTGCAACAGTTTATACACTTATTTTTGTTCCTATTGCACTGGTAGCTCTCTCTGTCCTGGCCTATCATGTCATATAGCAGATGAGGATAAACTGCAGTTTGGATGGAGTGAGGAATAGGACAGTGCTGAAATTTGCTACACTAGTGCCTGCTGTTTTCTAACTTTTTTTTGCAAGATTTAATCATCTGGAAGGCAGGTTCCTAATGCTGATGTTCACTAGTGCTAAGGCACATTAGGAAAAACAAACCAGCCAACCAACCCAGCAGGTGCTGAGCTGCTTTCAAGCAGAGCCAGGAGGTTTCAGTATCAACTGTGCTGCCTTTTAAGCCTTGCTGCTTCATTCAGGAATTTGAATTCCATCTAGGCTTCCCTGCTTCCCCATGCTGTTCAGGTTTTGTGAGAACACATTTGCTACAACAGTGAGGACACATCAGAGCTGGTGGCAGTGACACACTTTGTGCTGGTTTCACTCCCTGTAAGAGGGGCTTTGCCTTCTGGGCACAGGACCTTTTCCTTGTCTGGTAGAAATCGTGTCACCTCGACCTGTTCCCACCAAACACAACCCCACAATCATGTTTATTTGGGCAGTTTAGATTGTAGAACCATGTCACAAATGCTGGAAACTCCATACAACTCAAAGTGGAAAATCTTCCCGTCTTTGCTTTCATTTAATATGACTCCTACTGGAAGGACGTAAAATGAAATGTGAATTGCACAGAAGCTTTTTCAAGCTGAACAGGTGTGGAGGTGTTAGATGTAGGGGTCAAGGTGTTTTATTTCAAGCTGCAGAGGACTGTACTTCATGTTTCAGTGCTGGTGGATCAAATAACTTAGTTGCATCATTTGCCACTGTATTTATAATTTAGCACCTAACATACAGTACTTAAATTCAGTGAGGATTCTGCCTCAGAAACAGCACACCAGGATTTGTTTGTGAGCCAAATTCTGGCTGAGGGATTGTGCTGTGCACTGGGAGGGGGTGGACAGGTCTCCAACAGCAGCAGGACAGTGCATTTCAAGCTGGTTGTCCCTACTTGTGCTGTGGGTGTTTTAAGTTTGGCAAGAAGTGGAAGAACACAGAGGGGGAGGCGTGCGAAGTGTGGTGTATGTGGTGTGTGCAGCTGGAGAGCACGGGGGGACAGGGTTAATGGGGTCTGTGTGTATAAAAGGGTAAACAAACCCCCAAACATTCATGAACGCTTCTCCATCTCTGAGAAAACAAGACTTGCAGCTAGACCAAAACCAGCTTACTTCATAAAAAATTAGAAGGGAAAAAAGCTGAAATTATTTTCTTAAACTAGAATGTAAGTTAAGTGAAATTCCACAAAGTTCTGGACTGCCCAGTTTTGAGCTCAGCATACATTCTGTGTAATGCACAACAGGTAAAAGTGCTGTTGGAGGAACTCTGTCATTCTAACTCAAATTTTTTTTTAATTCTGTAGTTTTAACTCCAAGATAAATTCTGAGGAGTCTGTTGATTATTACAACTACTAACAGATAAGACACTAAAATATCTCTTAATACTAAGCATCTGTCTTGGTTTGAAGAATAAACATGCAAAATGTAAATTGAAAACTAAATATATCTGGCAAAGAGGCTAGATTTCTTTGTTGTTGTATTTATTAGTAATCAGAGGAAAATAACTTTGCAGGTAGTGAATCTGCATTTGGATTTCAGCAGCACAGAAGCACATA
Organism: Lepidothrix coronata; assembly: GCF_001604755.1. Taxonomy (NCBI): domain Eukaryota; kingdom Metazoa; phylum Chordata; class Aves; order Passeriformes; family Pipridae; genus Lepidothrix; species Lepidothrix coronata. The sequence goes on from NW_016690385.1 coordinate 1,378,804, forward strand.
TTCCCTTTTTTCATTTGTCAATAATCAAATGTGACAGAAAAAAACCATTTTGGTTTGCTATGGCTGAAGATACCATAGTTCATTTGCTAAACCCCTTAATTACACAGCAGTCTTAATTTCTGGTAGGAAGTGTCCTTGCAGAGCACACAGTGAATGTAAATAAGAAAACATTTTTGCATATGAATAGTTGCCACAGAAACTCTCTGTAGTGTGTACATCATAGATACATCATTTCACTCAAATGAACAAGGTCAGTATCCTTCAGGTTAAAATTAACTGTGTTTTTAACTAATTAGATCCTGCACCTTAACCCCTGAGATCTGGAGCCTTAAGGCTTTTCCCTGTTTCCTGCTGCAGCTGATTCAGTACAGCAGCTCATCATGCTCAGCACTGCTGCTCTGTCCCCCCTCGGGCAGGGGCACGATGTAGCAGTCCCTGTGTGCCAGCTCGTGGTGCAGGGTGAGGTACCTGGAGGCTCTTCTGCTCTGGGGGAGCACGAACCTCTCTGTGAACTCCCCCTTGCTCAGGGGCTCTTTCCCCTGCCTGCTCAGGACGTGGTTGATGAAGGCCAGGGCAAATGTGTAGCAGTTGTGCTCCTGCTCGTCATACCTGGGGAAAACACCTCCTTAGGAAGAGTTACCACTGAGCCAAGAACTCCCCAGGAACCATCCCCAGCTTCCCTTCATGCTGATGGTTAAATATATTCCATTCATCACCAGCTGTACTTTCCAGCCCAGGAACTCTAGGCATAAAAACTAAGAGGCTGCAAGACGTGGCAGTAATGCATTCTTATTTTCTAGGCTGACTTGGCTCTTGTTAAACCTTTGCTCTTCCCTGTATTGTTCCAAACTCCTTCCTGCAGCCCCAGTGTTAACTGTGAGGCCCCACATGTGGTGGTAACGTGGAAGCTCCTTCAAACCCAGTGCCTTCCATCGCTGATGTGCTGATACAGTTGTTGGACAATGTGCCAGTCAAACCCCACTGGCAGTGATCTGTGCCAACTGTGCAAGGATAGAAATGCTAATGGAACAGGAGTGACAGCCATTTAAAATGCTTTTGCCTTTTTTTCCTCTTTTTTTAACCTACCTGCTACCCTGTCCTAGGACATTACAGCACTTATCTGGTCACTGTCAGAATGTTCCTTGTGTTCTCCCAAATGTTTCATGTTGTCCACTAACAGTTTCAATGATTGCATTTACTCCACTCTCTCACCACACTGTGCTGCGTTTCCCCCTGTCCCTGTGTAACTGCATTTGCTCAGACTCCTGTTTGCCACCTGCCTCACCCTCAGGCTGCTTCTGTAAGTGCCTGGCCCCCTGTCCCTTGTTCTCCCCAGCCCTGTGACCCATTCCTTGCCTCGTGCTCTCAGTGGCTCCATGGTCTGTGCTGTCACAGGGAGTCTCTGGGAGGATTCCCTGTCAGCCCTGGGGGTTTCTGCAAGATCTGAGGACTGTGGCTATGAAAAGTGACCCCGAGCCCAGCTCAGCAGAGCTCACTCTTCTCTTCAAAGCTCTCCTGGTTTCAGGGCACATGGAGTGACCTGTGAGCTCCTGTTCAGTAACAAAGCTCAGCTCCTCCTTTTTGGGAAGAGTGTCTTTGGATCCAGACAAGAGAGCCAGCTCCTCTCAGTCACTGCAGGTGCTGTTGGTCCTGGCTGTGGCTGCAGTTCTTTGCAGCTGTTCTACACTGTCCTCCAGTAAATGACAAGCAATCAAGAAAATCAGAACTAGGCTCAGCCTGAACCCAGAGTTGTTACAGGATTAGTTTAGTGCAGTTCCTGTCCACTGAAAACCAGAGGAGTTAATTAAAAGAGTTTTCAGCAGTTCAGTGGTTACTGGTCTAGTTGTGGAAAAAGTAGGTCACTGTGTCAGGAGATGGTAGAAAAGTGAAGAAAAGCTTGTAGAAGAGATGAAAACATCTGCCTGCCTTCTGCCAGTGAGGTTTTTTGACACCAAGCCAATTTTAGTATTCCTGTTAAGGCACTGGGAATTGTAAAAGTAACACAAATCCTGTTGGTTTTACAAGTCCTGTAAACATCTAAAAATTCTATTCCAAATCAAAGTCTTCCATCTCCTGGTCTGGGGAGATGATGGATGAGGTCTGAAATTTATAGTCAGCATGTACAGAATTGCTAAAAAATGCTTTTAATTTGGTGTGGGGGGGTTTCTTTTCTATTATGGCTCTGTGAAGTGACACACCCCCAGCACCCAGGCAGGCTGTGTGTTACTTGGGCTGTTCCCAGGGACAGTCCCAGGGCTTTCCCTGGAGAGCTGCAGTGTGGGGATGTGACAGGGCATGTCTGACCTGAGCATTCACTTCAGGGCTGCATATTCTTGGTGGGACACACCAGCTTAGTTCAAAGGGTGAGGATGCCTTTCTGTATTTACCCATCCAGAGCAATGTTATGGACCAGGTGGAAGAGCTGGAAATGAGCCTGCTGCCCCTTTCTCACCACTGACAACCAGAATGTCACCTGGGTGTCAGATCTGGGCAAGAATCCCAGCATGGTCAGCCTTTAAATGCAAATACACCTAAAACTGCAGAAACCTTGAAAAATAATCCCAGAATGGCACCTGGCCCTTTGTACTGAGCAGCAGGTAGGTGATGTTTCATTAAACTGGGAGTTTCATGCAAAATTCCCTGAAATAAACTCGTTTTAGAGCTTTCATGTTCCAGCACATAAGTTTGTACTTAAAACTGAAGAATGCTGTGTTTAGCCAGGCCAGGGAGGTTCAGGACAGGCTGACAGGGTTGTCCAGCCTTGGAAATGGGTGTTCTGAAGGAGCACAAGGCTCTGGATGATCCACAAGCCCCCCGGGGTCCAGCCCCATTTATCATCCCAGACTAAAAACTCCATTACACCCACATTTCAAGCCACATACCTGTGAGGAAGCCAGGCCTCTCCCTCGGAAAATTCCTCCAGGAGGTTATCCCACTGCTGCAGGAGCTCCACCATGTGTGGCTGGACCAGGGGGATGCAGATGCACTGCTCCCACCCCGAGTGGGCCCTGTGCACACCCTCCTGGTCATAGTTGTACACCACCCCTGCAACACATAACAGGCTGGCACTGCACAAACAGCCTTTTGGGGGTTATGTTTTGGGATGAAAGCTATGAGTTTTCCATAATCCTGTTCTTTCTTAGGCTGGTTACACCACAGCTTCCCATCAGTGCCCAGTAGGAACTGCAGGCCCGGCTTCCACCAAAAACTTGCTCTGAGTTTCAGGTGCCTTTTGGTAACAAGAGCAACTTAAGCACAACCAGACTTCATTTTTAACCCCCAAATTAGACCATCTTTATATTAATTAAACACCTGAGGTGACATTTTGCAGGCTGGGCCTACTCTGCGGATAACCCAGTAGGATTTTTAACGTGGCTTTTAAAATGTTTGTTTTTAATTAGGGGTATTTTTAGAACTACCAAAACCCATATTTAATTCATTGTAACTTCTTTAAAGTAGGCCTGGCTTTTCCTTTCCCTGTGTCGGGGTGGAAGGCACCTGTCCATTCCATCCAGTGCCATGTGGAATGTGGGATATGACTTTCACTGGAGCTGTGTCTGCTGCAAGGTGGGATAGATGCTTGGGCTCGGGATGTTTCCAGGGTCTCTGTGACCCTCTCCTGGAGGAGCCCAGCAGAGCTCCCAGCTCTGGTCCCTGCAGCCCCCCCAGGGCTTCTCAGCAAAGCTGTGCCAGGCCCGGGATGCTCCGAGCTGGGCCGGCCCCAGGAGCACAGGGGGTGAGGGGGCGGCTCTGGGCACACGGTGTCCTTACCCCGGGAGTCGGTGATCCCCACGTGCAGGTCGGAGCTCCCGTCGTACCCCCTGGAACAGGAGCAGAGTGTTGGATCAGGGCTCGTCCCTCGGGAACATCCCAGCATGCGGGTGGGGGGCAGGGCTGCAGGGACACCCGGGCACGGCAGCTCCGCTCCGGAGGGGTCAGCCCTGCCCATTCCCTACCCATTCCCTGCCCATTCCCTGCCCATTCCCATACCCTGCCTTGCCCATTCCCTGCCCTGCCCTGCCCATTCCCTGCCCATTCCTATTCCATTCCCATTCCCATTCCCTGACCTTCCCCCGGCCTTTCCCCCCAGCTCCCTGGCGCCCCCTGGCGGTCACCGCATGAATGACCCTCGGGTGGGCCTGACGAGGAACGCGCGGGGCTGTCCGTGTCCGTGCCGGAAGGGGCAGTTCAGCCGGACTGGCGCCGAGGGCAGCCCGCCGGCCCCCAAGGCCCCCCCGCACGCGGGGCATTGCGGGGGCGCGCGCCGGCAGTACAGGAGCGCGCGGCAGTGGCGCACGCGCAGCAGCGCCATCGCCCCGCGCCTCCGCCTAAAGCGTCCGGGTGGGAACAACTGCCCAGTGGCGGCGGGGCCGGGCAACGGCCACGCCCCCCGCCCCGCGGAACCCGCGTGCGCGGCGCGGGGAGCGAGCCGGGTGGACAGAGTGGCGGCACCATGAGCACCAAGCAGGTGACGTGCAGGTGAGAGGGGGGACGGACAGACAGGCACGGACACGCCGACAGACACGCGGACACGGCCCGGACGGAGCCCCCACACGGCACTGAGCCTCCCCGGCCCGGCCCGGCCCGGCCGGACACCCCCCGGGTCCCCCTCAGAGCACCCCCTCAGCCCCTCACACACCCACACTCCCCTCACAACTTCGCTCCCCCCACACCCCTAAAACACTCCTCACCTCCTCGAACCCCCCTCACACCCTGACACTCCCCCACACCCCCCTGGAACTCGCTCACAACCCAACACCTCCCTTTACTCTCCTCACTCCCCTCACCCCCCCGGCTCGCCCCTCACACCCCCTCACCCCCGGCCCAGTCCCGCCTCCCTCGGCGTGGTACCGGGAAAGCAGCGAGGTTGTGGCAGGAAGGCCCGTCCGAGTGACCGGGGGGGTTCTCCACAGAAAGAGTGGCCCGGCATTAGCAGGGGCTGCCCAAGGGGGTTTGGAGCCCGCACCCCTGGAGGTGTCCAAGGCACTGAGTGCCCTGGGTTGGGGGACAAGGCGGGGATCGGGCACAGGGGGCACTCGCTGGCTTTTCAGACCTCCGTGATCTTGTTAGGAAAACCAAACCTAACCAAACCAGGGTGCTCTGTGTTGTCCCTCCAGCAGGGCCCGCCCTGAGCCGTCTCCTCCCCCACAGGTATTTCCTGCAGGGAGTGTGTCGGGAGGGGAGCAAGTGCCTGTTCTCACACGATCTGTCCACCAGCAAGTCCTCCACCGTCTGCAAGTACTACCAGCGGGGGCAGTGCGCCTATGGCTCCCGCTGCAGGTAACACGGCACGGCGGGCTCCCTGCACTGCTCCCGCCCACCCCACACCCTGGGGGGCACAGCGGGGACAGGAGCACGAGGGGAGTTAAACCAGTCACTGAACGCGAGCTTTGCCACAGCCACAAACAGCTTTTGGATCCAGCAGTACAGTTCTGCTCTGGTGTGGCTTCAGCAATTGTTTTACTCTGTAGAAGTGAAACTTGAGGTTTCAGGTGTGTTTTTCATCCAGGTCTCCCCGCAGGAAGAGCTGTTGGATGCCCAAAGCAGGGCTGCAGCTGCACATGGAATGGCCTCTGGCAGCAGGGCTGGCTCCATGTCCCTGGAGAGCCTGGGAGCTGCTGTGCTCGAGCCACCTCCACGTACATCCCAGTTACAATTCCTGGGATTCCAGCTCTGCCTTGGAGCACAGCCCCCTCCTCGTGCCCCCTTGGAAAGCTGAGCAGTTCCACACCTTTCCCTGGAGCCTTTGTGTTAAAACTCCCTGAGGAATGCTCTGGGAAATACAGTGCAGGGGCTGATGTTGGTACATTGGTACAGCAGGGATGTGCCCTGCTCCTTCCCAGAGGTGCCTGCACCTGGGAGAGGGATCTGTCTGTAGAGTTCCCTCCCTTTGCCTGGTTCATGTGCCAGACTGGATCAGGGGGTTGGACACCAGTGATTCCCACAGCTCCCATCAGCTGCCCTGGAATTGTGTGGGACGTGGCTGGGGGCTGTGTCACTCAAAAGGCTGCAAAGTGGGGTTGGTTCTGATCCAGCTGTTTTGCTGGAGTTTGGGCACTTAGTATCTGTGGGCATTGCAGGTCCTCAGCACAGCACCAGAATCAGAGATGGGCAATATTTTTGTTCCCATGAAAAATATTGTAGCATTTGGGTATGGCCATGGCTTTACTGGACCAGCCCCTTTACTGCCCGGGGTGCTCCTGCTCTGCTGCTGGAGGGTGTTTCCATGGTTTTACTGGACGTTTTGAGTCCTTCAGGAACTCAGAAGTCCTTTATCTCCTGTGTGGAGATTCCGCATCCTCTCCCGTGGTGGGGAAGCACAAGATCTGGGTGCTGTTGCCTGCAGGAGGTGCTGAACTGTGGCTCCTTCCTGCACAGGGCCAGTGCTGCTTGCCTGGGGAGTGGGGAGGTGTGGGGGTGACAAGATCCACCCGCCACGGCCCGTGCGGGGCCAGCGGTGCCCCTGGAGAGGGACACACACGGCCGGGACCCTTCCGGAGGCTCAGCCCCTTGGACACGGTCCTGAGCTGCCCTTGTGCTTGTCCCCAGCGCCTGTGCTGGCTGTGACCCCCTTCTCTGTCCCAGGTACGACCACGTGAAGCTCCCGGCCCCGAGCGGGGCCGCGGCCCCGCCTCCCCCCGCTGCCCCCCTGAGCCCCCGGCAGCCCCCGGAGCACGGCCCCGGCACCCGGAGCAGGAGGGAGAAGAGGACGCTGGTGCTCAGGGACAGGAGTGAGTGGGAGGGCGCCGTGCTTGTCCTTGGGGCTGGGCGGCAGGGAGGGGGGGTGTCCTCCTTTGATTATTTGAGTTCCATGGCCAGCTACAGAGAATTCCTGCCCGATGGAGTCTCCTACCTCGGAACACTCGTGCCTGTCCTGCCTTCCAGTGGCCTGTGGAGGGATTGGCTTTGAGCTCCCTGAGGGATTTTGTCCACCCTGATGGGAGGGTGGAGCCAGGGGGGGTCGGGCTCTGCTCCCAGACAATCAGCAACAGGACAAGAGGAAACGGCCTCGAGCTGTGCTCGGGAGGGTCAGGTTGGACATCAGGAGGAATTTCTTCCTGGAAGGGGTGGTCAGGCATTGGCAGGGGCTGCCCAGGGAGGTGGTGGAGTGCCCATCCCTGGAGGTGTCCAAGGAAGGACTGGACGTGGCACTCAGTGCTCTGGGCTGGGGGACAAGGTGGGCATCGGGCACAGGGTGGACTGCATGGTCTCACATGTCTTTTCCAGCCTAAATGATTCTGTGATTTTTTTAGTCTATTTGTAAACAGAAAGCAGCTGAAGAAATCTTGCAATTGAACTTTTCAGTAGGTAATTTGGGAACATTCCTGTGATTTGTGAGCAGAAGGAGCTTAGAGATGAGATTTCATTGAGAAGAAAACTTTAAAAAAGCAAACGCAGCTGTTGCTCCTGGGAAGGAGAGGCTGTGGAGTGCCCTGGGCCGTGCAGTGCCTGTGTCTGTCCCCTCAGATCTGTGCGGCTCAGGAGAGGAGAAGCCGCCACCGGGCGCCCCCGGGGACGGGGGGAGCTGCAGTGAGCCTGCGGAGAGCCTGGAGGTGAAGCCCCACTCGTACCTGGAGGCCATCTGCAGTGGGCTGGCAGAGCCCGGGCCCGAGGTGCCCTGCGGGGCCGGGGGGCAGCTGTGCCCCTACTCGGCCCGGGGGCCGTGCCCCGTCGGGGAGCGCTGCCCGTACCTGCACGGGGACCTGTGTGACATCTGCGGCCTCCACGTGCTGCACCCCCACGACCCCGAGCAGAGGAGGGCCCATGAGATGGTAAGGACAGGGCACCCTGGGGGGCTCAGCTCACTGCAGGGCTGGGTATTGGCTCTACAGTGTTTTGTAGCAGAGCCAGTCCCAAAGAGCTGCCATTGTATTGCTTATCCAGCTAGAGAATGGTTCTAATAGTGGTGTGTTCAAGCATCTGGGGCTTAACTGGGAGCAGTGATGCAAGAATCACCTCGTTCTTTCCTGTTCCATCCCTGTCAGAGACTGGCCTGCAGCCCTCTCCCAGCACACTGAAACTCTGCCAGAATGCCCGTTGCGGGTCAGCCGGTGCCTCGGTGTCACGGACACTGGGACAGGAACTGGGGCTGCTGTGCTCTGGGATGGCCCTGCTGGGGCAGCTTGGCACCTGCTCCTGGCTGGGGCTGGACCCAGGGCACGGGCAAGTGGGGACACATGGGAGGGAGCACAAAGATTTTGGGGCTGAACTTGCAAGCATTGGTGAGGCATTGGCTGGGTAGGGATGGGCTGAAGGGTTGCTTGTTCCTCTTCCTGGCTACCAGGTTTACATCAGGGCTAGCGAGGAGCAGGAGCAGAATCCAAGGGGTTAAAAAGCTCAGGGTTTGTGCAGTCTGTGTGTACTTTTGAGATGTGCTGCTGCAGGAATGCTCCCTCCTCCCAGGAGCTGCTTGGTGCCTGGGTCAGTGTCCAGGCACAGGTGCTCTCAGAAGCAGAGCTGTGTGCTGGATGAGGAACTGCACTAGTCAGACGTGCTACTAATGGGGAATTGTTTTGTGTCCTTTGTCATTATGATTATAGTTTGAAGTCTTGTAAATTTATATTACTTTTCAAGCCCTGAGACCTTTGAAAAGTAAAGAGGTAAAACTGTGCAGGTATGAGCAGCAGCTCACCTTGTGGTTATGGATTGTCACCGTGGGGATGAGAAGTGCTGGAGGAAAGCCTGAAATAAGAGCCTAATGCCTTAACTGCCTAAAACTTAATATCCAGTGAGTGAATGTGGCCTTAATAATAATCAGAGTAACAGCCTGAGTGTGGCACTTGTTCTGGACTCTCAATGTGATGTTTTTTCGAGCTGTTTGAAGCATTAAATGATTCAATACCTGTTCCATGGGAGATACAGAAAGGGGTAAATGAAGAGTGCTCAGGCATCCTTATTTCTGACAGTTCTGAAGCTGCAGAGAACATTGAAGGCTGAAATAAGTGATTGGATTTAATGTTCTTGAAATGAAATGATGATGGGTAGGAGTGATGCCCTTAGTGAGTGTTGTGTGTTTTTGCTGTCACAGACCCTTTCCTCAGACACTTCTATCCCAGCCTGGCAGGGAGTGCACTGACACTGACCTCTGTCCCCCACAGATGTGCATGGCCACGTTTGAGCACGACATGGAGAAGGCCTTTGCCTTCCAGGCCAGCCAGGACAAGGTGTGTTCCATCTGCATGGAGGTGGTGTACGAGAAACCATCGGCCTCGGAGAGGAGGTTTGGGATCCTGTCCAACTGCACCCACACCTACTGCCTGTCTTGCATCCGGCAGTGGAGATGTGCCAAGCAGTTTGAGAACCCCATCATCAAGTGAGTGTTCTTCTGGGCCCTGCCACTGAGGGGCTTTCAAAGGAAACTGCTGAGCAGGGATTCTGGAGCTGGAAATATGAGCAGAGAGCTCAAGGGCTGGCCTGGCCAGTACCAAGACTTGGCTATGAGAGCTGTCTCCAAGAGTAGCAGGACACTTGGGGTGTCCTTGGGTAACAGTTCACTTAATGCTCTGGCTCTATGTGAGAAAAGTTTGGCCCTGTCCATGTTGTTGGGGCAGAGTGCAGACACGGGGGCTCTGGAGCAGCTGGGACCTCGTTAACCTCTGCCCCTCACAGTGACCTGTGTGCAAGAACAGCAACTCCTTTTCCTATGTAGGTGCTTCATTATGGGACTTTTCTCTAAATTGTGGCTTACTCCAGGTAAAGGTCCCACTAATCACACCTTTATCTGTGTCTGAGTAAATGCCTTCATCTTCTAGCTCAATAAAAAATGTGTTCCAAACATGTTCCTCCTGAGGTGAGAGAATTTAAAACATCCAATCAGTTTCCTTTTTTGTGAATATCTCTCTCTTAAGTTACCAACACGCTGAGGAAAAGATGGGAAATATTTTCATTCTTCTGCCAAAATAGACTTTTCTCCACAACTTTTACTACAACTTTCGTTGAAGTGAACGTCAGCTCATTGCATTTCCAAAGGCTGAGACACCTTCATTTGTGTTTCTCCTCTGGTTTGGCTTCCTGCTGCAGGGGGGCTGCAGCACTCACAGAGCAGTGACAGTTTGTTTCTGCTGATCTGCTGGGATTGGCAAATACAGGTTTCTGTGCGTTGAGGAAATACCTGTTGCTTTTGTTCAAGTCCAGAACCAAACAGGAGCCCTGACTGCACTGAGCTGGATGATTTCAAGTGAGACTCCAAAGCAATGCACCCCAAAGTGTGCTGTGCTAACGTGGGAGGAGGAGCTGCTGCCTCAGAGTGACAGACCAGCCCCTTCCCTCGGAAAACGCTGCTGCTGGCACATGTAGGGAGGGTGTCCCTCCTGGGAGCAGCAGAGGTAACAGGCATCACTGTTTTGTTCAGGTCGTGCCCCGAGTGCCGAGTGATCTCCGAGTTTGTCATCCCCAGTGTGTACTGGGTGGAGGAGCAGGAGAAGAAGAATGAGCTGATTGAAGCCTTTAAGCAGGGAGTGGGGTAAGTTCAGTAACACACACTCTGTGTGTTGTTCTTTAGATGCACCAAGGGTCAGTCAATCACTGAGCCTGCGTTTCTAAACTTCAGGTAATTCCAGCCCATTGTCCAGAGAACTCCTGATCTCTGCTCACTCCTCTGCTTAACTTTGTGGCTGCCATGAAAGGGTGTGGCCTGTAATTGTAGATCAGAAATTATTCAACCTCACTGTGCTCTGAAGTGTTGAAGTTATTTCAGCTCACTTGCCAGAATTGGCTTTACATGGCTTCTGTTTATCCCTCAGACACAATCACCTGGACTGTTGTTGGTTACTGAGAACAAACAGGGAAGGAAAATGTAATAGTCTCCTGCAATATGGGATAAAAAGTCATGGAGCTTTTGTAATGTCTGCTGGAAATGGCAGATACTCCAGGACTGCATTCCTTATATTGTCCAACAGGGATACTGGGAGCATGGGGAGAGGGCAGTGCTGGAGCAGCTCTGCAGAGCTGTGCTTGCCTGGGATGTGTGAGGGCTTTGTGGTTCACAGAGCAGGGAGATACCATTTCTTATCTCCTGCTCCCTGTTTTTAGGGTGACCAGGCAGAGCTGGGCCTGACCCCAGTGAGCTTGGTCAGTTTTGCTGTTGGTTTGCAGCTTTATTCTGTGATATGCATCCACCTTTAAACAGGAGTACAGGAAAAAATGGGCCTTATTTAGACCCATCTTACTGTGGCTGCAGCTTCTCAGCTGCTTGAAGACCTGTAGAGCTCAGCAGAAGAGTTGAAAGCAGTGCTGCTCCATGAAACACTTATCCCAGCATCTTGTCTTCTAGTAGGCAAAATATTTGAATGAAATTAAGCACTTAAACTGCAGTTCTTCAGATAGGGGTTGTTTTCAATCCCCCATCACTGGTTTGGTTTATTTTAGCTCCTAAAGACTTTGGATTGAGGTGGTCAGTTGTGCTCCAGAGCCTCAGCACAGTTTTTAAACAGCCCTGTTCCCAGCAGGGTCAGCCTTTGTGCCACTGCGTAGAGGTGTAGGAGGTCTTGGAAGTCAAGTTTGACTCTTGTCAACCGTTGTATAGGAGAGGGTGTAAAAAGAGGCTTTGCTGAAGTGCTCAGCTAAGACTAATATATTACAGGTTATGGGTAAAATGTCTTTGGTACAGAAATTCTACGGATAGAGCTCTTGGCAGTTAGTTTAATTTGAGGATTTGGTGTTGGTGGAATGAAAAAATGCTAATAAGATGCTGCTGAAGTGGAGTCTAAGCCAAGAGCTGGAGTCAGGCCAACACAGGATGAAAAAAGTCAGACCAAGAAACCTGGAAGTTTGGAAAAACCTGTTTGAGTGTTTGGGTATTCTGTTTGTTAGGGTTGATCTTTGTGCTCCATGTAGTTGCTATTGGATAGACTGCATCTATGTCTTAGGAATCAGTTCCATCACTATTTTCATATTAACAAGTTCCGTTGCATTTTCCCTGTAGTTTCCTCTTCAGCTGTTTTCATTGTAGAACAATCCACACCCCCCCCAGGTACTGTTGTACAAACTGTGCAAAGATCAACCCTGTGACAAGTTGCTGTGCAGCCTGGACACCTTGGGTGAACAACAAAGATGAGGAAACATAAATTAACAAAGAATTGTCAAAGGAGATGAGGAGGGGAACTGGTTCTTAAAAATGTAGTGGTAGAAAAGGCAGGAGAAGAGATATCCTAGAAAAACAGCAATGGATTGGCCCATTGTGGTGCTCTTTGAACATCCTTCACTTTCCACAGCTTAAAAGGAAACTGTCTGTTTGATTTATGATGCTGGTTTTTTATGTGTTTGTTTGCTTTCAGTGATCTCTGCCCTCTGTTTTGGCTGCTCTGAGGGAAGGGGAGGCCAAAGCTCTGGGTGTGAGAACTGAAGCATCACTAAGGCTGAGCCTGGGGACTGAACTGCAGCTCCTTCCTCCCCAGCTGGAGGCAGTAACTCTCTCTTCTCATTGAATCAGGAAAAAGCCCTGCAAGTACTTTGAGCAAGGGAAGGGGACGTGCCCCTTTGGCGGGAAGTGTCTGTACCTCCACGCGTACCCCGACGGCACCCGCGCCGAGCCCGAGAAACCCCGCAAACAGCTGAGCTCCGAGGGCACAGTGCGGGTGAGCAACGCTGGGGCACTGCTCTGGCACCCTCTGCAAGGAGCAGGGGCTGCTGGGAATGTGCTGTGCCCTGCAGGACAAGCGGAAAAAGCACCTCTCAATGCCCCTTGGGGCAAAGGTTTGTTCTTAGGGGAAGGAAAATGCACCTCATTTAACAGCAAAATATTTGCTCTGTTTTTTCGGCTAGTCCTTCTCAGGGCACACCTTTCCTCGCAGCAATTCTGCTCTTACAGCTTTCAGCCACACTGCTAAAAGCTCATGTCATGTGCCTGCACAGAGCTAGCCCTAAGGGCAGCTAAAAAGGTTTAAAGCCTCCTCAGAAACTTGTCCTGGCCTGCATTTGGTGCTGGCTGTGTCCACTCCCCCCTTCGTGCAGAGAGGGGTCGTCACCCTGAGCTCACCACACAAACCCAGCTCTGCAGTCCCAACTCAGGGCTGTTCTGCTGAGGAAGGGCTGCCAGGGCAGAGTTCAGCTCTGGGGCTGGTTCCTGCTCAGGCACATCTCTCTCTGTTGCAGTTCTTCAACTCGGTGCGTCTGTGGGACTTTATCGAGGACAGGGAGAGCCGGGCGGCGCCGGACACGGACCAGGTCACGGAGCTGGGGGAGCTGTTCATGCACCTCTCGGGGGCTGAGGAGGACCCCACTGCTGCCCAGTGAACGCAGCACAGCCCTCCACCCACAGCAGTGCAGCTGTTGATTAGCCTTGCCTTTACCCTCTGCAGCACAGGTAGAACAAACGTGCCCTGTGGTTTACTGTGCAGTCCCGGTGAAGTTTTCAGATAGTTTTTGTATGGCAACAAAAATACTAAAATATATTTAAAAAAAATAAATTGACTGCATGGAAAAAAAAAATCCCTTAATCACAAGAGGGTTTTCTCCCTCTCTGGCCCAACATATGCTGTCTTGTGAGCTGAGTGGTAGTGTAAATACAGTGCCAGGTAAAGCTTAAGCTGGTAAAAACTGTTGCTAAATAGAGTTTGGGTGCATTTTTTTGTTTTCTCCACTAAATCACTAAATGTATAACTACAAAACCCACTGGGAACAATGGATAGGTACATTTTTCTCCTTAAAAAGGAGACCTGAGATTTAAGACCTTACACATTATACCTCAGACAGTACCTAGAGTTCAGGATAAAGTTTACTGCACTCTTGGGGTGGATGTCTTGGGAGTGGGGCTGGACAAGGCCTGGCTCTCCTAGACAGTCCCAGCTGGGTTCCCACCCTTGTTTTATGCAAACTGAAGTGCAGGGAGGCAAGAAGTGGCTCTTGGAGCAGCTGCTGTAAAGCAAATGCAGCTGCACTGATTCAGAAACTCGAGCAGAGCAACACTGGTGTCACAAGGCAGAGCTAAATTGAACTTACAGCACAAACTGGAGCTTGGAAACTGCAGCATGAGAGAAAGGTATTGTCAGTAATCAGATCCACCGTCCTGCCCCAGAACTGGGAGTGGCTCTGCAGCTGCTCTCTGTCTCCATCTGCCTTTTCCAGAGGAAGACCAGCGATGTCGGAGGCACAGCAGGGGTGAGGGATTTAGGCACATCTCTGCTGAGTGAACAGAGTTTACTGAATTCTGGTTTTGTTAAAAATGGCATTCATGTTTGTGCTGCAAAGGGAGTTAGATTGTGAAATTTGACACACAGAGTTGATTCTGCTCAGTCATTTGCATGAACTTTGCAGTTAAACTAAGAATTGTGTCTGGACATAGGTGAAGTGGCTGCTGAGTCACAGCATGAACACACCTGAGCTGTTACTGCCCCTGCAGGGGAGGGGAGCTCAGGTTCTCTAAATACATCCCTTGGGATTAGAGTGAAACCACAATGAACGAACAGCATCTATAAATATATATATGTGTGTGTATATGCACATATATATATATGTAGGGTTTATTTTAGAACGATTCAGTTAAAGTGGAAAGCAGGGATGGAGTCAGTTTGGTTATTATCTATATTAATATAGCAACATAAAGGCATAACAGTAACACTTCTGAAAGTGTATAAGGGAAAGAAAGAAGGAGAAAGGAAGCATCAAAGTAGAAAGATCTCACCCCATGTGGGTCCAGCGCTGAGGTTTGGTTGGTGCAGTTTGCATGTCCATGGGTCAGTGATGGTGACATTCCTGATCCATCAGGGGAGGGGAAGAGCCACGGACCACCAAGGTCAGTGGATAATGTTCCTTCAGGGTTAGGTGGGAACACCCAGGTACCTCCCCTGGGTGTGAGGCAAAAGGGAGGAACCTTAATCTGGGATTCAAACACCTGCCAGTGGTACCCGGTTAGTGACCCCAGGATTATCCACTGCTGGTTGGCTTTTCTGGGTCAGAAGTGGAGCTGAGAAAGCCCTGGATGGTAGCCCAGCACCTGTGTAGGGGAGAACTGCCCTCTCTGTGCCCAACACTTCCCCCAGACTGAACATGCCAGGTTTGCTCTCTGTTCTGACCTGGGAAATGGAACTTGCCCAGAAATATTTCCCCCTGGAGTTAATTTCTAGCAGTACTTACTGCAGAGTCAGGCCTTGCCTTGTGTCTGTAACAAACACCAATTCTCAGCTGCTTTACAAAACTGGCCCATGGAGGCACAGCAAAGGTCTCACTCAAGTCCTGTTAGTACAACTGGTCATCACTAATTACAAAGATGAAGGAAAATCATCACTGAGATGTCATACAATAAGATGAATGTTCAAGAGCACCTGCCCAAACATACTTTCTACTTCAAAATACTCACAACAGCCCTTACCCTCCCACTGAAATTTGTTTCTAGGTGCTCCTGTACATATTTTTTCCACAGAGAAATAAAATACATCCAAAAAGTCAATGGAAAGGATGTTCTTTACCTTAAGCAAGACATTCCTGATTGACTTTGCCCCAAGAACAGTGATCTGAAATTAAGAAGGCAACTTGTCTTCCAAAGCTACCTGGGGACAACATAGACAGAAGTTTAAATTAAAGAGCAGTAAGATTTAAAAGGTCCGAGTTTCTAAATTAGGAGCTTTCATTTAATTGGACATCAAGTGCTACTTAAAATAAGCCTATTTATCAAATATATTTAAATGTTTTAAGAGTCACAGAATCTGTTTTAAAAATCAAGAGTTAATGGTTTCTTTTGGGAAATTAGAGCTAAAGTAAAAAGCAGCTCAAGCATTTCTGGTGGGTTTTTTCTTCCCCCTCTTTAAGCTTTTGATAATGAAGTTAAAATTACCGATAAATTACATAAGAGAGAGTTGCTGTTAAAATACCAAGAGTATTATTAAAACCCATGCAGAACCATTTGGAGCAGTTTCCCTCAAGTCTCAGTTTACTTTTTAGCAAGCGAAGTTTATGGTCACTCTAAGGATCAATATTCCACCTTTCTTGTTACATTATGGAATGTTCTAAGTCCCCCGGTGGTCTCGTGGTTAGGATGCAGCGCTCTCACCACCGCGGCCCGGGTTCGATTCCCGGTCAGGGAACCCCTCCGGGCAGATGGAGCTCGTTCAGCCCTGTAAGGCAATCCATCTAAGAGAAGGTCACTCTAAACAAACCTACGTCCTGGGGACCTCGCTGCCACTGTCCAAGCTTGCTCGGCCCCGGCAGATGAACCTCAGGATTAAAGGGTGGGCTCAGTTCAGCGCACGCTGTGTCTCACCTAAAAAATCCACTGCGCAGGCTCGAAGGGTTAATGACCTTTCCCAAATCTTCGCTCCCGAAGACTGGCAACATAAGTCCAGACAGTGTAGATATTATTTCTGTGTCTGGCTCAAGTCCCTCTTTCAGAAGCACTTTGTGGGGTTTTGCTGCTGCACACAAGAACCTGCAGTGTCTGTCTGGTCATTACAGAGAAGAGCTGGACACAGCAGCTGTCCCCACTGACACCATTTGGGGTGGAGGTGACAGCCCCTGAGTCACCACTCACTGCTCCTGCTCAGACAGGGCCCCCACTCCCCTGTGCACACAGAGAAAGGCAAAATCCCAGACTTCCATTCCAACCATCTGGGTTTCCATCCTTGCCCTAATAAACATATTTAAACAGAGTGCTATTTAAAAAACCACGATTTTTAGATTAAAGCACCTATTTCTGTCATCCAGGGAGTTCAGCCAAGACAAAACCCTCATTTCCCCCTACAGAAACAAGAGAAAACAGAGCAAAACTGGTGCAGTGAAACAGCTTGAGAGGCATCAGTGTGGGTTTGAGTAGATGCTGCTGAAGGATTATTACAGTAAGAATTGTCCTGTCATGGGAGTGATGGGAAAGAGAGGTTGTTGTATCAAGTGTGTTTTTACTTGCACTATTACCTGTCATAGTAACTCTCTTAAAAAGTACTCAGAATATCATTTTCTGAGTTTTCCAAGTCTAGATGTAGCAGTCAGAACTATGGAGTAGTGCATTAAATGATGACATGGAATCATACACCTAAAATTTAATTTATTTTATTAAAATAAGATAATCAGAGGAACCTTGGCTTACAATAAATGCATTTTCTCAGGAGCAATAAAAACAAAATTAAACCCCAAATCAGCAAGAAAAACTGTATATGCTCAGTTTCCTCTTGATAGTGCATCTCTTGCACGACAGCTTCCGATGGGATGCAGACGGATAATGTCCCTCAGCCTTTGCCAGCCCCAAGGCTGTGCTTCCACACTCTCCACCTCCTGGGCTGCAGGGAACAGTCCTTAGTACCAAAGTCAGCTGTGAGGCTTCTCAGGATGACCATGACTGGCTGCTTCCTTCTCTGAGCAGGACAATTCAGAACAGATTCCATTCTTTTGCAAGAGTTTTTCTTCTATGTGCAAAACTATTGCAAAACTATTTCGTGTTGAATTAGCATTTTAACTTATTTCATTGGCTTGATGAAGCTCTTAGGGCAGGAGCTGATTTCCAGAGTTATTTCCTCTTCCCTCAGTCTTGTTTGCAGACCCATTGCAGGCACAGCTCCCCCACCTCGAGGTGGCACATGGCATGGGGCAATCAGAGCACCACGACCTTGTCCTCAGAGCCACCCTGGCTGTGGAAAACGCCCCCTCAGCACAGATCCAGCCCGTCCAGAACCACTGCCAAAGGAACATCATCTGCTTCCAGGCGTGGGCAAAGTAAGGCTCAAGTGCATCTATTAAAAAAACAGTAATAGATCTCTTGATCTGCAGTCTGGCCCTGCCCAGGGCACGGCAGAGCAGGCCGGGAGGGCTGAGCACGGATCCTTAGCAGCTTGCTGGGACGAGGGGACCAGGGATCCCTCTGGCACTGGTCTGGGCACGAGGCACGGAGAGCACAAGTGTCCCTGTGTGCCTGTCCCCGAGCAGGGCAGGGGCAGGCCTAGAAGACGGGCAGCTTGGAGGAGGTGAGGGTGCAGGCGTTGATGTCCTCCGTGTGCGCCGCGCGGTGCAACGACGGCTCTGACGCGCTGCGGTTGATCTTGGGCAGGGAGTGCTGCAGCAGCTCGATGGACGACAGGATCTGGGGGAACACACCCAGTTAGGGGCTGCTCAGAGAGGCAGCTCTGCCTAGGTCAGTCTTAAACCTTCATTCATCCCTTCATTCAGTTCCTTTCCAACTCCATTCAGTTCTGGCTTTAAGCTTATCTTGCAGAGCAGCCAACATGCTCTGTGGGCACTGAACACAACACTGCAGCTGCAATAACCCACCTCTACCAGCCAGGCTGTGCTCTGAGGAGCCTCAGGAAGGGTCAGAGGGTGGGAAGGGGTTTTCCATTAGTTCTCAGTCAATTTACAAGCATCTGTGCAATCCCAGCAGAGTAACAGGGAAAGAACTGCATTTTCTGCCTGACAGTCTGTTTGCAAAGAACTGTTGGAAAGAACTTTTAAAACAACAAGCTGTTTAAAACAGCAAGAAGTTCTTTTTCCAAAATCTGCTGATATTTAATTCCAGCTATTTAATAAGAAAGCACCTTCCCCATCCTCATAGTGACAGAAAAAGGTAAAGTATCCCTTGTAAAAATACCAAAAATTGCTACATGAATTTCCATCCCCCAGTGGATTTTGTTTGCTTGTTTTTAGTTGGGGGGAAGGAAAGGAGGAGTTGTCTCTCATTTCTCTCAAACCTACACTAAAATAAAATGTATACAGAGAAACAGATTTGATTTTAATTGTGTTAGGGTGGGTTTTTGCTTCTCTCTAAAGTGGGTCACCTGGCACAGCCTCAGCTTCATGAGTCATGATTTTTCGTGACCTTTGCAGAACCGAAATACCAACTGCCAAAGGAGCTGGGTTATGAACAAAGGCAAAAATATGAACCAAGCTGCACTTCATGTAACCCAAACCTTTCACCTGAGCAGATTCTTTTGTGTGCTAATGGCTATTTATACAATAGCCTGAAACTCCTGTGCACAAAACACACTTACCTGTGGAAACAGAGGTCGTTCTTCCCTAACCTTCTTCAAGCAATCTGCTACAAGCCTCTTCATTGCTTTGGGGCAGTTCTTGTACAGTTTACTGAGGTCTGGGGAAGCATAACCTCGGCCAACCATGAAAATGATCTGCAGAACAACAAGGAAGCAGCACAAACCAAAGTCAGGGAAGTGGTTTCACTGGTGGTGATTAAATCTGAGTACCAAAGGACAGCCCAGAGCCCTGCAGATTGTCCCAGTGAGTTAACCAGGCTGATGGTCCCACTGTGTGCAGACTAGGATGGGACTGCACCAGGAATGCTGGGCTTTGGAAGGCTCAGCAGGAGAAGGAGCTGTTGGTGCTCCATGACATGGACATGGGAGCTCCTTCTGCTGAGTCTACAGTGACAACCTGATGTTCAGGGATCTCTGAATCACAGAACCATTCAGGTTGGAAAAGACCTCCAAGATCATAAAGTCCAACCTTGAAGTCATGTTGTAAAAGGAGCTGCCTGCCAGTTGCAAGAGATCATCAGAACTAATCACAACTAATGCAGCAAAAAAGGAAATGGACTGTTTTGAGACAAACAATAAAAGATGTTATTAGTGTTGGAAAATATTTATTCTGTTTTAATCCAGGTTAATATGGTCATTGTTTAGGATTTTCATCCTAAATAATGTCTTTGTGTTCTTCTCCTGGAAATATTCTGTCCCTCCTGAAAACTTATGTGAGGGTCAGCTGCTGCATGTTTTGCAACAGTGATGGTTATTGAAACTTGCATATAATTTCAATATCATGATTTAAAGCATATTCCAATGGCCCAGTTTGTAGACAACCTTAAAATAAGAAACAACTTCCTTAGCTTAACAGAAGTGGCCTCTTCTACTTACAACACTGACTGTGAATTATTACAGATTATAAGAGTCACTAATAGAGGCTAAAATCTAGTTGTTTGCCCCCATAATCTCCATACACACACACTTCTCATTAGAAGATCTTAATTTTATAAAAAGCAACCAAAACCACAAACCACAACTGAGGATCATCAAAACAGCTCCCAAAGATCCCACAGTTCCTGCCCTGCAGCACTGGCTCTACACTGGCTAAGCCAGGAGAAGTGTTCATGGGAAGAGAACAGTTGGGGGTTCTGGCCTCAATGTGCTTCTTTACCATTATTGGTTGGGTGACTACAGCTCAGGAAAGACTAAATCACACCAACGTTCCATATTTAAAGGTCTGACAATAGGCACTATTTTTTTTGCCTTAGTAAAAAGCACAGAATCCAACCTGACACAAGAACAACATTTTTAACATCAAAAGGGAAAGTTCACGTAAATGCAAATGTATAAACCAAGATTTTACTGAGGTACCTAAAGCTTTAACCTGGGAATAAATTCACAGGGCACTTACAATGTTTATAAAAACCAATTTTTTTCCGTTGAGTAACTGTCCCTTGTCAATACTGAATCAACATTCAGTAACACAGATTTGCTGCTGAAACAAGGCAGGTTATAAATAACATTTCAATTGTTTTGCATTTGTGTTTATCCTGCAAAATGTGCAATACCCAGAAATCAAATGCTGGTCCCAGCGTGTTCCTCACCTGATCTCGGTTGTTTATGTGGGAATAGGGCAGCTCTCCTGTCATCAGCTCATATAACACTATTCCATAGGAGTAGACATCTGACTGGAAGCTGAAGGGGTTGCTGTCCTGCATCCGGATCACCTCGGGGGCCTGGGCAGGGGACAAACACAGCAGGAGGGGGTTAAACACTGAGGGCACACGAGCAAGGCTCTGGCTGAGCGGGCACTGTGCCATCAAAAGGTCAGTGCTGGGGCTCAGAGAGCTGAGCCTGAGACTTTATCCATCAGTTCTTAAACAGGTATCCCTATTAAAGGGGGAAAACACACAATTCCAATACAGACTTGGTATTTTATAACATCTGTATCAAAACATTTTCATGAAAGCCAAGTAGGAAACAGCCCAGATTGAAGAGCAGGGAAGAGCTGCAGGAGCACTGCAGCACCTTTGCAAAACACAGCACAATTATGAAGCTGAAGAGCTTAAAGGAAACAACTCTGAATGACTGAACAAAACCAGAGAGAAACAATCCAAATAACTTTCCCATTGACTGAGACTTTTTTCCCCTAATGAAGTCCCCCAGAATTACTGAGCAAAGCACTGAAGTACAATAGCACAACAAAACCCCAGTAAGGGATCAGAGCAACCTGCAAGGAAACGGAAACTACCTCCCCTTCTATGTGATGACAGCTCAGCAAAGATGGGCTACAAATGATTAAAAAGGGAAAAAACCTGCAAAGAACAAATATGCAGGGTTTTTTCCCCAAGATCTGTTTCAGGTATCCACTGGGTTAGTTTTAAATCCTTTTACTGAAAGCTGTAAAAAAATTTGGCTTTTTGTAATAAGTTTCTAAAAGAAAAAAAAAAAACATTTCTGCTCTTGTAACTTGGTTTCAGGTGTTGTGTGTATTTTACAAAGCACAAACCAATCCTGGCCAAGCATCCTGATGTTTTTAAAGGACACTTCCTGGCACACTGACAGCCCTAAGTATTTAAATACCTCCAACACTCCAGAGGAGAAACCTCAGGTGCCTGGTGTCCCTTTGCACAGTGAACACTCCAGCACTCCGTGCTTCAATCTTAACTCAACCTACAACTGCAAGGAGAGTCTCCACAGTACCCAGAGCACGTTCATTGAGGTTTAAGGTGTCAAACAGTGTCCAGCTGCCAGAACACAAGAGGCCCAAAGGCAGGTTGGAGCAGGGCAGGGCTGGCTCACCATCCACAGGATGGAGCCCGTGGGCTGCTCCACCTGCTGAGATCCGCTCCAGCGCGACTTCACCGTGGCCAGCCCGAAGTCTCCGATCTTCACTGTGAGGCCTTCGTGCAGAAATATATCTACAGACTTGTTAAAGAAACTCTGCAAAACTGAGGAAACCACTCTGGATTTTCTGACGTGGCTACAAAGTGTCTGCTGATCACAAACACGAGCCACTATCCAAGAATACTGCTGATTGTTTTATTTAAACCTGCTGCAAGCTCTATCTTCAACACAGGAAAAGCAGTTTATGGCATCCATATTTACAATGTTAACATTTAAGACTAAACCAGACCAGATGTTTCAGCATTATTTGTACATCTATCTTTATGGTGAGTTAGGACAGAAATCAACAGTGCTAATTACCATCAATGCCTGCAGGTACCTAAATACTGAACTGGTGTCACAAGACACAAAAGGAAACAGCACAGAGGTCTCACAACTCAAAAAAAAACCCCTAAACCAACCAAACAAAAAACCAAACAAACCTACAAGTAGAAGTACATATAAAATAAATCTATTTACATAAAGCTCTCTGGCAGATCTCCTGAGATTTAACCATAGTGTAACTATTTTAACTGGAAATATTCTGTACTACTTGTAATTATCTCCTTAACAGATTTGCCTGTTATGATTGATAGCCAGCACTTTTTTTGCTGGGGTTATTTTAAAATATCATTTAACAATTTCACTTAGGAATGTTTTAAGTTCAAAGAGATGATTTGGAAATATAAACATGACTGACTCTAATTTCCATGTCAGAAGCAGAGTTGATTTATTTCACAAAAATCATTATCAGGAATCACGAACTCCTGACTTCCTATACACTGACATGATTCTATTTCTAGTTTAACTGAAAATGGGAATCCCCATTATGGAACTACTGAATTTGGCATATTTTTTTTATGATGACATTTTCAAAACATCCTGTTCAGATTTTATGGAAGGAAGCCACAATTCCTGCTGTTCCTGGCAACTCCAAAAGCAGGCACTTTCAAAGGCAAAAGACATCAGTTCACAACATTTTTACTCCACATGCATGACTAAATCTGTATTTTTGCACAAAATATAGTGGTAAAAGGCTGCCTTTTCTTGAGTTTAAAGTAAGATTTTTGGCTTCATTTCTGGCAGTCACATGAGGTGTTCTAAATATATTAAAATACATGAGAAACAGTCCCAAGCCCCACATGTGCACACACAGATCAGCAGGCACTGCTCCCATCAAGGGAAGATGCAGCCTGTCCCAGGGTACCAGACAATTGCACGAACACCATTTAACTAAAACAAGACACTTTGGGAGCCCAACTGTTGCACATCTTTACCCCAAGAGTATGAAAAGCAAGCACATGTGTCCTATGGAAGTCCTCCCTAAAAAGCAGCTTCTTGCTCATCGGTAGGAATTGCTCATTACTTTATATATATATATATTTATGACACAGCTATTTCAATCCCCCCAAAAGCTCCATTACCAATAAATCACCCTCCCACTGAAGGCAGGACCATTAAGAAAGGATACTATTGGATTTCATGTCTCTGTGGATGATGTTCTTTGCATGTAAATAGCTGTGAAAGAAAAGCAGAGCAGTGTCATTCCCAAAGCTGCTCCCAAACAGCCTTTCCTCTGACCCCCAGCCTCCAGGGCAGTTCATGGCACACTCAACCACTGCTCACCCCTCTGGCCTGAGTCCAGGGACAGGATGAGGGCACTTCTGGTCACCAGGAGGAGACTCTAAACAATGAGCTGAATGCAGGACAGCACCTCGGGCACAGGGATGGCATCACTCACACTCACCCTGCAGAACTGGGGCTGGCCTCCTGTGCAGGAAATCTGCCCCCTGTGCTAAGGGCACTGTTCACAAACCCTCTCCATTTACATGTCCCCAGTTTGCTGGGGTCTGACTGGAAACCTGGGTCCTGATGCACAAAATGCATGAGCACTGACAGCCCCTTGTGTGCTCCCAGCATCAGAACAAGTGCTGGCAGAGCAGTGAGGTGGGGCCTCAGTCAACTCAGACATCTGCAGGATGTATCCCAGCGAGTCCTGGAGCTGCAGAGTAGGAACAGCCACTCCCTCATCCCACAGAACTACCAGCAGGATAAATTAGTGGTTGTCAAACTCTGCAATGTTACAGCAACAGGGGGAAGAAAAAAACCCCTTAATTGTATATTTAGAACAGGATCTTATTTAGTGTGTTATAACAACCTCAAGCTATACAAGATAAAATACAGAAGAGGTGACTGATAAGTGACATGAACTGAGCTGGGTTTGTTCAGCCTGGAGAAGAGAAGGCTCTGGGAAGACCTCACGGGTCCTTCCAGGACCTGAAGGGAGCTTATAAAAAGGAGGAAGGGGGATTTCTATGGGCAGACATTGACAGGACAAGGAGAAATGGCTTCTAACTGCCAGAGGGCAGGGATAGATGGGATATTAGAAAGGAATTCTTCCCTGTGAGGGTGGGGAGGCCCTGGCACAGGTTGCCCAGAGAAGCTGTGGCTGTCCCATCCCTGGAAGTGTCCAAGGCCAGGCTGGATGAACTTGGAGCAACCTGGACTGGTGGAAGGTGTCCCTGCCCATGGCAGGGGGTGGAATGACATGGGCTTTAAGGTCCCTTCCCACCCAACCCATTCCCTGACCCTGTGATCTGAAGAATCCCCAGGGACAAACGACTGAACAGCAGCACAGCTGCCCCCAACAGTGCTGAGCTGAGGCTGCACAGCCCGTTCTGCCCCGTTCCTATTCCAGCACAGCCTCCCCATGCCAGGGTTTGAGGAAGGGAAGGCAAACCCCACTCCAAGGCCAAGGCCAGGCCTGTCCATCCCACTCACTCCATGCCCTGTGCTGTCTGCCGGGCGATGTCGATGAGCTGGAACATCTGGAACTTGGTCTCCTGGACGTGCAGGTGTTTGTACAAACTGCTGCCCTCGCACCACTGGGTCACGATGGCCAGGTTGTCCTTGGTCATGTAGCCCATGAAGAGCAAGATGTTCACGTGCCGAGTCTTCCTAACAGAAAGGAGCAGACAGGGAAATCAGTGTCTCCATAAAAAAACGTGTTCAAAGGCCTTTAAAAGTGGATTCCGGCTGAAGGAACGTATTTCAGCTTTGGAGGCCAAAAAACATGAGTTTCCTGCAAAATTTTTCCAAGCTGAATATGTGACTAAAGTTTGGTTTTACAAATAATAAAAATATGCCAGGGTTGCCAATTTATATTTTTTTAATAAAATCAGCTGGGTTTTTGGTTAAAATTTTAGTTAAAATACTGCTTTTTAGTTCTACAGAAGTTATATAAAATCAACATTTAAGGAAAAGAAGTCATGAAGATTTGAGTGTTTTGAAATCAATGGCCAACATTCACGTTTGCAAGTGGTATTAGAAAGAGTTACTGGAACAACAGAATAGTCCTGAAAGCTGTGCAAGAGTGACAACTTTAGAGAGAAAAATTAATGTCAAGAGGAAACTAAAGGGTCTATATAACTGAAGGAATTACCAGATGAGAAGATGGTTTTTATGTATCTAAATAATTCAGTTTCAGGAGGAACATCACAGATAGTTATTCAAACACTAAAAAAACCAGTATTTCAAAGCAAAAAGCTCTCAGATCAATGTACATGTTTAAGCATTAAAAAAAAAAAGTCTTATGCTGCAATTTTAAAAGTATCAAGTATGAGTTCAAGTCCTCTGATGGTGAGAATTATGGCAGAATTTATTAATTCTCACCTTTTCCTGCCGGAGGTGACCTGAACAATTCTGGGTGTTTGCACTACTGAGGTGAAAACACAACTTTCAGAAGCAGCAAAGAACCCCTGAAAGCCTCTGAGCTGTGATTGTGTCTCACAGCAACAGTCAGAATTGTCAATATAAATGTTTTCATTTTTCTCTGGAGATCTGCTTTTTGCATCTATCAAACACAGAATATTGGGCAAAAAGGCTTAAAAAAGGAGGGGTGGGAATCAAACACAGAGCCTTGGAATAAAGGAGTTTAGCAGTGAAACCCCAGCTCACCTCAGCACAGCCACTTCATTTCTGAAAGCCTGGAACTGCTCTGGGGTTGGATCTACCACCTTTAGTATCTTCACTGCTACATCCCCTGAAAATACATTGACCATAAAAGTTACTAAAAATGCAGCTTTTTTTTTTCTCCTCTCCAAAATAACAGTAATATGCAGTGTAATTAAAACTCCTAATTTGTGTACAATACACCTCTACTAATTTGCATGTAAGTCAACATTTTGCTATCCAGCTTCAGCATTTTTATAATTAACTTTAAATATTAAAATGTTTATATGTATATATATATATAACCTTTTTAACAAAACTTTATCTAAAAAGCAAACTTTCTAGACTTAGATACTACTCCATTTTGGAAGGGGAGGGATAAATCTTCTATCTGGGAAGAGCAGAAAACTCGTGAATGACAGAAATGTCTGATTAATGTCTGTTCTTTGCCTTAATTTCAGTGCTGCTACAGTAAGGAAGTTACTGTTTCTCACCCACTACCTGTGGTGGTAGAAAAGCGCAGAGCATCATTAAATTCTCTTTTTCAGGAGTGCTGTCCCACCACATCAACACTGTGAGATGGTGCCAAGTCAAGAACTCACCGTGCCATTTGCCTTTGTAAACTGTTCCAAAGGAACCTGACCCTATCCTGGTGGAAAGCATGACTTCACTGGCTTCTATTTCCCAGTAATAACTGGAATCTCTCTGTCCACGAGGCCTCTGGAACAAAAATTGACACGGCTTTTACTCTTACCTTTTAATCAAATGTATTATGTATACACACAAAAAATATGACCTGAAACCTTGAGGGTTTTGTCCTGCAATCTGGACTTTTCTTTTTCTCCTCATCCACTTTCTTGGATGGCTTGAACTGCTTTAAAAAGTTATCCTCAGTTCCGCCCTAGAAACTTAAACCCTAATCTTAGATCTTAAGAAGAACAAATATTTTAAAATCAACTATTTAAAGCCATTTGAAATACTTAAGAATCTTACTGGCTTCTTCAAAATGACAATGCTAAAATTCTCGAACTCTTTATGTGTTTAAAAGGAATAAAACAAAAAGATGAGAGTGAAATGTCAGATGTCCAAGTGAGTAACAACTGTTGAGTCCCACTTAGCAACTGTACTTGCATTTTGAAAAAAATATAACTAATTATTACTCTAACTATTCTTTCTCCCCCCTCCATCATCTAAGTTTAAATCAAACATTTGAGGGAAAACTTGCATTTTGTTAAAGCTATTTCTCCCTCAGCCATTCTGACTAACTTGCCATGAAAATGAAGGCACTATTAATATCCACTTTCTATGGAAGCTATGGCAACACAGGGATAATAGTGATAATAAGGCTAACCTTAAACATACTAAAAATAATAAAAAAGATGCAGCCTTTGAAGATTTAAAAGGTAATCCTTGAATCTGCACTGGAAAACAATTTCACACTACTGTCTGAAATTCATTTTCAGTGCAGAACACTTTGTTCTGAGCATTTATAACCCAACGCAATAGTGATCATTCCCAAATTAGTTCAAATTATATTGCTACTACGTACACAGAGCAGAGCAATCCAACACTACCAGCAGCTTTTAATGCCTTTTAAGAGCAGAAATTTATCCCACCACACCCCTACTCCCAGTCTAATCTAACTTTTTTTTTAAATTAAAACAAATATTACCACCCTTACAATTTTGTTCTTTTCTTGTGTATTAGATCCAGCAGCTCTCTCTCTTTGGGCTGGGACTGGGGTTTTAGGTTGAGACCAGCCAGTTGGGCTCATATTGTTAGGACTTCCAGACAGAGCAGAGGGTGAGGCTTAAATATGGAAACAAGAAAAATAATTAATGAACAAGAAAATAAACAATCAAAATAGTATTAGAAATTATTTAAGTTTTTGAAAACATACCTGATTCACTATGGCTTCGAATTGCATCCTAAAACAGGGAAGATGGATAATGAAGTTAATAAACATCAGAGAGCACACAAAGGAACAAGTAGGAATGGTGTTGAAATTGGTTCTGCCGGTTTTGGTTGAGTGCAATATTGGCCAACACCCTCCTAAAGATGGGTGATTTCCTAGTTATAACAATCCTGTATGCTAAACCCATGCAATTTGTGAATTCTTACAAAACATGAAAAGAGTCACAGCATATTAAAGGGTATTACTACCAAAGAAGGAAAGTGGGAGGGAAAAAAAGACACAGAACAAGAAGAACACCATCAATGCTGCCTGCATTCCCCCCCTGCACTTGGGACATGCTTGTGTCTGAGGGCTGGGACAGCTCCTGGGATGGCCTCTCTCTCCAGGGGACAAGTTCCCAAACAGGTTTTGGGTTACAAGTAGGAAAATTTAAAAAAAAAAAAAAAAGGCCTAAAATATTCCAATTCAATATACATTTTAAAACACCTCTACTCTACTATTTCAATCCCCCAAAAAAAAAAAAGGCTACAATTCATGCCCTCATACAAAACCTCCTGGTTCCCAGGACATCTCCCCCCAGGTTCCAGTCTGGCATTTGAAAGCGTGGGTTTGCACAGGGCACTTGTTGGTACAGTGTGACAGCTCTCACCTCATGCCACAGGCACAACACAACTCTACAGCCATGCACAAGGAAAACTAAGCTCTGACAAACAGGACTGCACAGCTTTTCTCACCTGCTAGGGATTATCCCAAAGAACATACAGGAAAGGTAAAATATCCAGGGACTGTATAAGTACAAAGCAAGAACATGCACTACAGAAATGTTAAATACTGTCAGAGTTAACAGAAGTCAATTCAAACTAACTAGTTAGTAGAATAATAAATGTAAGATTTCATAGAAGGACAGAACAAGCCTACATTCCACTGTACAGTTTCAAATTAAGATTATCCTTAGCAAAGATTCATTTATGAAATGCATAATTTTAGCCAATTGGTTGCATTCTCCCAGGCTTGACTATGCACAGTATTCCTGCACTCAACACCTGAGTGGATTAAAATCTGCATAAACTATCAATAAACTCTTGCAATTATTACTTTGTCCATTTGAAGGACAATAAAAACCTCTCAGAACCTGAATTAATAACAAGTGGTGGGTTTTGTACATCAGCCTGAGAACGTAACTGCTTTAAATTAAGCTGGCTAAAGAATAACTAAAGAATTTTCAACTGTTCTCATACTTATGTATACTTAATTCTTACTTTAAAAAAGTATTTTGAACTTCAACCCTGATTTGAATATTTTCTTCTTTGCTTATGAATCCAACAGCAAATGAAGCAAACCCACTTTCTTGGAGTTGTTCTCCCCAAAACAAATAACACCATACACAGTGCTGTAGTCTGTCAACTTTACTTTCATGTGAAATAAAAACGGTACCTGTTCTTAGTCTAAGGGCTCTGTATGGTTATAGTCAATATAAAGAGTTTCCAGAAGGAAAAAGCCACACAACAGATGTGTTTGAGAAGGTTCTGCTTTAAGGGCTGTGTGACCAAAGGCATCTCTAATAGAAGGCTCCTCCAATTCACAGTGCTCTGAATCCACTCAGCTCAACAGAAAGGAAGCTCTTCCATCAGTTTGCCTCTTCCAATTAGTGTCCTCGATATTTAGGTATAAACATGCTACAAAGGTTTCCATCCAATCAGGTCCACTGATTAAACACTTCACGTGGACACTGCCATGGCTTACAAGTTATAGCAATCCTGTTAATCACAAGAAAACAGAAGGCACCAAGAAAATACCTACTCTTCCCCTCAAACAAAACCGTCTGCACCAGGAACTGGGAGAAGCATTCAGGCTGTTATTCTAGGCCAACATGGTAAGAGATAAAAGAAAAGAACAGAGGAAGTATAAAAAATAATTTTAAAATGTTAGGCTAAAGTAAAGAAAAAGTAACCTAATTTGCTTGATAAATGGTAAGTAAGTGCAGTAAAATTTTCAAATAAGTATTCCTGCTCAAATCAAAGTTCACTAACACCTGCCTCTGGTAAACCACCTTAAGGTGATCTTTCTCCTGACATACTAAAAGGTCTCTACTCCCTTTTTTCTGCATTGCTCTGGGACCCTTTTGGAAAAGCCTTTAAGACACACCAAGTGTTTTTACTCAATCCCTGTGATAACGTGAAGAGTCAGAACAGAAAGCATTTCTGTCTTTACTGCTCTGATAACGAATAAAGAAAGCAACGTCTCCTTGAAGTCCCATCACTCTGCAAAGGTAATTCATCTCTCTTTGAGTGCTCCATCATGTTTGGTGCCACCACAGATGGTCAGCAGGGTTCTGAAGCACTGAAAAAGGTCGTGAGCCTAAGGAAACCCCAGAGAAAGGGGCCACAAAGCTTCCAACCACAAACACTTCCTGGGGCTGTAGGGCACTGTCCCTCCCTCCCGAAGGGCCACAGGAATTCTGCAGCACACTTCAGCCTTCACATGCCACAGAGGGCTCTGAACTAGCAGCTGAAGATGCACCTGAACTCCACAGTCAAAGGCTTTTGCTTGGCCTGAAGAGTTTTTGAACTACTCCAGAGGAAGAAACCACCAAACAGTGCTCTGTCTGAGGTCCTGCAGCTCAGCATTCCCTTCTGCCAGCCTTTTCTGCACACCACACCCTCATTTTGTCAGGGTTATCACAAAGCAAAATTAAACAAAACCCCAACCACTTTAGGCCTGACTTCAAAGAGTTGTCCCTCACTACTCCCAGTCCAAGGTAGGAAGATAAAAGAAAAAGGTGCTTGAAGCAAGTAACAGCAGAAGTACCCTGAGATAAGCTGGCTTTAGCCCACAAACCCAGAATCACTGTTATCCTATAGGGATAACACAAAACATATCACCAGTAGGCTTTGACTTGAGTATTCCAAGTCGAAGAACTACACCCAGATTTACAGCACCTGTAGTCTGACCTAAAACAAACATCAACCCCACAACAAACCCAGACTTTTAAGTTTGAAAGAACATTTTTAGACATGCCTAACAGGCATTTCTTCAGCAAAGCTGAGCTTATTTTCTCTTCAGATCTGGAAAACTCAATTGTTAAGCTCCACCACATCCTGACATACACCAAAAATCTGCCTATCAGTTCAGCAAAGTTGATAGACTGCAAGAATGAATTATTAACTTTCTATGCAGATGTGTCACCTATACTGTACATCACTCAGCCAACTAAGGCCAACAGTAAGCTAATGACAGAAAGCAAAGAAGAAAACCCAGTCGGTGACTTATTAGATGGCCACTCAGAGTTTTAGTTTAACTTTATGCTACTTGCTCCCTCCTCCCAGAATTACCTCAATTATCCTGCTGTCTACAGGCATTGTAGTGCTGACCATGTGGACATTTGGTGTGGATGTGGATCGCTGTCTTTGAGACAGAGAGCCCTCAGAGGAAGGATGGGAGGTGTTGAATGTGAAGGCATGAGGTGTAGAATACCTGTGCTGGGAACTGAGGAGAGAGAGAGAAAGGGAAAGTTGTGGTTATTTTTTTCCCCACTAGCAATTGAAAAACACTGTTCAGTGTAACCTATCCAAAAGCAATATACACAGAATTCCAATCAGAGAAAAAGCTGGGACTTTCACACCAACTACACTGTCTGGTCAGCTGAATCATTCCTAGTTTAACTTAGGAAATAAACTGAAAAAACTCAAAGTTCTTGACAGCTCATATACAAAAACTAGCGTGTTTAACATAAGACTGTTTCTGCCATTACGAATTTTGCCACAGTTCACCTCAATCCCCATCAAATCACATTTAATGTGCTGACAAAATACTGGCTCTGATAGATGCATTTAGGGCTGTAAAACTTAAACAAACTGCTCATTTCAAGACTGTTGAATGTACAGCTTAAGAGCTAAGCCCTGAATTTGTCAAGGTTTGCAAGACTGTTCAATGCTTTGCTCAGAACAGCCAGCAAGGAAGTCATGAAACTCTACACCAGTTAAAAGGAGGCCAACACAAAAATCCAGTTCCACAGAAAGTTATAAATCACAGTTAAGGTCACTCAAACCATATTTATCCCAAAACACACATGTATCTTAACTGAAATCAGCCAGTCTTCACAAAAAAGCTTAAAAACATCTATCAAGTTAGTAAGTCATTGTTTAACAACAGCAGAAATAGAATGAGATGGCAAAGATCAATTCTGATGCAGTTCCCACTAAAATAAATAAAGAAATACATAGAACCATTTGCAAGTCAACTATGTGCTTTGTGCCTCATTCCTGAATAGGCCAAGATTTTTCAAAGAGATGCAGAAAAAACAAAAGCTAGCCTGCCCTCTTCAGCCTCTAGAATTTCAAGGAAAAGAATACAGGCACAAGTTAGGATCAGGAGACAGGCCCCTTGGAAATGAATGCATGTTTTATTTTAGCATTTAAAACTACAAGAATGTTCTCTTGAGGCATCAAAATTTTCTTTAGGAGGAGCAATTTTCAGGTCTCACTGTTCTCTCTTTAAACTCCTACCATCACAACATCACAGCATTATTTTAATGTATGTAAATCATCCAGCACGACAAAAACCCCGATGCACCGTACTGCCTGATGGGATAAAATAAAATTCATTCACAAAAATACCAAAAGGGAGCCTTGAATTTTCTTAGGCAGAAAAACAAAGGTCTCCAAAAACCCTTCCTTACAATTTTAAGACAGAAAATTAAAAATATAAAATCTCAAATCAATGGTCTGCTTGAATTCAAGAACAAGAAAGGACACTACATATTATCTGTGAGGAAGTGGTGTTGCCACCCTGCACATTCATCCCAACCTTCTGCTTTTGAGGAGTTGGGGATCTTTTGTTGGTTTTGACTGTTTTGAAACAAGTGTATTTCCCAAAGCAGAAACGACAGGCAATACTATCTTACCTAACAGGTAGCCGGGAGACAGACTCCCGCATCCGCCTCATTGTCAAGGGAGGTAGTGCAGGGACACCACTGTCACTGATATTTGAATTTGGGAACAATCTGAAATATCAACAAAAACAATTACAACTTCAACTGCTACACTACCTCCTGTACAATGCTCTTTAAAGCTCTAATTTCAATGGGTTGTTTCTCTGCAGCATAATGAACTTCATGAACACATTCCTGTTTTTGCATCATGTTTTCCCCCTGTCTGTGGTACGACTAAAACCTCTGCCTTCAGACTCCAAAAGACAATGTCCATGTGTTCCTTCTAAACTTCAGAGACTTCAGATTTTCCTGAAAGAGTATTTGACCCAAGTTTTTCAAGTTCCATTAAACCCAGGTAGCACCAAGTCATCCTACGCTCTAATAACTGGTCAGTATGAGAAAATGCATAACTGCATGAGCAAGTTCAGTTATAAAAAAATACAATCACTAAGACACAAAAACGATTCCAGGTTTTAACACTTTTGCATGAAAGGACTTCTAACAATGATTTTCAACCTTTTTTAAGCAATACTAGGAATGTATTATTCTTCATCTGTTTTCTCACCATCCTATTTGTTTTCAGCAGGGTGTCAGAAGTTGTGCAGTTCTGCACGCTAATGCTTCCAACAGCTAAAACCCAACTGAATCACGGCCTTTTTTATTCCTAACAAAAGTGTTATGCGAGGAATTGCTATCACTGTTCAAACAGAGGGTCATTCAGGATATTTGTTTGCTTGTCCCAGAATATTAAAATTTAGTGCCAGAGCAAAATGCCTTGAATGTAAACAGCCTTCTTTCCCTGGGAACAGACAGTCATTGCTGGTTGTTTCATGAAATCAATGCACAATCCTGGATATTGATCCACTTCCCAACCATCCAAATTTATCAGCACGATAAGAGATAAAAAAATGTTTGTCTGTCACAGAGAAATCCCGGCTGCTATTAAAAACAAACAGTCCTTACAAGAGCTGCCTGATGTTGCTCCAGTCCACACACATGGTTGGGACCTTGGTGCTGCAGTGCTCGTGGAATTTGTAGCCACAGGTCTGACAGCGGAAGCCGTTGAGCAGGAACTTCTGGCAGATGTCACAGAAGGCCAACTTCAGGAAGGTCTTCCGAGCCTGGAAAACACCCCAAATCATTCATCCCAGCTACAGACTGCTCCTCATTAACCCCCACCGGGATCTGCAGAGCCTGGCAGAAATGAGCACCCTGTTATTTGTTATCAGTGCCCCCAGACTGCTACTGAACTGAAAACTGCACTTGGATATTCTTGCATAGATTTCCAGTTTGGTTGGAAAGCTCAGAAACACTCAGGGCTTTGTTTACAAAAAAAAAAGAAAGAAAAAAAGTGTTCTGTCAAACGCAAAAGCAATTTTTTTGCCCAGTAAGGTGAAAGAGCTCAGTGGGCCAAGAACTGGGGTTTTTTGTTTGTTTTTGGTAACCCCAGGGAGGAAGGAGGATCTGATTGTAAGGACCACTTCGTTATTATTTTTATTAGTCAAAACCCTTGGGGTATGTTTATGACTAACCAATATCCCTTGCATAAGAAATAAGTTCCTTAGTAAATAAAATAGCTTAAGGAATTTCTACTTTCTTAAATGGCAGGATACATTTTTCTCTTGAAGCTTCTGCAATATGAAAAAAGAGTATAATGAACCAAAGGGTTTCTTCCTCCAGAACATACTGGGGAAGAAATCTTGAAGTTTGAGCTCCTCTCAGATCTGGAGAAAAATATTCATTTTCTGGTGACCAACTGTAGATGATTTTTTTTGTGTAGTTTTCTAAAAATGTCAAGTAGAATTAATGCTACTTTCAGATTTTGTAAATCAATCCTAACCTTTCTAATGGGTGGAAATGACAATCCTTCAGGTTTGCCACTTAGCACAACATATTTCTGCAACAAAACAACAAACAGGCTAAAATAGAGGAATGGAGTTCCTTCCCATGAAGAAGGAAATAATGGAAGAGCTAGAAAAAACCCACACATATACCCAAACCCTAAAACACAAGCCTTATTTATTATTGAATAAATAATCCATTTTTGAGAAGGAGCTTGAAAGCCTTTAGCCTTTCATCCCCCAAAAAACCACTCTGTCAAACTACAGGGCAGCATTAGCTCACAGAGCAATGTCACGACCTGCAGAATTAACACTCTCCCTGTATATTCAGTACAAATACCATCAGTCCAATAAATGTCCTGAACTTATCCAGCCTTTTTTGACTGATGAGTCAGAGACTGAAAATGCAAATTATCTCACAGTTCTGGACTTTAAAGACACAATATCTTAATACAACAGTTACATAAATACGTATTTATATAAAATAAAAATGGCAATCATCAGACCTTTGAAGAGTGTGCATAATGTGAGCTTTCAGAGTCTCTGACACCCAGGAATCACTAATGAAATAAATACAATTCTGGCATTTCAATGCAAATTGATACTTAGCCAGTCTAATTTGCAGGGAGCAGGGGTGAAGGAATCAATCATCATTTCTGAAAATCCCTGTGCTTAGGAAGCCAAAAGCTGTCTAATGCCCAAAACATTCTTTGACTGAGTCCGTGGTTCAATTAATACAATTTACATCAAAATACAGACAAGGCAAAGCTTACAAAGTTGTGTGTAGTGAGCGGAACATGATCAAGGAAGTCCACTTGCAGCTCCTCTCCAATCAAGGAGGCAGCGTCCGTGTTCCAATCCAAACGCACCTTTTTTCTGAGGGAGAAAACAGAGAAAACAAAATTCCTTAGGAGATAAAAAGTTTGGCCTAACCAACAATCTGTGCTGTGTGAGTTTTCTTGAGTAAACTGAAAAATACAAAGCAAAGCACGGCCAGCCTCTTACAGGAGCTACATCCCTGTTGTCCCTCACTTCAAACATGGGGAGCAGCTTTGAATGCGCTGCGGGTCACCACTCTCTCTGCTCATTTTTGAACATTTAAGACATTTTACATATATGTTATTTGAAATAAGACACTTGGAAGTCTTAATGGAGTCACAGAAACACTCTTGCAAACAAAACATAAGGAATTACGAACGACAGACTCAGTGACATGAAAGTGCTTGGGCACTGAAGCTACTGGTGACCCCAGAACGCCCTGAGTTCCACAGAGAGGCAACCCCACAAATTCCTGCCTCGTGACTGAGGCTTCCAAGGAGCATTAAGCCCAAGCCTCACGAGGTGTGAAGTTAAGTGTACTAATGCCATGAGATACCTTCACTCCCTCAGCTTGTAAAACAATCATTTGGTATTTAATAGCAGCATCCCCAGTCCTACAAAAAAATAAGGAACATCTGAAGTGAGATTTAAAACCAAACATTGGAAAGTTGTATAGGAATCAGAGCCTCCAAACTGAGCACAAAGAGACATTCAGTTAAGCTGGCTAAGAATCATTAGCACTGAAGTTTCCCAATGCAGCAGTGAAATCCACCTCAAATATGGAGGCATCACTTATTCCAGAGCATGACAAAAGTCTCAGTGAGACCTTCCAAGCACTTGAGTGAACCCCTCCATTTTAAGTATTTTCAATATTTAGCTTTAAACCAAACTAAAATTGTTAATACCCTGGAAGCTGAAGGATTATCCCCAGGGGAGGGTAACGAAAGCACCACAGAAGAGTTCACAACCAAACTGTGCTTTCAAAAGAAACCAGCCACAGAGAAGAGCGTTATTGCTGCTATGCCAAACCCAAGATTTTCCTATTCTCTAGCTGAAAAGTTCTCCTCTTACCCTTTCGTTTCAGGAAGTCGAAAAACTGCACAGCATTCTGGCTGCAGCCCTCTCACTTTCAGTGCCTTCATCAGACAGTCGTGCAGGGTCATCCCATTTCGCACATTCACCTGTGACCAAAGGGAAACAAAGCCAACAAAACCTTTATCAGGGATTGCAGAATTTCTTTAAGCTTTTCCAGGAGTGGAAGGCCATCTTTTTTCTCATTTTCTTGAGAAATTCCAGTAAAACTGCACAGCTGTTTACTTTGGACAAACAGATAAGCAAAAATTACTTGTATGATGTAACCACAAAAGTGCTGTGCCTTCCAATTTAACTCGCTGCACATGAAGCCAACCTGCCAGGCCAGCACATCTGCTGCCACATCTCCACCTATTGTGTACTCCTGCAAAGGAAGTTTTGAAGCCATTTCATAAACTTCTTGGTTTCTTACAACTCCTAAGTTTCTATCAAACGGGATTTTATACAAGTAGGCAGCCCACAGAAGTAAATAAAAATGCAGGCAAACAGAGTTACGTGAAGTATAGGCAAAGGTTTAATTTAGATTTCAGGGAACTTTGTGTCAGACTATTTTTAGTACTCTCAGCTCCAAGAAACTGAACAGAAGCGCTCCCTCAAGAAGTTTCACTTCAGCTTTAACCACCACACTTGACTGTAGGCATACAAGTGAGGAAAACGGTGACAGGAAAGACTGTCCTACAGACATTGTTTGGGCCAGCCAACAACTGCTTTTTAACGTGATTTATGTAAGCAAAGGATGCAGCTTGTGCATATTGGAAAATTCCCAGCACTGAGGCAGAGGAATACAAGTTCTCAAACATACAGATACAGTGCTTTCAAAATATGTCCCCTAGAATGAACCAACTGGTAACACCCCGAGTCACAGCAAGACCCTTTGTGAAGCCTGGCATTCCTGGAGCCAGACACACATCTCAGTGTCAGCAGTGGGGACAGGACACTCCTGGGATAAAGGCAGCCCAAGACTCACCACGGTGCGCTGCTTGTTGGGCAGGAACACGCGGATGGTGTTGCTGGTTTTAGAAGTGTCGGATATTTTGCCATCGTCAGAGGCTCGGCGCTGGTACCCAAACTGCTGCACAATGGTGGGGGAAATACAGTTGGGGCCATCAAACACAGAATCCTTGAGTCCAAACCCATTGCTGATAGTCTTCCAAGCTCCCTGAATGTGCTCCATGGGTGCGGTCTAGGGAAGAAAAATTGGGAGAGTCAGGGAAAACGACAACGTCCTTTGCTATGCCGTGGTACTTCCGGTTCCCGAGACAGCAAACCTCAGCTCTTTGGAAAGCATCAGAAAACTGCAACAATATTTTTTCATTTTTTTTAATACTGTCACAACTCACATAGTATGGAAGAGCATAAAAAACATCTCAGCCCTCACACACACTATGCTCAGTTACATTTCAGCATAAATAATGGCTGAGAGAATTGGGACTGTTCAGCCTGGAGAAGGCTCTGGGAAGACCTCATTGTGGCCTTCTAGGACCTGAAGGAGCCTGCAGGGAAGATGAAGAGAAACCATTTACAAGGGTCTGGAGGGACAGGACAAGGGGGAATGGCTTCTAACTGCCAGAGGGCAGGGATAGATGGGATATTGGGAAGGAATTCATGACTGCAAGGGTGGGGAGGCCCTGGTACAGGTTGCCCAGAGAAGCTGTGGCTGCCCCTGGATCCCTGGAAGTGTCCAAGGCCAGGTTGGAGGGGCTTGGAGCAACCTGGGCTGGTGGAAGGTGTCCCTGCCCGTGGCAGGGGGTGGCACTGGATGGGCTTTAAGGTCCCTTCCAACCCAAACCATTCTGGGATTCTATAAACCTCTCCCAGTGCAAGGACACAACCAACCCCCTGCACACTCCCAAATCAGCACACAGTACATTTTTAGCACACACAAAGATAAAGGTGTCATGGTACATTTTTTTCCTCAGCCATCACAACTGCAATGCAGCTCAAACTCCAAATAATACTACAAAGGCATCTTATTCAAAACTAAGCAAAAACAAAGTCTGCCCTCCTTTCTAAACTTCCAAGTAGTCAGATTTATTACCAAACGTTGCAAAGTACAATTAAAAAATAATCACGGAAAAGGGGACAGTAATTTATTTCCTCCACAGAACTGCACCCCTCTACAAACACCTGTGAAAGCAATGCTGGAACTATGCAGTGTATCCACACACCTTTTCCCATGGTAGCAGCTTGCTTCCAAAGTCATTGCCAGTGGTTGCACACACCATCTACATTCCTGATCACCACTAGGAAAGGTGATCAGAAAGTTGTAGAAGAACTGCAGTCAGGACATGCCAAAATGAAGGTCTTCCAAGCAATCCTAATTCCATCCCCTCGTGGTGCAGGAAAGACTTAGCTGAAAGAGCTACAGTGTTTCCTGCAAACACTAACAACCTAATACAGCACCTAACACCCAACACTCCGCACTGAACACCCACCAGGAGCTATTCCAGCCTCTTTCCATGTGTGGTCCTGCACCTCTTTTATTGCAAATTATTTGAACCCTCCAACTCATGCTTATGTCAGAGAAAAGACAGTGGTGTTTGTTACAACCGAAGAGGTAAAACAGTGGAATTCTTGGATAAAAAAGATCTCCACTAGTGTCAAGTCCAGTCCACTTTGTGAGGCCCAGAAGGACAAACTGAATTTCAGAACGTCTTCCCTCACAGTACAACTCTGAAAAGCCTTAGCTGGATTTGCAGTCCTTAACACTGCTCCAGACCCATCCCCAGGTCTGCCCAGTAGCTGGAAAGGAAACAGAACACAAACTTCCAGAGAAGGGGTTGGTTTCTACAAAGCCCCCATCAGATGCAAACTCTGCAGCAGCAGAGCTCTGTGCCTGCCACCCTCACGGGGATCTTTAGGCCAGTTCCTGAACATCTCTTTCACTGACAAGGTGTACAATGACAGCAAACACGTCCTTGCCTTCCTCCAGCCATCCTTGTCACTCCTGCACCAACACCATCCACTGAGCAGGGTCAGTTGGGAAAAGGCTCAAAACCTTCAAATGGAAGTAATATTTAAAAGTCAACATCCAACTGAAATCTAACAGAATGCAGGCACTTGGAATTTTTTTAATTTTTAAATCTGTGGTACATAAATGACAACAGTCTTACATGTGATGTAAAGAGGGAACATTGAATAGCAAGATAGAGAGACATTCTGAAAAAAGGAGGGGAGATAAAATTGAGGAACACAACCAAGTTCACCACACATAAGCAACTGCAAGAACAACACCTCACAGCTCATACTGTTAGGCATCAGAAAGGTAAAAAAGGTATGTACAGTTACAACACCCATTCAATGCATATGGCAGCTAAAGGAGTAGCCAGTTAGATGGTAGCAATAAAACCTGAGTGGAGAGAAACTGCTAGGTAAGAGGGGAAAGGTAAAACCCAGACAGCTCATTCTCTTTCCTTTTCTTGACTTACTCCCCATGAAAACTTCTTTTTTTCACCTTTCCAGGTAACACATGCGACAAAATAAGAAGAGACAAAACTGGGAAGTTGAGATAAGGACTGGCAGGGCAGCCATCAAATCCTCCTTGTTGTCACTGCTGATGCAAGTTGACAACGCCCCAATGTTACAGCCTATTTAATATTTTGACATGCTGCCAACATTTCCTTAAAAATTCCTGAGAGAACAGGAAATAACAAGAAGTTCAAACTTGTGCTTTGACCAAAGGTAAGTTTGGTACCCAAGAAGGTACTTCCTTCTCCCAAACACAGAAGGCCCACCGCACACAGACACAGCCTGCTGAGGGGAGGAGAGGAGAACCAGCTCAGACCTGGAGCGCACACAAACCTGCACGTGGTGGAGAGTAAGGGAAAAGAAAGGGAAGTTTGCCAGATATTCATATGGGATAGACAGGGAATTTCTGATGGAGAGGTGCTAAACCTGCCCCTGGCACCCACAGGAAGGGGCCTGCACTTGGAAAGTGGAGCTGGATAGGAAACAGCACTGCCCAACTGTCCTGCTGCTGAGCTCCACAGCAGCTCAGGGATAACCTCCCAGGGGAAACAGGAGCTGCCAGGGCCTCTCCAGCACCTCTGCACTCTGCAGGAACAGCCTGGCTGAGCACACTGCAGTGCCCACAGTGCTCATGGGCGCTGCTCCAACCTTCTTCCAAATTATTAGCACGGTACAACAGAGACAGTCACAAAAGCTGCTTCTCAGGGAGTAATTCACACATGAATTACACCTTTCCCTGCCCTCTGGTAGAAAGCAAGCTTAAAGGTTATATGGATACAGACAAACCCATCCATTTGGAACAACAGTATACATGGGTGTGAGGTAAGAGAATTAGCACGGCCAGCTTTGAACAGACTAAAAAATAACATTTAATGACACAACAGAATATTGCACATTCACACACCATTTCTAGTTGGTTCACTGAACACTGAACCAAGCACAACTGCAGAACACAACAGTCTATGCCACAGGACACAGGTTTTAGTCCACCTTAACAGAGAATTCCTGGGCAGAGCACAGCTCACCTTTCAGAGCCCTGGAACCTGTGCCCTGGCATCAACTTGTCCATTTACTTTGGGTATTTTGCTCCAAGCAGTCATTGATTAAAGGCATTTTTACTGAAACTACATTCATTTACTCCAAATCCCCCAAGATGCACACCAGTGAAAAGTTGTGTGGTATGTTTTAGAGATAATTTCATTTAAAGGAGGAAAGATTTTACAATGATGCCTTTATAAATACATTATTCTTAGCTTGTCTATTCCAGAAAAACTATATTTCCTTCCTTTAAATGAGTTGCCAGCACGTTTCTGAAACATAATCATTACCAGATATTA
This sequence comes from Lepidothrix coronata, assembly GCF_001604755.1. Taxonomy (NCBI): domain Eukaryota; kingdom Metazoa; phylum Chordata; class Aves; order Passeriformes; family Pipridae; genus Lepidothrix; species Lepidothrix coronata. The sequence continues at coordinate 1,419,933 of NW_016690385.1, forward strand.
ATGTTTATGCCATGCTCAAATAATCCAATGCCAGTCGAATGCTTTCATGCATCTCTCTAAAAATTTTCCTTTAAAACTTTTCTTCCTGCAGCTCTTCACTATCACAACAATGACTTCAACCAGCCTGTCCACAACTGGAAACTGCAACTGCAGCATTCAAAGAGTATTTGAAGATATTGCAGCATGTGAGTCCTCTTGTAGATCCAGGACTGCAGGAAGCTGATACTGAGTAGTTTCATATTAAATGTTCAGTCTGAGGAGGAAAGTAATGTCATATATTCCTCCAAGTCCTACAGGAATACTGCACACTGTGACCAAGATAGCACTTTTCATTAGTGCTTTTTGTGTAATTACAGATCCTGATAATTAATTCTTTGAATAAGCATTAAAACCAAATGCACAGAAGGGCTACAGAATGTGCACATCTGACAGGAACAAATTCCTGGAGATCAGTCCCTCAACCCACTCAACATGCTCGTCACTCATCAAATTCAAAAGGTACTTTCAGTTACTTTAACATATTCCATGACTAGGAAAAAGTATTTAGTCTGAACTGTTAAAAATTTCAGTCTTCCTCCCTAAGAAATGCCAAAACTTGAAAGTTCACAGGCTACAGAGCTAAACTCCTCTCTTAGGTACCTTGCCCTTTCTTTTTATTCTGAAACGAACACCAAAAGCTTTTCCAAAAATGTAAGAACAGTTCCAACATACACACGTGCTGCCATTTTTATCCACACAATTAAGTCACACTCATGTTTAATGAAATACATCTACGAAGGCAAAACGTCACAGAACACAGCCCAGAATCCATTTAAAACTTAACATTTCTGTCAGTAAATATAAGCTTGGAAAGTTGCTTATAAGCCGTGTTCTCTGACACAAAAACATCACACACAAAAAGATAATACATTTAACTGTGGCCTTTTCTCCTCCCATATAGTAATTACTGACTGATTTAATATTGCTTGGGTGACCCATTGTCTGGGGAGAAAGAGAAACCCACACCAAACATCTATCATGATATATAGCAGGTGTTTTTTTTTTAAGTAGCTTTTTAGAGCAGTAGAAGATAAACATGGACACATTCCTATATTAATAAATAAAGCTGTGATCCATGTTAACATAAACGCAGGGCATGAGTTGGGATCAGTTTAACAACCCAAGCCCAACTGTCCTACATCTCCAAGGCTGGTGTTTTTCCCTTGTGTGTCCTTCATTTTAGGAGACGGATGCCAAAAAAGCAAACTCCTCCCTAGCACAACTGACAGAAATTAAAAATTAACAGGAGGAAATGTTAGTGTTCAGGAAAAAAATCATAAACTCAAAACAAGACAAAACCAACCAGTACAGAAACACATACAATTTCAGCCTCAGCTATTCTGATCTTGGAAGTATTTTTCTCATCTTTCTCTTTATTTCTCACAACCATTCCCCTCTTAGTCACTACTTACATGTTGCCAATGTAACTTTGAAGTATTTAAGGAAAAAATAACACTGGTTTTCCAACAATTGGGCTCTCTGGAAGGGAGGGCACAAGCAATACAACTCTCAGCCTGACATGCTTTCAGACTGATTGATTCGCAAGATTAATGTCTTTTTGTATGTAAAATAACTTTCAGAGTAGAACTCTGGCTAACAAGCAGAGCCCAAAGCAAACCTGGCTCTAGCAGGCTGTACTTTGGGCTCTGCCACCAAACTATCTGCACCTTTGGCCACCCCATGCCTGCTCTCTCTGTTGACTGTAACAACCCCAGGCTACTTTTTCCAAGCACTTTTCAGGAAGATCTGTTTGGTTTATCCTTTCCACACAAATTATTCCCATTTCAGTCACCCATTTCTTACCATGTGACATTTGTATGAAGGTCAAATGTGGAGCTCTGAGTTTCCCTACAAACCCTGAATTCCTGCTTTAGAGAAACAGGAGCTCTGAACACCCTTATCTAAAAGAGAGACAGAGAATCCAAATCCTTCCCTTTCCCAAGGCAAAAAAGCAATCCCAGGTAAAAAGAAAAATGCAACAGCTTTTTCCAAGCAATTAGACTGCTTTTAAACTGTAGTTAAGTACAGCTGCTGAGATCATGTATATTCACAAAGAAGTGTATAAAACTGCCACAGAAACACCTTTAAAAGGAAAAAGGAAGCAAGGAAAGTACACCAGTGTTGCGCAAGCATTTTGTAGAAGTTTTGCTAACAAAGCACCAGAACTCTATGTCAAAGAGTAAAACCTCTGCTTTTTCTTTATATAATATTTTGTAATTTTTTACCTAATGTGCCCTTAACATGAAAACTATTAACACTGAAGTGATACTTAAAACATCCTCCTTTATTAATTTCATAAACTCAAACACACTGCTAGAAACAAAAAGCATTCCGAGTACTGCTTTCTTAGATCTGATCTATCAGAATCACATTATATGACACTCTTAGACTTCTTGTTTCTTCACCATGTTAAATTCTTCCCACGGGAATCCTCCAAAGACAGATTTACAAAGACAGCCCTTTAAAGCACTGCAGAAGTGGGGCTCTGAGTGTTCTGTCTTTACACAGAGAAGACATTTTGGACAAGCATTTCTGGCCCCAAGTCTCTCCATCACCTGCACATACATTCTCGGCCCCATGCCATTTGCATTCTGACCTTGCTCATGCTCCAATTGTTTCAAGGCTGAAAGCCCCAAACTGCGTTTGCAGTCGCCTGGAACTCGTCCACTTTACAGCAAAGACGAAAAAGTTACTCAAAGGTCAGCAATCCAAATGCCCTTCCCACACGAGTTCTCAAGGACTGAACAAGGGACTGAGAACCCCAGCACAAAGAATTCCTGGCCTTGTGTAGAAAATGAGGCAACACTGGGGACACCAGCCCTGAGAACACACCAGTCCTTCCACAACCTCAGCTCCTCCTGGGAATCATTGAAGGGGGAGCTCCGGCCAGGGCAGAACTCAACAGTTCCCTGCATGTTAAATACCACTGCAAAACACAGCCAGTGCTAAGTGACCTGGACAGGCAGCAGAGGATGCAGTGATGCAGCTGGTTCAGGGCAGCTTTAAGCTGATGAATTTAGTTTATTAAATATGGGCTACGGGCCAGAACCAGCAGTGCTACATGGAGGTCAACACTGGGATTCCAAGAGCCTGGGCATGGAAACAATGTAGGGATGAGAGGAGAAGGCAGCAGAGGGGCAAGAACATCAAGAAAAGTTTGAAAAGGCCCTGAGATATCTTCCTGAGAAGATAAAACAGATCATTCCCTTATATTTTAAAATAAAGTGCACCAAGGAATAGCTGAATATATCTTTCTGCAATAGGAACTAAATTTAACGTGATACTAACTTGAGTATTTTAGCTACAAACTGCCTGGACAGTTCTAATAACTTTATTTTATTGGTTTGTATACACCTGATTTTGCAAAGAAACCTGCATAAAATGGCAAATAAAAACTGGATGTACCTAAAAATTAAAGACCGTATACAAGTAAACTTACTTAGACTATGTCAAATATTTACTAAATTACTATGTTCTGAAAGCCTCCAAAAAGAAACTATGCTCCATTTTAACTCCATCTTACATTATCTTACTAAATACATCCAAGAAATTACAACTCTGGTTTGGGTGGGCTTTTATTTATTTAACAAAGTGCCATAACAGACTTTTAGTTTCGTAGATAAGAGTTCTAAGATAATGCCACAGACATGATTTACATTAGGTCTGGATTATTCCCAATAGATCTGCAGTTGTGTGGAAAGGCAAATGCTGTTTGGAGAAGACAGGCAAATATCAAGATCTAAAGTTCTAAACTAAGGGCTCTTCCCCTGCAAAGAAAATATCCATGGAGACTGACTAAAGTAAGAGCTGAAGTTAAATATACACTTCTGATAAAGCAAACACTGAAACAACTGTAGGTACCATATCAATTTTGTGGTATTTTTCAAAAAAAAAAAACCAAAAAGGAAATTTTAGCTGCAGTGCAGGAATACATGCACAGAGCTTGGCTAAGTTTCCCTGCCCCCAAGAAAGGTCCAGGCACCTCAGAATAAATAATGGGGCAAGATAAGGAGGAAGGGAAAGAAAACAAGAGAAAGTTATTTATACCTTTAGTTTTCCTTTAAGTGAATGAAGTCCTATAACAAAAGGACGAAGCACATCATCTGTGGAAGGTAACACAAAAACAGAACATATTTACTATTTTCACAGACAAACTTATACACATGCACTACAGATCAAATTAATAACAAAAAAACTACTTTGTGAATTACATCAATGACAGTTAAATTATCATCCTTCTTATGTCAGAGTTCTCAGGGCCTTCCAGCCTTTCAGTGTTTTACACCACATTTCACTGCAAGGAGACACAATGTCCAAGGCCAGACTGCAGGACAACCAAAGGCCACCCAGTTCAACAGAATGCCATTCTCATTGAAGAACACTGTAAAGATCATTTACAACTCAAAACTAACCAAAGTAAAAATTAAGCTGAAAACTGTCTTATCACCCATCAATTCCTCATTCCCACAGAAACACCTTGCTGACTCACAAACGGGGACACCCCTTGGATACAAAGCAAACAAACAGCAGTGAGCAGCTGAGCCTCTGAAGGCTCTCTGGTGCACATAAGCACCACTGTGAGAGCAGTCCCAGCTTCCTCACATCTGCCTTTGGATGAAATCAAAGAAAGCACATGTAACAAAAAAATCAACAGATCTTATACTGTAGCTCACTTTTGGTTAGAAGAACCCTCCCTTCTGGATAGAGCAGATGGGAAAAAAATTAAAAAGAATAAAAACAAGCTGTACTGCTTTTACCCAAGACAGTAAACTCCCTAAGACTAACAAGAAAGCAGAAGAATGCTTTGGGACCTTCACCTTGAGCCACTTGGCCATCTAAAAATTAAAAACTACCTGCAGTCTGAACTGTGCATTTGTCTTGCTTACCACCTCTGCACCTCTCTCCAACATTTTGGAATGTGACACACAAAATATTGTGAATATGATTTCCACCCTGGAAAACCAGGGAGACTGCAGAGAAGGGAGGAAGGAATTCTGTCTTTTGCACACCAGAGGAAAAGCTGAAATCTTTAGTTGTAACTGAATACAAAAGAAGCAAATGAATCCAGTCAGTATGACAGATAATGGTGCATGAAAGAGAGGATAAAAAACTGATGGGGAAGGGTACAGAGTTTACAGAATGAGAAGACAAAGCATTTTTTATTGTAAAATCAGCCAGAAGAAAAAAGAATCTCATACACAAATCAAGAAGAGAAGGTACAGCATAAAACAAGTGTGATGGGCTAAAGAAGCAGCAGGTACAATGTTTTTACCTGCAACCAAAGCAATAGTCACGAGGGAGGAAAAATCACAGGTTTTTCTTGACAGATGAGACACACGACAAAAACAATCAGTAAGGACACCTGTTAACAGAACTGGCAACAAGGAGGGTTTAAGTGAAAGAGTTGTCAAAAACACCAGCTGTTACAGCAGATGTGAGATTCAATTAAACCTGAGATGGACAATTGTTCAGCAAAGACAATAGCAAAGCCAAGGGAGCAGAAATGACTCTGGTCTGGAGGAAGTTTGCCTACTTGCAGGATTTCCACCTGAGATGCACTGTGGAGCAGCAGGAGGAGCAAGGGAAGCAGGTGTCCTGGGAGGGGAATGCTGAACTCACACAGGTTATCGCTGATCCCACTCCGGGCTCAAACCATGGCTTCTGAAAAATTCTGCTACAAATACACACCTGAATAACAAATAACACCCCAGGCAGAACAAAAGCCTGGGGTTTGTGCTTCAGGGTTGCCGATCACTTTTGAACGAGATGCCGATGGTTTTAGAAAACACACCTAACAACACTGTATTTAATACATCTAACATCTGTATGTGATCCCTCTACAGCTGAGCCCACTGTTACACTGTTAGGGCACTCCTGCTGCTTCCTCCAGTTTTCACTACAGATAGTTTGGTAAATACACCACTTTGTCACTGGCAGTGCTGAAAGCCTATTCCCAGAAAAAAACACATTGATTTCCTATTGGGTGAAGGAATCATCAACTTAGAAATTTATCAAAATCAGACAGGCCTTTTAGAAGTTGTGACAAAAACCTCCTACTACACTTATTCCTGGGCTACACTGTTAATCCCCACCTTTAAAAACCACATTGCCTATTTAGAGTCTCCACATGAGAAACTGAGAAAGACTAAACAATCAATATACAAAGGAACACAAAATTTAAAAAAAAATTCCTCTGCCAGACATAAAATATGCAAACAAAAGTGAAAGAATCTCTTGCAGTCACAGTGGCAGTATTATTTATGGTGACGAAAGAAAAAATATGTTCAATGTAAGACAATTATAGGCTCAATCTGCCCAACAGTGTTATTGAAAATTTTCTTCAGAACATACAGCAGTTCTGTAAAACAAAATTATTGCAGGTACTGTCCTGTAATTCAACATCACAAGGGCAGATCTTACTGGAATAGGTAAAAATAGCACTAGTGAACATGCCAAAGTCTTTCCACTGCAGGGCCAGTGCTTAGATTGCAACATCAGCTGGCTCTCTTTTTGTAACCTCTTGATTGCCAGTGAACAAGTCACAGTCACTGCAAAGGTTTGAGAAAGCTCAGAGTGAGCGGTGCCCTGTCTCTGTGCCCAAATCCATCGGGGTATCCCTGCCGTGGGCACTGGTGCAGCAGTCACTGCCTGCCCAGTGCACACCTGCTCTGCAGCACCCAGCACACGGGGCTGATGGCACGGGGACATGCTTCAGTTTTGTCAAACGTCAGCGTGGAACTGAAGCCTTGCACACTCTGCTGCCTCTTCTGGCTGCAACACACTGGGAGCTACTCCCTGGAGTCCAAACATCCTCCAGAGATGGCCCAAACCCCAACTCCCCTGAGCGAGCACAGCTCAGCTCCGCAGGGGCTCCTTCCCAATACCCACAGCAGCTATCCCAGCAGGAACACCCCGAGCAGGGGCACAGCAGCAGCACTGCTGGTTCCCAGAGATCCCTGCCCCGCAGCCTGACTCCCACTGAGCCAGACTGTGCCATCAGGCCCAAGGACAGCAGGACCCTGCCCACCACTAGTCTGTGCCCGCTCAGCCCGGGCAGTGACTGACACAGCTTCCCAAAGCCACTGCACACTGAGACAGGGAGGGCAAAGCTAGGAAACAGCAGGGCATCACTCTGCTTGCACAGGTGCTCTGACACTCTTCTCCCTCATCTAAGAGGTCTTCAGACCCGAAAGTGCTGGAATAATCAAGAGATGTTTCTATTTGCACAGAATGGCCCCTGTACTGTTTGTCTCTATGAAGAACTATAGACAGGTCTCATGCAAATTCAAAAGTAGGAGAGTTGAGACGCTTTTGCCATATTTAATGCATGAGTTTTACAACACAGGTTTTACAAAAAAAAAACCCAAATACATTAAATTACAACAGAAATGCGTGAGAATATTTTCCTAATAAATAAATTAATAAACTAAAAATATTTTAATGGGGTTACACAGTAGATTACATCTGAAGGAATTCAAATTCTATCAGAAATTATTGAAATGAAGAAAATATTAACCCAACAGTAACCTTGGAATTAACAACTGCTAGATAAATTCTGAACTTCAGGAATAAAAAAAAAAAAAAGTTTTTTTTTAGAATGTGAAGCTGGGGTTATATCCTATGTACCAAATATGATCAACTTTCATAGAAACTTAGCACACTTTCTATACCAAAGCTTAAAAACCACCAAATTGCTATGTATCAAAATACACCTTTTGAACTGAAAGCTTGAGAGGTGATTGCAGGTTCTCTCAGCTTCACATTAAGTGGAATAAAAATCCATCTTTTTCTTCTACGAGAAACTTTTTAACTATGGTACTTTCTATGAAAATCCCTTGGAAATAATGTAACTAGCATTTCTGGGGGAACAATAAATTAGGAATTTTTTTTAAATTAAAATATGATTAATCAGTGTTTTTTCTTCTGAGCAACATTTCCACCACTGAAGCTTCCAATCTAATGGTCCTCCCTACATTTGCTGTATTATCTTGCAAGACTGTCCCTCTGTATTCGTACATTTGTGTAAAAATTCCGTGCAAACCAAAGGGAGTACCTGCACCTTCACCTGTCTCATTACACTCCTTCAGTTTCACCAAGAAACTCTTATGTAAAATCCCACACATAGTTTATTCTACACAAGCAAGTGAATAAAGAGAGAGCAGTGCCTTTTGTAGTGTGCTAATAAACTGAAAAGACCACTGGAAAATACTGAAAGTATGACTAGACTTTGAGCAAACACTCTGAAATGATTGAGAATAGAACAAGAAAGCAGAATATCCAAAAACTGGCACCAGTTACTGACAGAGCTGACAGGGACATACACTGGAATCAATGACTGGCAAAATAAAAGACATTACAGAAAAGGGAACATTAGTCATGTTAAAAGTTTTTCAATCTATACAATCATAGAATATCCTGGGCTGGAAGGAACTTACACCTTAAATGCTTTCCCATTATCTGAAGGCATTAGAGACATCTTTCTTCTAGCTGTGCACTACCCTGCATCTCCCTCCTGCTGATCCCTCAGCTCGAGGCTCCTAAAACCCCTGCTTTCAAAACTCCAGCTTGGTCTGTAGGGAAAAAAAAAATGTATGTAACAGAAAACTCTAATGGGGGCTCTGAGCCATTTTTTAAAGGCTGAAGCCCTGAGCCAGCTTTGATTAATCTGGTTAACCCCACGCCACACCCAGCTGGAGTTACTGAAGCAATCTCCCTCTGCCTGGGAACTAAAAATACACCAAGGGCTGCACTGCTCTGCCCCGATCCTACGTGTTTCCATCGGAATGCCCCAGGAATGACCGCCCTCTTGGCAGCTGTTTGTCACAACTGAAGCACTGGGGGGTCAGACCAAGAGCAGGTATGCAGCGTATATGCAGTGAACGCTGAACGTGAAGGGAACAATGGAAGAGAGAGGGAGAACAGGCCCGCAATCACCGCGGCATCGGCAGAGCCGCAGCACGGCACCGGGCACCCAACCTGAGCACCCACAGCGGGAAAGGGGCTCCAGCAGGGAGGGGCAGAGCCAGGGCCCGCCTGCACACCCCAGACAGCAGAGAGAGCACACACTGACACACTCACACAGGCACACACTGCTGCGAGGCAACTCCAGAACTGCTCTGCCTGAAGTCAGAGGCACTGAGCTGTGATTTAACTGTGCTCTGTTCCCTTCTGCACTCAGGACACATTTAGAGTGTGCACAGCAGAGAGGCATGGCAGGCACGGAGAGGGAAGGCAGGCACGGAGAGGGGCAGGGTAGACACAGAGAGGCAGGGCAGGCACGGAGAGGGAAGGCAGGCACGGAGAGGCAGGGCAGGCACGGAGAGGGAAGGCAGGCACGGAGAGAGGCAGGGCAGGCACGGAGAGAGGCAGGGCAGGCACAGAGAGGCAGGGCAGGCACGGAGAGAGGCAGGGCAGGTACGGAGAGGGGCAGGGCAGGCACGGAGAGAGGCAGGGCAGGCACGGAGAGGGGCAGGGCAGGCACGGAGAGGGGCAGGGCAGGCACGGAGAGGGGCAGGGCAGGCACGGAGAGACAGGGCAGGCACAGCTGCACCTGCAAACAAACCCACCGCGCTGGCTCTGCACAAATCCAGCTTCTGCACGATAAAATTTTACCTCTAGAAAGGTTGGCATCCCCCATAAGCAAGCAAAACCCACTGCAAAATACACAATTCAATCATATGGACTGTGTCACTTAAAACCCTGAAAAAAATATACTTGCTTATGTATGCATTCTACTTATTAATTGTCAGTTCTCATTCTTAGCTCTGAAGTCTACACTTTTCTCCTTTCCCAGTGCCTCAAGAACGGCGCTTTGTTTACCCTCATGTGCTGTTGCACTGCACCATTTTGGTACACAAGATGACCATATTCTATTAAACTGTAAAAGGTCAGTACACACTGCTGCAATAAAATCAACTTTGTGTAAAACAGATGACATTTATAGTACAAACACAATATTCAAGTCACTCAGGGAATAAACGTGCGCCAGCTGCTTTTCAAAGCAAAATCTTTGTTTACAAAAACCCAGTGCATGCAGCGAGAGCCAGCACAGCTCTGAGAATTATTCACAGAACTGGGGCCAAAACAGAGTTTCTTTCCAGAAAAAATAAGAACATCGCTAAGCATGGACTACCCATACAGAATAAGCTGTATCTGCTTCATGCTGTCTTAAAAGCCATGAGCTCACTGCTAAAACACCTTGTTAGTTTGTCATAGTTACCTGATTTCCCAGGATTGTATCAACTCCTCTTTCCCTTAATTTCTAGAGCTGACCAAGTGTTTCCACCACCTCATTCAACACACAGTGGGTGTATTTCAGATCAGAACATACTGAAGGGTTTTGCATAAGTAATTACACAAAATCAATCAAAATTGGTACAATGTAGATGTAAGCCTATCTGTTCACAAATTAAACTTATGTGAAACTTTCATGCTTAAATTACCAGTCTTGAAATTTGGCAAACCACAAGCTTCAACCTTGTTTTGAAGATTTTTTTGTTACTTCCCCAAGTAAAGGTAATTTTGACTTATGCAATTTGATGTTTCTTTGAGAAATAGAAGGCTGACTTCTGTTTCTCTTCACATACGTTACACATTTGTATAACGTGGGTGGTCCAGAAACTTGTTTCATACAAAACAATAATCCTTTTCCATCACTTGTTTCAAGCTGAATTTGTACAGAAGTTTTGGAAATCCACCTGCACAAAGCCACGTTCAGCTGGTGTTGGGTGACCACGGTCCTGCCTCTCCTCCAGCAGCTCTGGGATGTTATCACCTCATTCCAAGTGAACAGTGAGGCACAGGTAGGAAGAACAGGAAATTCCCACAGGCTAAGGAAGCCAAAGGATGGAAGAATTCTTTGCTCTCCATCAGCCAGGGCACCACCGCACAAACCCCTGGTGTGCTGCAGGAGCACGTTCCCACCTGAGGAGCCCAGGTCAAGGCCAAGGAAACCCCTCCCTCTGGCCAAGCTGGCCAAGGAGGCAGGACAAGCAACTTCAGAACTGAGGGAGGAGGAGAAAAATCCGGGGGGTGTTTAAGTGAGGCAACAGCAAAGACGGGGAAGCAATTTAAAGACAGTAATCCAACCCAGCAGCTCTTGGTTCCCATCTCCTACAGAAGCTTTGCAACCAACAGCTCTGAACCGAACGTGTTTTCAAATAAGGAAAACTTGGGCTTTTTTCCTCAGCTCCCGGTTTCCCAACAGTAAAGAAGGAGCCACATAAATAATGTGGGGGGAGGAGGGCAGTATATGTTCCAGAAGAAACTAGTGCTGATTTAGCTTACCAAGAAGTGCTGACCAATGATTTCTGTGGGTCATGTCTGTGGTTTATAAAATATGAGCTATTTTAATAAGTCATAGTAAGTTCAGGCCCTGAGACAGCAATGACTTCATATGTAATTTGAACAATGCGGTGGTGGTAAGAATAAAAAATGGGAAAGAGATTCAACTGAAAATAAGTTTTAGATCTTCTTTAAAAAAAAATAGCTATTTTTTCTGCTACTTCCAGATTTTCTTTCAAAGCAGGTTAGTCAGCAGTGTTGCACAATAAGTTGTCCAGTCCTGAAGATATTAAGTATGGCAACAAACCATATGAAAAACACATTTCAGGTTTCTGAAAGCACTGCTGCTCCAACTCAACTATGCTGGTTCACTTCTGATTTAATAATCTAACATTAAATTGCTTACTACATTAACTATCCATGTCATGAACACACATCCAGATCCATACCTCTTTCAAGATAAATTGTAGCCCTAGGGATTGCCTACAGAAAATGTTCATTAAGACAAACCAAATTAAAGCCACTTCCATTCTGAATGGGTGACCACAGAAGAGATTTAACTGAACTGCCTCAAATTAACTCTCGCATTCCCCATGTCAGTCTTTCCTTCTGCACCAACACTGCAGACATATCCTAAAGAACAAGAATACCCTTCAAATTACACCCTGGTTTGACACTATGCAGTGATCCTTTAGGCAGTATCTAGAGCTGACTTTTCCAGAAGCATTAGAAGACATCTTATAAGTCTTTTGTACAAAACTGTTTTCATATATTTTAAGCTGGTTTGGTTTTGGAGGAATCTGAGTTTTGCTCCACTACAGATCCTTGTTTTGCTCACCTATGACAACCTACAGCAGCCTGTGGATCGCAGTGACAGGAGGGTCAGGGAGCCCCCTGGAAGCGCAGGAGGGACAAAGCTGCAGCTGGACACGAGCAGGCCGGGCCAGCACAGCCACCGCTGTGGGCAGGGCACGGCTCCGGGGGGCGGGATGCTCATCCCCCTGCCCATCCCCCTGACAGGGCACGGCTCCGGCTGTTCCAGGTGCCCCCTGCCCATCCCCTCTGCACAGGGCACGGCTCCAGGGGGGCGGGATACTCATCGTCCTGCTCTTCCCCCTGGACAGGGCACAGATCCCGGTGCGAGGGATGCCCACTGCTCTCCCTCTCAGGGACAGGACAGGGCTCCCGGTCTGCGGGATGCTCATCTCCCCTGGACAAGGCACGGCTCCAGGTGTTCCAGCTTCCCCCCGCTCATGCCCTAGTCCGGGCACAGCTCCAGGGCTGCGGATGTTCCGCCCGAGCCCCTCCGCTTCGCTGACAGGCGGCGGCCCGGCCGCAGCCCCGTTCCCCTGGCCCGGCCCGGCCCGGCCCGGCCCCTCGCTCCGGCCGACCCTGCCGCCACGGGCTCCGCGCCCCGTTCGCTCCTGCCGCTCCTCCCCAGGCGCCTGTCGGGGCCGAGCGCCTGCCCGCCCTCACGGCCGGCTCAGCGCGCCCGGGGCCGAGCGCGGAGCGGCGGCCCCGCGGGAAGGGGACCCGCAGACAGAGGGAGCGCGGGCGCTGTGCCCCGCTCGGCCCCGGCGCTCCCCGCCCGTACGCATACCCGGCCTGGCGCTCCCCGCCCCTGCCCGGCCCCGCCAGGCCGTACCTGTGCCGGCCGCGGCGCTCCCCGCCCGCACCCGGCCCGGCGCCCCCCGGCCGTGCCCGGCCTCGCCGTACCTGCGCCGGCGCCGCTCGCTCGGCGCTCACAGAAAATGGCGGCCCCGCGCCCCGCAGACATTTATCCCCGCCCCGCCCGCTCGGCGCTCGGCGCGCCGTCCTGCGCCGCCCGGCCCGCCCGCTCCGCCCCGGCCCGCCGGGGAGCGCCGAGCGCTCGATCGGCGCCGCCGCCATTTGGGAGCGGCAGAGGGAGGGGATGGAGGGACGGGATCCCGAGGGGATGGGGGGGATTCTGAGGGGATCTCGCCGCCGCCGCGCCTCCAGCCTGCCCCAGGAACCGACCTGGCGCGGGGGATGAGCGCTGCCGGGGGATGGAGCGGGCCCGAGCCGTGCCGCCTCCCCTCGCTCCCCTCAGAGCGTCCCCCTCAGCTCCCTGACCGGCCTCCCACTTAGCCCTGCCTCGGCTGAGCCCCTCAGGAATTTGACAATTAATTAATGAATTAATTAACTAACCGGGGCCATCGGCAGCGCCTGAGCCGCGGTGTGGGCCCGGGACAGCCCCCAGTCCTGCAGGGCACACACCTCGTCCTACCTGTGCAGGGCAGAGCCCGGCTCTGCGGGGAACGGGCAGCGCGCCCCAAGGGGCGGTGCGATCCGAGGGGTGGGGTGTGCGCTGCTGGGAAAGGGATCGCAGGAGAAATTTAAAAAAAAAAAAATAATAAAAAAACCAGCGTGCGAGCTCTTTTCCTGGAGGAGACAGGGAACAGCCGTCAGGCAGCGATCCTCGTGTAACTCGGGACAGGCTCCATGGAAAAGTTGGGATACCAAAGGGCTCTGGCTGGAACTCCCAGTGCTCCACGAACTCACTTTTAGCTTTGAAAACGTCCAGCACGGCACATCAAGTGGTGAACGGGGGATTTATCACCCCAAAACGCAGCTCCCAAGGACAGCCACTGCAAAGGAGAACATCTCTCCTAGAACTGTTCTTAAGGAGCATGCATGTTTGCATTTACAGTCATGTCAGTTCCATTAATTGGTAATTAAATAAGCATTTCTCTAAAAAGAGCCTCCAGCAAACTTCTCTCAGCCTTAGTTGGGATTTCTCTACAGCAGAAGGTTTATTCTGATATAAACTAAGACTTGAGTCCAGCTAAAGTCACATTAACCTCACAGAGGCATGGCAAGGGCAAGGAAAAAAACAGCACTGTTGGGTTTGCCTCTCCTAAGCACGAAATGAGAAAAAAATCTCCAAACATACAGAATCTTTAGATACTGGTGCCCTGCAGGAAGAAATGTGGGTGCCAAGTAATAGGAGATTGAAATGGGGGTGACAGCCAGGAGCTCTGGAAGGCTGAAACACAAGTTTCCGTGTCTTTAGGATGCTGTGATTCAGTGTTTTATCCCCATATGTTCTAAAAGTTACCACTTATTCCAGTGTAATAAAGCCTTCAATTTAGAGGATATTTATAAAATAAATATTTAAGCTTTTTGTAGCACTCTTTCACAAGACAGACCACATGGAGATTTCAGCCTTGCTCTTAAAAAAAGAGCTCCTTCTCTTGTTTTCCTCTTCCCCATTGCTCTGGGCTCAGACCTACCAAAAAAACCCAGAAAACCAAATCCAGACCAAGACAGTGCCTACCAAGGACAACATTTAAACATGTGAATCATCCTTTTCAAATTCCTATAGAGTAACTTTCCTTTTAAGTGTCTCGTTTATACTGAAGAAGTCCTGTGATGCACAGACACTGTTTATTTATCTGACTTTAACAGGAGTCATAGCCATGTATCTGAGAAACAAATAAACTGGAGGCAGTGGGTACAATAAATATTCGTATGGTTTTGGACTAAGCAAATCCCTGTAACGTGGTAGAAAGTAGTACAGACTTTAGAAAAACATGCAAAAGGATCTTAAAATATTGTAATGTAAAATATAAGTACCTGCCCTGAGGAGCTTAAAAAGAAAGAGGTAAAAGAAGGAGGGACATCCACCTCAAGAAGAGGTGGTTTTGATAAAGACTTTTCATAAAGTTTCTTTGAAAAGGGTAGAAGGATCAAGGATTGTATCTGGAACAAATAAACACTGGTCGGGAGGAAAGCAAGCCAAATTTCAGAGAGTTAAACAATGTGGCACATGCAAAGAAATACAATAATTACAAGAAATAAGAAGAAAAGCAAACAAGGAAACCAATCAAAGAGACTGAAACAAGGCAGCTCTAATGTAGAAGGAAAACAAAAATGGAACAAACTTTCCAAAATAAACTGAAAATTCTCACCATTCTTCCTGAGTCTGACCTGGTTTGTGCTTGTGCTTAGATGTCTGGGGTGTGAATGTCCAGGTATTGGACTTCCATTTGTCCAGGCACACAATCCCATCTGACATTTGCACCCTCTGAGGGGTTTTCTGCCTGTACAAAAAGCAGCTTGAGGAGTGATTTGAAGGGGAATGAGAACCATGGGGGCTGGGCCAGGCTGAGTTAGGGACAGCAACCATTATCTTGAGCAATCTGCCTGGTGGCTGTAGCCTGGGAATTCATTCCCTTTCCTCCAGTGGGTATCTCACCCAGGCAGAGCCATCCCAGCTCCCCAGACCCCGGTTTGCTCGCAGCTGAAAACGAGAGGGATGATCCCCCGTGAGCATCTTGGAGCAGAGTTTCAATTCTGGCTGCTGAAAAGGAGCCGTAAAAGTTAAACCTTTCCTCATTTGTGGTGGTTCAGTTTGCTCCGTGCAATATTCCTGAATTCCCAGCCCACTTAACTGTCGTTACCTGGGGATTCTCCAAGAGTATCAAATATTTGAAGTGGCATGGTGTAACTTAGTTGTCTCCTCATTACATGACATAGCTGTGAGCCTCAGAAGAATGAGTAGCAAGAATTAGGAGTGGAATGCTGGCTGGAGGAAAGGAGAAATGTATATACACAGTTCATTGTGGAATTTGGGGTATCAAATCTTACTCCCTGACTCCTCAAGCCAAGGATTACTATAGAGAAACTTTGCCACTTTATCCAGGGTTCTTCCCCCTGAGCCACAGTCCAAGCTTTGTCCCTCTGCATGCCAGGTTGATATGTGCTGCAAGTCATTCTCTTATTCTCCCATGAGATTTTCTTTTTTGATTAAGAGAACATTGCTTAGTTTAAGTCAAGTTAGATACAAAAGAAGTCCAGTGTACAGAGGCCATGAAGAAAATGGCCTTGAACATAAGCATTTGCAACCTAAAAGAAAAGCCAAATAAGGAATCTCTAGTTTGTTATGATCGTGCATAAACTATTTATACTTTATCATTCGGCTGAAAGACTTTATTATTTGCCTGTGTCACTGAAGTGTTCAAAGAAGAGGGTTGGAAATATAATTTATAGTTTGGGTTTTTTCATGCATTGAGAATTCAAATTGCATAAATTACTTTATAACAACAGGACATATAAAGCTGTTAAGAATAAGTAAATTTGTTTTGCTGGAATAAAAACCATAGCACAGTCTGTTCACATTAATTATTTTTGCTGGTTTGTCCTGAAAAAAATTCTCAACTTTTGATTTTATCCATATCCAGCTAAAAGTGGTTGCTGTTGGGCTGGCTGCAGTACGTGCCTCACCTGATCACTGCTTCATTCTATATCTAAGTTAAAGTTACTATCTTCATTTTTCCTCTTCTTCCTTTTCACTGCTTTAACTCTTTTCATTTAAGAAATATATTTATCTAAAAAAGTTACACTATTCCATAGAGGAATATTATCCTCTATTGCATATTCTTCCAAAACTAGTTTCATCTCTAGTACTATAATCTATTAGGTGTTCATCCCTACATGGTTCTTGGCTGTCTTTCTACAAAATTAACAATAAAAATGTTTGATGAAAGCATCAGTTATATAGCTTTTCAATACCAGTTTGTGTGGGAACACTTCAGAGTAAAATTGAAACAGCTTTTCATTAAGCCTTGCACTAATTAAATTATTCTGGGAGTGCAGCTCTATAAACAGCAAACAATAATCTCTTACTGAAAAAAAAAATAATGTCATGATAATCTTACGTGAAACATTCTTACAACTTCCAAGAAGCCCTGTCCCAGTGTCCAGCCGGTAGTTCCCGGTATCACAGCTATCCGGTGTGTGCCCGGTTATCCAGGGGCAGCAGAGCTGTCCTGCTGCTTCACTTTCAGTGCCCTGCCCTTTGCTTCTAGGAACACCCAGGGGCACTGCCTTCCCGGCCCCTTCCCTCCCACTCCTCTCCAGCAAGGCAGCCCAGTGCCTTTCCTGAACTGCGGATACTCCTTGGCGGGACTCCCTCCCGGGATTTCCCTCTCTCCCGGTGTCCGAAGGAGCTGTGCCGTGGCCGGAGCTGTGCCCTGCCCGCACCCAGCTGTCCCCGAGCCCAGCCACGGGCACTGCCCCCGTGCTGCTCCACACCCTGAGGGCCCTTGGTTTGGCAACCACAACAACCCGACAGAAAACATCCCCAAAGCCACGGGGGCTCCAAGTGGCCTCTGTGAAATCGTGTCTGACAATAGAGGGAAAGGTGTATTTTCTTAGGCCACCGGCGCGGTGGTTTTCCCCAGAGCTGGAAATATGTTGGAGGGGCTGCAGTTACATTCCCGACGGAGGGATTGAGAATCTGGGCGACATTCCTTTCGTCACACACAGAATTTAGGAAGCTTCAAAGAGGAGCACAGGACAAACGCACCAAGGCAGTTGCTATAGCACTGTGTACTGAGAGTGTCACAGCACGAAAATAATTTTAGATGAATGTTTTATAAATTCAATGTGGAGATGCTGACCTGATGGGTGCCACCTGCACAGTGAATAAAAACTCAGCCTGAACAAGCTCTCTTGGAGCTTCAACAGGGGGAGAAAACAATTTAAAAAATTAAAAATCTAGGCTACAATTTGTGTATACTTGAGCAGTCATTCCTACTGTAGAGACAATAAATACAGCACTTTGATTTATACATGTATTCTATTTTTGAAACCTAACCAGACTGGTTTATTGGGTTTATTTTGACTTTCTGAAAAAGTCTAACCACAATAAAATCTATTCAGAGCTAGGTACTACAGTTTAAAAATAGCAAAGCAGAAACAACTCTTTCCTGACAAACATTTTAAGAACCTGAGCTGAATATATAGTAAAAACATCTTCTGCAGCAAAGCAATTACACCTGATACAGAGCCTCAGGAAGGACTGATCGCCAGATTTGGTGGGACCTTCAGCTATGCAGGATTTTTCCTGTGCACGGACAGCTTCTAGTGTGGTAACTGAGCTGTGTTCAATACTTAGATTGTCTACAAGTTGCTCACTGCAATAATGTACCCCAGGATGACAGGAAAATGTCACTTTTCTGTGAGGAATCATGAGTGCTGGATCAGCAGGAGGTAAAACGGGAGGCTGTGAGTATGTGCACATGTGTATCAGACTATATCTGAAAAATATATAAACTTTATCTTTCTTAAATCACATTTGTTATGTTTCTTCATAAAAAAAGACAAACTGGTTTTTTTATAGCTCTGCTCCCGTTGTCATGTGTTTGCACTGTGCACAGAAACACTCATTCTCCCTGAAGTTACAGGGCTTTTATCCAAGGGAGATTTTGGAGACAAGGGAGCCCGAAGCAGCCCAGCCAGTGAATCTGTCCAACTGCTATTCCCAGGTAACACCAGGCTAATTAGCGTGTAGGTCTAAGGTTATAAATACCTGCACCATTCAAGAGTTCAACGGAGGGAGCAAGAGGACAAATGAAAAGTCCATTTTAGCCATGTGCACACATTCATGCACTGAGAGAAATGGAACTCTCACGTTCTGGGTTCTGTTAGAAAAATCTGTGCAAAGAAAGACAAAAGGTCTCTGGCTTTCAGCACAAGCCTATTTATCCATTGTCTTTCAAGTTCATCTCAGGCATTCAGCTAAACAAAGATAGGTGATCAAAGGCTGCATTCCCTTTGGCAATACAGCCGTGCTTGAGCCAGCCTGGGATACTTTGTACCTCCATGTGCTAGGCAGCAATTTGTGCTTGGAGGGGCCTGACAATTAAAAATCATGTTGCAAGCACAGAGCTTCAGAAGCAGTGTGCTAACGTGACAGCAGGGAAGAGTTCTGTCACTGAGCTGAGCTCGGTGTCCGTGCCAGTGTGAGTTGTCCCAAGCAGGCTGGTACAGAGCATCAGGGCCAGCCTGAGGTGCTGGGGGAAATCCAGCCTGGGCTCATGGGCACAGCTCTGCCCCCAGCAGAGGCAGGGGGGGTTCCCCAGTGCAGCTCTGGGCTGATACACCAGTGAAGCTGTGCTATTTTTAACAACAATTGCATATGTATATGGCTCATTTGGCCTCTGATTATAAAGGTGGGGGATGTTTCTGTCAGATGTTCCATGTCAATTGTTAAGGCTTTTCTGTTGTTGCACATTCATTTCTCAGACTGGACAGTGGTAATCAGGCTGATAATATGCATCAGGGTCTGCTTTTGCTACAATAGAAAACTCAACTATGAATAAAGCTGCTAATCCAGGATGATGTTCGTTTTGGTCTTATTTTTGTAAGAACTTTTTTTAATTTCTTTCTGCAAGATAATAAAAACCCAAAACAATGCTATGAGCAAAACAAGTAAATTACCTGAGCAGTAATTAGCCAAGACATCAGGTCAAAGGAATGCAAACATACAGGTCTCTTGCTGTAGCTCATCAGAACCCCAGTGTGCTGCGTTAGGAGATTTGTTAAATCTCTCAGCAATTGCAGAGAAATGAGTGTTGACATGTCTGGCTGTACCTGCGTATTTTTAATACTTTGGAGATATATATCTAATACTCAGATGTGTTCAGCTTAATTTATTCAGACATTCCTTAACTTCAAACCTATTTCTGATGGAGACAGAAGCCTTGCATTGGCAGCAGATTATGTAAGCCTTTCTTCTGCCTTTCACAGGAATGGAACAGTGACATAAGAACTTCAGTAACTGCTGAAACATTATTGCTGAGACATCCATTTCATTTGATAGTAAGGCCAAATAAATACCAAAAAAAGCAAAGTCTAAGGCACGCTAAAGCCTTGTTTTTCACAAAGTGAGCACTGCTAACATCTTGGTGAGTTAGAGTAACTGGTTCTGTGCTCACATACCAGCTTCTAGACAGCAAGTGAAAAGAAGGGTATTTTTTCCCTTAACACGTACAACGTTGGATGGAGGGAAAGGAATAAGGATTTTTTTGTGGCCAGTATGTAATGTGTATTTACTTAGAATTCCAATGGCGGTGTGATGACCACAACACACCCCCTGTTAATTCTTACATACGTGCCATACTATTACCTTAATTCCAGCCAGAGTGTTCCTTGCAGTGTTACAGGCAGGGGTGCTCTCTGAGGGTTCTGGAATTGCAGTAAAGCCAAACCTTTCCTGGGGCAAGGAGGGTGGAACTCCAAGGCATCGGAGGAGGATCAACCGCTGAGACATCTCCCCAGGACACCCCGACAGAGACACCTCTTTTAAGGCTGTCTTTGGAAAACAAACCAAGGGGGATTTTTCCTCCCCTTGTGAAAGCCTTACTCTTGAGAATAAGGACCAGTATGACCAAAGAGATCTTATGTTGGTGCATGAGGTCTTCAGATGGTTTGACCCAGCGCTCTGTGGGTAAATTATTTGACTTTTTGTAGCTTTCAGGGTAAGGGACTTCAAAATTAGCTATTGTAACTAAATACTTGGTTGAAACATTCAGTAGAAAGCAACAAACTATTTCCTCAAGTAAAGGATTTTGATTTATCAAGTTTTCGAGTAGGGTCACGCTCTTGGCTGACAAGAATCAAGCAAACTTATTTGCCTTTTTCCCCCCTCTCCCAAGGCTTTGTTTAGCATTGAATAACATATGGTCGACTACACTTATTCTTAAATAAGTATTGAGGATTATAAACATAGTTTGATCAAAATAAAAATGGCATTTTTATAAGCAAATTTCCATACTATTTCAAATATGATGCCTTATATATTATCATAAATGAAATATATTATAAGGTAAAATAATATTTCGCACCTGCTTTGTTCATGTCTGGTAGAGTTCAGGATATTTCCATTAAAAACAAAGGTCTAACCTCAGACTTTTAGTGCTTTCATAGTAAAGCATATTCCTGAGAACGTTTTCTTTTATAACTCTGTGTATAATCACTCACTTCCCCCTTTAACTCCTACAATTGTGCTATTCTACCCATCTTCACAGAGCTCAGAGATGTAGGAAGGCGAGATCTGGCATGGAATTTGGAGATGGAGGATAAAAACCAAGCAGAAGTTCAAGAGTTACTGTGCACATGTGTTAGCCAGTGCTTTATGTTTAAAACATGGGAGCTGAGAAGCTGCCACTCATCAAAAAGAGGGATGGCAGCGAGTTCCTGCATTTGAAAACCACAATGAAATCTCACATCTAAGTCATCCAAAGATAAAAGAAGAATTCCCATTTCTGGAGCAATCCTAGGAAGTCTTTGAGTATGGGTAAGAAATGAGATTTGTTCTCATATTTGACACAATACAGCCCATATAATATAGTCATAGATTTATTTAGTTTAATACAGGCCATGTAATTCGCTTGATTATTTAACTTAAACACTTGGAAAATCCTGGTTTCTCTTAGGGATAGGAAATATACTCAAGTGATTAAAAGTCTTTGGTTAGTTTTCCTGGTAGCTTTTTGATGCTTGTTTTTGCAGGAAGTTCAGAATTCTCTAAGGAAAGCTCCAAGCTGTTTATGTGGCTTTGTGACTAATGGAAGGAATTTACACAAAATGTGCCACTGCTGGGCAGTGATATGCAACAATAAATCATGGAACAGGCAAGAGGGAGGAATCACCAAGGCTCCTTTGCCATAAAATAGCTTTTCCTAGAGGAAAGTGGAACTGCTGCAGAAGAACTCCCACGAAACCTTTGGGATGATGCTTTGCCAAGGGAGCCTGCCTTGGAATTTGGCAAGAAGCCAATGTGCCCTAATTACCTTTACTTTGCAGTTCAATTCTTGGTAAGAAAGCACCACTTGGAAGTAGCTAGAACTGTATAATTTACTAATCCTGAGTAAATGGGATTGTTCTGCTGGGGCAGAAACCTGTGCAGGCTTTGAAAAAAATACTTAAACTAATGTTTATAAAGGAAGACTTGACAAGGGTATAAAATCCTAGGTAGCCAAAGTTGAGCAGTATTATAAATAATCCTTTATGCAGGCTATTAAAATTAGCAGTTATTTTCTACTACCTATAAAAATAGGTAGTTTTCACATTGAATACTGCATTCCTCATCCAAGGAATAGCAGTTCCAAGAAAACTTTCATCACAGAAGGAGAGAATATGCAATTATTCTTTCACAATAACTTAATGCAGTAGAAAACTTTCAAAGCAATAAACCATATAAATACTATTCTTGCCACAACTATTTACTACAAGGCAGTAGCAGCCTTGGTCTTCATTAGCACTTGAAAATCAATGGCTGTCATTAGGGATGTCAGCGTGGAAGCTGTTGATGCTACTCGGTTGCTTTCAGTTACATTAACATCTCTCTTCCAACAGCCTAAACTGCTTTATTTTTAAGCTTACCCCTGAACTTGTTATTGTGATTTCTCATGGATATTCCATCGGGAGCCCCAACCCCCGTGTGCCTTGTGCCGCTGCCCTGCCCTCCCGGGGCTGTGCCAGCCCTGCGCTCCTGCCGTGTGTGCCACCCGGGGAGCTTCCCACCCGGAATGCCAGCCAGGCAGGGAGCCTTCCCGCCGGGAATGCCAGCTCCACTCAGCCACTCATGATTAGGAGATTGCAGGGGGGTTTGTGATTCATGGAAGCTCCGGAATTAAGCTAAAAAGGTTTGGCAAATTATTCTTGCTAGAATTAAACACTGTCAGACAGATTGACTGAGTCAGACTTCATATTTCATTAGAGAACTTTCGTTTTTTGGCTGAATTTCCAGACGCTTTCACTTCCAGCAGGAGCAGTGTGAGCACCCACCTCGTCACAGATGATGTGCTCCAAGCAAGTCACAGCTCTGATAGTGCAGACAAGCAGTTCAGGGGTTTTGTCAAAGGTTCCAGTTCCTCCCTGCATCAAAGCATTTGCTACAGGGAGAAACCAAGTTCTGTGACCCTCCGTGTTCTCCTCTCTAAACAAGAAGCAGGAGCACTGCTGTGCTTTCAGGCTGAGGTGCAATGGCACAGTCCCTGGAACAGCCTAATTATATCCTGCTGCCTTTTCCCTTTTCCCTTGGAGCCCCAGCTGCACGTTTCTGCCCCCTCTCACACTGATCGAGTCATGACACCGCAGGGTGAGTCAGGGTTTGATGTTTTCATGACTAATCTCACAACCCCAGAGCTCCTTGAGCAAGGCCAGGGAAGGAGCAGGAAGGCTGGGTAGTGCAGGGACTGGAATCTCCCCGTTTGGCAGCAGCCTACAGAGCCAGTTATTTGCTGTGTGAAACTGCAGCCGGAGCAGTTGGAAACTCTGTGATCCCAGAAAGAGTATCTTTTGCATATGCAAAATATATCTCCAAAGCCATTCCTCCTGACTTAGCTGTTTATGGCGCTGACATGAGCAATATTATTATACACGTTCAGATCTGAAGCTGTTAAATGGTTTTTTTGGTCTATTGTTCATAAATTCCACATACATTATAATGAATTTACCTCTTACTCTACAGGTGTTACCTGGTTTGAAGAAAGCCCATATGACTTCTTCAAAAGGTTATAAAAAAACAACAACAGGACTAAATAGGAAGGCAAGAAAGTTTGCTGATAAACACCATTTTTCAAGATACTTGAGACTAAAACACCGACATTGAAAAAGCACAATATTAGCTTATGAAATAGTAGGTTACATCTTATGCAAGTGGATGCAAAGCAACAGTCTAGCCAAAGACAGCCTATGTGGTGTGTTATCAGTCAGGGGTTCTGCTTCAGCTCTTGACAACCAGATAAAGAGATGTGGGATTTACAGGGAACAGCTCCCTAAAAACACCAGCTCAGTGCTCAGCAATGGTTAAAACAAGAAACAATGTCAGGAATTCAGGCTGAGAGATGAGAACAAAGCAGAGGAGAGTGTTTGCTGCACTGTATAAAGGAAGGATGTGCCCACATTTGGAACACAGCACACAGGTCTGTTCCTGTGCCACAATATGGATGGAACAAAATCAAGAGGAACAGCAAAGAGCAGCAGGGATTTGTAGAGATATAAACCATGATGAGCAACTCACTGCATTAGGACTCTTCAGCTGGGGAGAGGATGACAGAAAAAATAAAGTTATTTTCATAGGACAAATACCTCTCTCATGTCTAGATAGTCATCTCATAGGGACTAAAAAGATTTGAGTAAGAATTAGGCAAACTCAGGAAGTAGGAACTCTGCTGGGCATTCGTGGGCATTTCCTATCAAAGCACCACAAATCCAGGGATGGATGATTAGGAAAAGTGCTGTAAATAAACTGGAAAGTGTTTTCCCCTGCTATGACCCCCCAATGTTGTAGCAGTCAATGAAAGGTTTTCCTGAATTAGAGGCAAATTTTCTGTTTCTGTGCATTTTCTGTGCATTCTATGCCTTTTGGGATTTGTGTTCACCTTGCTATGATTTTATATTTGAAACACCAGAGCCTTTTTTTTAAATTAAAGTCAGTAGATTATGTTGAGCCTCTAAAATAGCATCTTTAAGCTCTAAACCAGATTTCAATTTACAAGCATCTCTGAAATATTAAAACACTGATCTTAATGTTTTACTACATGCAGCAAGTACATGAAGTGTTATAGAAATATGCAGCAAATTTCCACCAAAAAGGTACATAGACAGTTGTTTTTAAATTAATTTCTACTTTTACAAAATGCAGCCAATATGACAAAAATATTATCACAGTTTGTCACTTTTAAGTGACAGCATCTTAGTTAAGTAATTTCAGGACATTTTCATCCCTATCCTATTTCTGATCTGTGCTGATCTGACTGTGCTTGATTCCCATCCTGACAGTATAGTTGACCCCTTTCCTTAGTCCAACACCCACTGGGCAGATTGTCAGTCTCCAAAATGTGCCCTAAGTGCAGGGTCTGACTAATCTCAGTCTGACCAAGCAGAATGAGTAATCCAGCACTGATATACATTACTTACAGTCTAAATCATGTGCATCTTCTAATCTGAAAAGTATTTAGGACACGAGATTTAGATCCAGATCTATTCTCCAGATGTTCCCCAGTTATCAGAACCCTGATCTGCTAATCCAGGACAGCCTGGGTTTTTCAGAACTGTTATGGCTCAGCTTTAGTGCTGCTCTTGTTCCTTCACAAAACTCTGCAGAGTGATGTATTGCTGTGCTTGAGCTTTGTTTGATTAGGTAGGATAAATACACGGTTGTTTCTCCAACACCAGAAACCAGAGGGGAAAAAATAGCAATGTGACATTAAAATACTTAGAATAAGTTTTTACAGTGAAGCAGAAAAAGCATCTAGTTTAATTTGCAGGGTTAAAAAGCTGTTCAGTATTTACAAAAATCCTGCAAATAACTTGAAAATCCTTGACAGGTATTAAAGGATTAAAGAAACATCTGGGGTGTTATAAGGTGAGTAAAAGTACATAGAATATATAAAAGGATGGTGGACTCAGAGCTTTTGTTTACATATAGCACTTTACTTGGCAAAACAAAGCACCATGGAAGTGTGCAACATGTTTTTAAAAAGCAAGTTTAAAGCACACATCCCAGACTTCTCACAAATAGGTAAGTAAGTAAATAAATAAATACGTGAGGGGAAAAAAACAGAATGGGAATGGGGAGAGGAAAGAGAAATAATATTTTCCCATGCAGGTATTCTGGAAATTAGAGCAGACTCCACCCAACATGGTAAACAGACAGCTTACAGAAAGCCAGGCTCAAAAGAGAAGTAAAATGAGGAACTCTGCAGTCAAAAAATACAGAAGTTCCCTAAATAAATAAATGTTGTGTGTTAAAATTTATCATCATCTTGATTCTAGGAACTCAGTGATATCACCACAGGCTACAAAAATAGCCCCCAAAGGAAGGAGTCACATGGAGTGATGTAATGACAACATGGAATAAATCCTTATTTTTTTTAACCTGAAAAAATTATATTCAGCAAAACTCTAGGAAAAAAAACCCCACAAAACAACCTAAAGGGCAGCT
This sequence comes from Lepidothrix coronata, assembly GCF_001604755.1. Classification (NCBI taxonomy): domain Eukaryota; kingdom Metazoa; phylum Chordata; class Aves; order Passeriformes; family Pipridae; genus Lepidothrix; species Lepidothrix coronata. The sequence continues at coordinate 1,446,016 of NW_016690385.1, forward strand.
CTAGTGCAGGGGCTCAGGGCAGGGGCAGCACTTATCCCTACACTCCTGATGCTCCAAGACTATCCCACGGCAGGAAAATCCGACCTTGGCATAACATGGCAGAGCATCCCAGAGGTGTGAGGGGAGGGAAGACCTTCAGTCCTGGAAAAGTTCCTCTGATGAGATGCACCATCACAGAGCCACTGCATTGCTCCTGTCTGAGGACAGGACAGGCAGGGGAGTGCTCAGCAATCCCACCGGGAGCTTCTGTCCTCACGACTTCCCAAACATGAAGGATTTTTGCTCTGTTGCTTTTCTACCACATGTTCTTGTCAAAAAAAGGCCCCCAGGAAATCTGGGGTGCAGCAAAGGGCAGTGGCTGGCATTGCAGTTTTGCCAGCCTGCACTCCCATTCCCACAGCAATACGCTCCAGGATAATGTTTTCCAAAGTCTGAAGTATAAAAATATAATCCTAAAATAATTCTAAGGAAGCCAGAAAAAAAATACAACAACTTCAGAGACTTCCATTAGAAAATACTGGAAAACACCCCAGTGCTGAGCTGTGAATGGTTAAAGAAAATTAGTAGCTGTACACACTGATGGCAGCAAAGAGCATCACTCCGTGTGCCCTGGTGCATGAGATCATGGGCCAAGGGGATATTTCAAACCACAGGAGAGAACTATTGCTCCTGCCAGCATGGATTATGGCCAGAAAAGGAAAGAAAAAAAAGTTTTAGAATCTCCTTTAGGAAAAAACAAACAAAAAAGTGGCCCTGCTATGAGCTGCACATGAGTCACCAGGTCCATCTTTTAGAACTGCTCTCGAGTTTAAATGAGCCCAGAAATTGATTCTGAATTATTTTGTCTTTCTACCACATCATCCTCCAGTGAGGAGCTCAGCAACGGCCTCATTTGGCTTTGGAGCCTGTCGTAGCTCCTGGTTGTTGAAGTTACTCATTATCCAGCTCCATTAATTCCAGCTTTCTCTTCTAGAGTGCCTGAATATTCAAGTGTGATGCTTTATGCCATTTAATTCTCTTCAAAGATCTATGTGTTAATAAGGAAATCATGTGGGTTTAAGATAAAATGCACAATAAAAATACATACAACAACATCATGGCAAATTTTAGATGATAATGAGCAACGATTAGAAAGGCTTTGGGTTTAAAGCAGTGAAGGGCTCAAATACAGGAAAGACTCAAGTCACTCAGGTGAGTAACTGAAATATATGTAAGCAGATTTTAAATGCTTTACTGGCTCTAAGTAAAATGCAAGAGAGATATTTTCAAGAATGCCAAAATTACCTTGTTGGTGATAGTGGGAATCAGTTAGAAAAAAGTGTGAAGCAGTAACAGGGAACATCTTTCTTTAGCCACACCTGCAGCTTCAAAAGCATCAAACCAAACTTGTGAGATTACACTGAAATAAGTGTAAGGATTAGCCCTGTCCCCTGGGGAGGCTCATTTGTTTCTTCTCCCTCTCTATCCCCAGGAGATAAGGGGATTTGTCACATAATTTCCACCATTCTCAAGGTTCCTTGCCCTGGAATTCCAGAGCTCTCTCAGCCCCACCCCTCACTCTGGGTTAGCTGTGTCCTGTCCCAGCCTTACCGTGTCTGCTGCTCCTAAAGGTACAGCAAGGAGGGAACCAGCACTTCAGAGCACCCTGTCCTGTCGGAGGCTGACATCCAGAGTGGGGCTGGAACTTCTCAGATCCTCACAAGATGATGCCCGTCCTCACATGACTCAAGGAAGTCACAGGACTCGGTGACACTGGGGGGGAATTGCAGTTTTGCACATTCCATGTGCTTGGCTGTGTGGGAAGGGCTCTGAAAGAGCCCACTCCAGAGCAGCTCCCACACATGAGCCCCCAGCCCTGCTGCCCTTCTGGGGGCTGCCCACCCACCCCTGGTCAGAACATGCCCCGGCCATGCCCAAAGCAGCACCGAGAGCTTTGGAGCCTCTGGAAGGGCAGTCAAGCTGCAAAGGCAATCTCTCGGGGGTTGTCTTGTGAGACATTAGAGACAGTTAAAGCCTCCAAATTTCACCCTGGCTCCTTGTTCTTGCTTTACACTTCCATGCTCAGTGAGAAAGGAGGAAGCAAAGATAAGTTAAACATCGTAAGACATCTGGGTATTGCTGTAATGAGAACTCAGGTCAAATATTTTGGAACATATTTGGAAAATGCTTTCTTCAGTAGGGGTCCATAGGTTCCTGATGCATCAATTCTCTGTCCTTGAAGTGGAAACAGGCACGTTTCCCTTGGTCTTTCAACACTTCCAACTGTGTATGAGGCACAGTTCACTGGTTATGTGAAGGATGCACTCATTCACAAGCCAGAATTCCTGCTAGCATTGGATGTAACTGGAATACTGACAAGGAAAAGATCTCCAACGCTTACTAACACTGGAAACTCTTAATGAAGAGTGAGAAAACAACAAACCCCCCCCTTTGAACAGGAGGAAGGATTAAAGAGCACGCTAGATAGAAAACAGAGCTATTTACTCCACAGCAGAACGATTTGTTGCACAAAGTTCTCCCTTCAGCCACTAGCCAGCTCTACAAGTGTTGTTCCACTGCTGGGCACGGAGGCAAAGTGTGCATGGAAGGCAGGCCCAGGAAACCTCACACCTGTGGGAGAACATCTCACCTGCAGAAACATGCTCCTGCACCTGAGGCATCTGCCTCCCTTCTTTGCCATGGGGAATGAAGAGGGGAAAAAGACGCTCAGTAACCAGTAGAGAAACTTCTCAGAGGAGGACATGCTCTCCAAAAGCATAGACTTGCATATCCTTTTCCACTAGGAAAAGCTGCTTCTGATTTCAGTTTAGGTTTTTTTTTCTTCACATCCTTACCACTTGTAGCATTTGTACATTTGTTCCAGACATCTGTAAAATCTCACATGTCTACCTAGGAAAAGTTTCACTTGTAGCATAAACAGTCTGCTTTTGTTGTCCAAAACATAAACAGAACCAAAATTAGGAGTTCCTCACTTCTCAGCATACTGAGATGGCCTTACAATGCTATGAACATTGCACTTCCCTGGCTGGCAGCCCTGTCTTCTCCATGGCCTGTGAAAGAAGGGAAATGAACACTCAGGTCATGTTGCAGTAGTTGGAGACCCTCTGACATTATTTTATAGAGGCTATTTGATCCAAAATTGTGAGTGTCTGAAAAGTATGAAATGCAAATGCCATGACAAAGCAGCAAGTTCCCCAGAGAAAAAGGCGATGGTCACTTCAGTTCCAAGCTGTCCTGTGACAGGCAGTTTTCTTTTACTTGGACTCATCTTTAATGGGAAAGACAATTAAACACCACTGAGGTACAACATTCCAGGAACCATGGAGAATACCAAGTAGTATTGCTTCCAAATCTATTTTTGAAAGCGTATGAAGATTTCCAGTGGCAAGTTCAAAATAAAAGGTTACATATATCTTGAATGTATCTTGAATTCTCTGGCCACATACAAGTTTTTCTTGCCATTAAGCTCTGATCTCCTGAAGCCAGTCATATAACAACAACTTCGTGTTTAATCCTGCAAAGGGAAATTCTTCCATGTATCCTTAGCAATGTGACTCATCCACAATATAACCTTGTCTCGCTTGAGGAACAGACGATATTCCCTGACCAATTCCTTTGAACTTTGACAGTAAGTGGTGTTAATTCTCATGATTGTACTGGGCAGAGAATGATTCTGCTCTGTGATCCAGCCTGTCTTTTGGAAATCCAGCAGCTCCAGCTCACACCATTTTGAGCCCTGTCTGTGGAAATCTCCTTTGACTCCCTGCTATCCCCATCTGCTGGGATACAGGTCATCATTCACAAGGCAGATGGACCTTGCTTGCTTTCAGTACTAGATATGATTTTTTTTTCAGCTGATTTTAAATGGGAAACAGAATCATGAATACAGCCTTTATAGGAAAAAAAGAAGCAGAAAGTACCCAGAAGTGCAGGCCACCCCCTCAGCCCTTCTCCCTGTCATTCCTGCAGTCAGCTGGGCTTTGCTCTCCCTCTCAGCATGGACCTGGACTGAAGAACACCAGGCATTCCTGGAGAACTCCAGCCTAGAAACCAGCTCAAGCCTGTGGTAAAAGCAGGTGCTCATTGCAACCCTCAAGGACCAGGAATGGAAATAAGGGCAAGAGTAAATCAGGGCAGAAGTGAGAGCTGCTCCCCCGTGCTGTGAGGGGTGTGCTCAGAGGGGACTGCAGGGAGTGGGACTGGCAGCCTGTATGGTCAGGCAGCTTCAGAAGTGCCTGTAGCCCGAGGCAAGTGGCATTCCATACATTTAGGGGAACAGGTAACAGTGCAGACACAACATCATCAAATAAATACATACACACTCACACCCTCCGTAGGCTTCTCTCGGTTTTGTTGTTGCTGTGGTGGACGTTTTCTTCCTCAGGATATTCTGGGACCCAGCCTGTGCTTTCTGAGGTTAATTTTGCAATACTAGCACCAGATTTATAGTTGAGGGTATTCTGCTGCTATTCAGCACTGAGAGCCTACACACAGCTGGCAGAATGCTATGCACCAAAAATAAAAAAAGAGATTTAATTTCTTCTTTTTAATGATGTCTCCAAGAGTAGACCATGAGAGGAAATGAGAAAATGAATTATGATCCACTTGTTTTCCTATCCCTAAGCATACTAGAGAGGAGGAATCTGGTCTTTTGGATCGTGCTTAGTACAAAAGGGGACAATGCTAGAAGAGAAAGACCTAATTGAGAGCCCTTGAGAAATGAGGATTGCTGTGGTGCTGGATACAAAAGGCTCAATAGGATGCTTCTGCTTTAAAGGAAATTTTATTTCTTTTACTACTTTTCTCTGAAAGGAGAAATCCAGACTTATTTAAGCTGTAATGATAGAATATCTCTTATTTCTCAGCTCGAGTCCTGTAACAGTTCACCTGCATTTGGAACAGTTCTTTCTGGGTTAGAAGTTACTTAATCACAGGGTGGAAGCAGGAAGAGCCCCCTAAGCAGTTTTAGAGGATAAAGCCAAGACCACTTTTGAAGCTTGTCAATAAAACAGCACAAACATTAAGGGTAAAGCTGTGTCCTAATCTACAAGCTGTGTCCTCAGGTTATGCCAGAAGTAAGTGGGACAGCCTAACCCAGCTTTGGTGGCTGGGTTTGGGTTTTTATCAGTCTTTCAGTCTCTCCTGATGGAACCGGTTTACTCGGTTTAAATACACAGAAATAGGAGAAAAATCCTGGAACTTACTTTGTCCCAAGCTGTTGGCCTAAACTATTTGCTAATTGGAAACGAAGGGATGTCTCATCTAAACCAGAAACTGTCTTGGAACACTGAGACCTTTCTTGACAAAAGCTTCACCAAAATAAATTGATTTCCACGCAAAACGTTTGGGTTTGAATCTCATTTTCCAAGGGAAAAGCATTTTGTCAAAAGATTCTTGATGAGTTCTTTTTCTGAAGGGAGATATTCTGAGTAATAACTGTATAGGACAAGGGAATTTGAAAATCATGAGCTTCATCAGTGTCATTCAACAGATGCATTTTTACAGAAGTAATTAACTTGACAAATGTAAATAAGCATCCCCTGCTGGTTTGCAGTTATTTTCAGGGTATAGTGAGTAATTAACACTGATCTGAAAGCAGCTGCAATTTACTGATGAATAGTCTTTGCATATGAATAGATTTTGATCTGTGAATGGCTAATTTCTACTTCTGAATGAGATTTAACATCTTCTACTTCCCGTTAGAAAGCAATTTCAATTTCTGTGGACAATTCAGCATTGAACACTGCACTTAGATTGGAAGCTGTGTTTCATTCTTAACTTGCTCTCTTGCTTTTGATATTGTCTAATAAATTCCACTGAAGCAGAATCTTAAGGCCCATCAAGTGATAACTTATGTGACTCTGAACAGTTAAATTATATGAACACAAGAAAATCTGAATGTTTTGTATTATCTTTGTGCTTACTTCAAACCAGACACAAAATAAGTCTTTTTTCATGTGAATACTTACAATATATGCAAAGAAAGCCATGATCACATCATCTCCCTGTCAGTTTTAGTATAGGTAGATCAAGTTAAAATTATAGATATTATGAATGTCATCCTGGAGAGCAGCTTTAATATGTACATATTCCCTGGGGCTACTGCAGGTATTCATGGTTAAGATGACTCCAGCTGGGTTTACTGACCTCTAGACAAGTAACAATATTAAAGGCAGACGTCCCTCTAACACAGCCTTTGCTGGGAGTTCAATACACCCTCTACACATAATGCTGGAAGAGGTTTGATGCTTGTGATGTACAAACTGGTCAGGAAGCCACTGCTCACAGAATTTACTGGCTATTTCCATCTCTGGGCAGAGGGATTTGCCCTCAGATTTGTGAAATACATTTTTCTTGGACAGTCTCTTGTCACCATTTGCACAAGGGTTGCTGTAAACAAGACAAGCATCACTGTAAATTCCCAGTTTCTCAACAATTCCCACACACACGCTGAAAGACTGACTTGAATATTCTGTCTGATTACTGTAGCAGAGAAGAGGGGCCAGCACAGCTCTGGTAACATGGCCAGTATGTTTTCATTTCCCATCTGGCCTTTTGGAAAACCAGCACAACCAGCTACCAATATGGCATTAAGAATTCCACAAGTGTGTTCGAAAGAGCTGTGAAACGCTGCATTTTGCTTGTTGAATAAGCAAAACCAATTTTAATTCACTAGTGGTCAGAGACACTTAAGCAATGAGATCATATCTTTTTATAATCTCAGAATTTAGTGTGTAATTGAAACCAGGAGAATAAAAAACTGTCTTTTGAAGGCAGAATATCTCTACTGAGGATGCATCCACTCACATTTGGAGACACAGGATACAGGAAGGTGGGAATGGTGCAGTTTGTCGTAGTCAAACGGGCAGGGTGCAATAGAATTAAGTGACATTTTTCTTATAAATTGATAGTTAATCATGTAAGGTGTGGTGAGTGTAAAAGACAGAAAAAGAGGCAGCCACTGGATGAGAAGTATTAGTGTGAAGGCTACACTGGTACTTGAAGCACAAAACATTTCACCACTTGTATCAAAGAATGATGGTCCTGCTGACCCCATGGTTCATCTGTAATATCTTTGACCCTAAATAAATACTATAGTCAGTAATCCCTTCAATTTTCAATGATCCTGATCAGAATATCAGTGCCATGGCATCTATTTAGTCTTAACAAAAGTGGTATAACAACCACATTGGAATCTGGACAACATTGCACGAGTTTCTGATTAAGACCTAAATATGTAAAACTTTATGTACCAGTACTTCTTCATTAGCCTGCACTCAAGAATTTGAGTAATTCTTTGGTGAATAACAAACTTTCCACAAGCCCTTGTTAGCAAATCAGCTTTGAATAGGAGTAGCATCTGCTGGTGTGAGTCAGAAATGCACAGATTCTCCAGCCCTCGAACCAATATTGCTTGCTTGCACATCCTGGTGGAACTGGGGTTGGCACTGCCTTCTCTCAGCTTTGTGTCTGCAAGGAGAAGCGGGTCAAAGCAAGAACAGAAAAGGCAGGCAAATCATTCCTTTGGGATTTTGAGACTTTGAGGAAAGGCCTGTGAGCTTTTGGCAGTAAGTGAAGGAATCCAACACAAAGCCTGTGAGAGAAAGCAGGTTCAGAAAGGTGCTGGAAAACACCGTGGGAGCCACTCCCTGGCAAGGTGGGAGAGCCATCAAACCCAGGGAGCTGCCAGGGAGACTGAAAGGGTGGTTTAGGGGGAACTCAGCCAGGTTTGGGGGTGTTCTCACAGCTCCACACCCAGCTAGTGCTCCCAGGTTCATTTGGCAGGTGGGAATGGCATTAACCAGCCAGGCAGGGCACTGCAAACTGCATTTGGAACCTGAGGGCTGCCTGGCTGCAGAGCTCTCCTGCCATCCCTGGCCTCTGGAGCCAGAAGAAACACTTCCTTTAGACTGCAGCACTTGGTACAGCAGCTGCTCAGGTCTCAGATGGTTCAGCTGCACTCTCTCATCCCTTGGCTGTTCCTGATGTGCAGGAGAAAGGGGCAGCAATGTGGAAACAACAGAGCACCAGGTTACTTTAACTCCCCCAACATGAGCTCAGAGCCCTGTGTATCAGAGGGTGCTCAGAGAAAGGTTTTTATTGATAGCATAGAGAAAGTTTTAGAGAAAATTCCCCCTGCATTCATTCACAGACACAAAACTACACTGATCTGGGTTCTAGACAGATTTGAATCTTATAAATTGAATCTTGTACAAATTTTAAAATAATAATTTAATAATAAAGTAGCATATCATGAATTTGAGCATCCCTCAATTGCAGTAGGAGAAAGAAGCAGTTATCAAATTGTATTTTTTTTAATCTCGGTACATAAGATCATTGACTTCTGTAATGCAATCTAGTAGTATTTTCTCAGGAATAAAATTGCTCCAGGAATCTCCTCTTTTACGTGCCCATACACTCTCAAAGCATCACCTACCACTCAGTACAGGGGTGGAAGGAGTTCATCTGAGCAGAGGAAGAGATAAAATGGCCATGAGACTGTACATCCCCCAGCTTGAAAATTTACTGCAGGAACTGGGTAAGTTCCTGGGTTCTGGTTGCTCGAGTCAGAGCTGCCACATAAGCTTCGAGATCTGCCTACTTATTTCTAAGCTGTGTTTATTTAATGGATGAGCTCAATATGTTCAAAGAGCACACAAAACTGTCACAGGGGTCTCTTATATACCTTGTGTTTCCACACAAAGAGTTAGAGCTGTCTCCAGCCCGTGTGTAAAATTAACTGTGGTATTTAAATGCTTTTCACAACTACCATGGTACCAATTTATCAGACAGTAAAGACATCAGCTCTCTTGGGATAGTAACCATATATTTTGGTAAAACCATATCCACCATTTAAAACAACAAACAAGATTTATAAACGTGTATCCAACTTTAATATATAATCTGAAGACCAGAGTTGCTTCTGCACCTTTGATTAAATGGTGATTACAATCTCCCCTCAGATAAAATATATGTGTGTATATATATTTATGTATATAATTTCTAAATCAAAGCCTTGCACTTACTGCATCTTCTGCATGTCATCTGATGGCTTGGGAACTGATCCCAGCATCCCAGAATGCAGCTTGGCAGGTATTAATCTCCTGCCTGTAATGGGCTCTCTAATTGCAATGCATTTTTCCCCCTTTTGAACTAGCAAACTAACCTGTAATTTTTCTTCCTATCTGCCCAAAGGTAAATGAAATATCTGATACACACAAGGAATTCTTCACCTGCTACAGGTGACTTCAGATTGGGAGTTGCCATCACCAAATAAGAATGAATTTACATGTAACCAGGTTTCAATAATATCCCCAGGCAAGACAGATCTCTCATGCTTCCATTTTTATACTGTTTATTAGCTCTTATAAGAACAGTGAGGTCTGCATGAAATCTCCTCTGAGCTCCAACACAAGACTGAAACTGGGAGAGATTCTGATCATTGAGCAAGTGTTGACTTGACTTAATAAGGCAAGAGCCTCAGTCTGCAGTTGCTGCTGCTCCCCACTGGCTCCAGGTGCTCAGCAATTCAGTACAGCAGCTTTAGCTTGACCCACTTTTTCTTCCCTATTGTGCAAAATCGGGGTTATTCTTGCATTTGGCACTTTGCACACAGACAAATGCATTACAATAAAGTGTCTTCCACTGTCTCACTTTGGAAAGATTCTGCTGTTCAGAAGTGTAGCCCGTGGGAAAGTGGGGAAGAGGCTGCAGTATTAAATGCAGATTAGCATGGAGTGACAATGGGTCAAAAAAAGGGTTGAACTAAAATACCAAACTACCAAAATACCTAAATAACAAACTAACAAACTCCCAAACTACCAGCTCTTCTTTCCCTTTTCTCGTTTGGAGAAACGCTCTCCTTCCTTCTGGCTCCTGTTCCGGTGCCCATTCCTTCATCGTGGCCTCTGCCTTCTCCCACAGGTGGGAAAGGAGACAAGACACCAGAAAAACAATCAATCCCAAGTACCTGAAGTTTGGCTTTGGGAATGCACAGAAAGGATGGGATTTATAACAGAAGGCCTTTACTCTGGACAGCAGCACTGTTTCCTTTGCCTGAGGTTTCAAACTTCTGTATCCAAAGCTGTTCCATGTCATTTAGTTCTCAAAACTACCAGGTTCATTTCAAATCCACTACAGATTTTCTACAAAATAGGTTAAATACTTCTCCATATGAAAGTTACTGAAGGATACTCAGTTTTAGCCAGGTGTTTTAGGTATTGGTGAATTGGCAGACAAACAGATTAAGTTCTAGTTTCCTAGTAAAAAAAAGTAAAATTATTCCCATGTATGTGGTAAGAAGTAAAAGTGAGAAAAAATGAGCTGGAGGTCAGGAAGACAATTTCAGTTCAGCTTAAGACAACATTGTCCTGGTATGCATAAATACATGTTTTTAGTTCAAGCACTTTTCCCTCATTGCAGTTCACCGTGGGGTTGGAAATGACACACCCTGGTGAGCAGTGGGAAGCAGGGTGGGCTCAGGAACAGCCCCACATCCCTTGCCAGCCCCAGAGGACACGGCTGGGAGCTCTGCTGAGGAACAGCAGGAGCCCTGCATCGCCCACCTGTAGCTTCCCTGCTTTTAGAACACAAAAGGACACTGTAAATCTTGTGGGTATCATCTGTTCCACGCAGCTGGTTGGCAAGGAGCTGTGGGAGATGATTCTCTGCGAGTGGTGCTTTGATCACATGTGGATGCAGTGGCTGGAAGGCTGGAGGTGTGTGTAGACACTTCATAAAAGCAAAAGCAACCTACAGGTGCAGCTAAAAATACCTCTGCTTAAAATTCAGTCAACTGGTTAAAAGTGCTTGTAAAGTCCCAGTGTCAGAGTGTGAACCTGTCAACATTTAGCAAAAATGTTTATTTTTTTCCTTTAATGCAGCTACTTTAAAAATTATTTCAATACCGACATACTGTAAAAGTGGGAGAGTTGGGGCTTGATTTCTATAGAGTGGTTCAACTCTTAGATTTTTTTTCTCCACCCCTGTGTACACAGTTTTATTTATATGCAAACAATATTTGTGCAGGTGCCTACTTGGGGTTTGGGGCATGCAAAAGCCAGGGCTTGCCAAAACTTTGCATTTTTTGTTTTTCTTCTCCTAACCAAACAATCATTTCACATACCAGAGTGTTTAGGCACCACAGGGATGTATTCTTCCCTCTCAATAAAAGTCCACATTCTTTATGGGACTACTTATACTTTGTTCTTGTACTGCAAATGAATAAGGGGAAAGATAGAATGGAATAAAACCTTTCCACAGAATTCTGGAATTTTTATCTGCAGCCTCCAAACTAAGAAAGTTTCTATCTTAACCCCCTGACACTTCCTGCTACTGATAACTCCAGGGTAGCAAAAAGATTCGAGGCAAGGGGAAAGAGTGATTTCTGGTTTGAAATATTCAAGGATGGAACAAGCCAAGGATCCTCAGACATGAGGTTCTTTAAGCAGGGACTACTGTACACCTTCTGGGATCAAAATGAGCAAGTATTAAACTGGAGTGTCAAGCTGAATGTGCTGTATTCAGTGATTGCAAAAGTTAATATCGGCCTGAGTATCAAAATGAACAGCTCCTCAATTAAACCTCCTGTGCAGAATGATTAACAAGGAAATAAAGCCCAGCACATCTTGTGTGGGAGAACTGTGTGACTGCAGTGGAGGTCCGTACATGGGGCAGTGCAGTGGAAAGGCAGCACAGTTCATCCTGGGAAGGCTCATCCCATCCTTTGGCTTTGCAGCAGCTGCTGCTCCTGACTGTAGGTTTGTAAGGCACCACCACCCTCCTTCAGCTTTCCCAGGAGGATGATGGAGTCCTTAGAAGGAAATACAGGCAATGTTCTGATGTTCCCCCACCTGGACAGAGGAAGGAGCTCAGAACACCCCAGCACAATCCAAACTACAGGCACAGGAATCCAACATACAATGCCCCAAATACTCATCCCAGTCTTTCTGCTTCAGATTTTGAGGAAGTGTGAGATATCTGCCAGTGAACTGAAATGCAGTATAGCTTTGGAGCTTAGAGGGGAAAAACCCAGTAACATAACTTTTTGGGGAAAAAGAAACCTTACTACATTTGCACTTTGTTATTCTTTCTTCTACAGCCTGATTATTGGTCATCTGTTAATGATTTGGATGCAGTAGAATTGAAGTTGGGAATATAACTTGCCATTACTATCAACTTGTAAACTCCTTCAAACCAGAGGACAATGTGTGCTCCATGGTCCAACACAAGCACGTACCTCTGCCAGGAAAAAGGACACTGGGCAAAGGGCTTCTGGTGGCTATTGTTTTGCACAGGTCTGTGTTTGTAAAAAACATCCATTTCCAGTCATTTGGGTGGGGAGTTTTCATGGAACAAGCTTGATTAGGTGCTTTCCTAAGGAGAGGAAGCTTATGTAATGGTTCAGTCTATCTCTTGCTCCAAATTTCATACATATTTGACACATGACTCAAAGTCTCAAAAATAATTAAATTTCTACAGTTTCTTGGAAGTCAGCAACTGAAGACAGAAAAAGGAACCATGTTCATTCCTCAGCTGAAGGAAAGAAAGGACCCAGGCACCAACTCTCCTGCTTGCTTTCCAGGCTGGCCAGTCCCCATGTACCTAAAGCTGAATTAGCAACAAGATATGAAGGCCTTGCCCATGGGGGTGACACTGAAATGAGAAACACAGTCAAGATATCCTTATTTATTATAGTGGGGAGCAAAGGTGCTTTAGGGATGAGGCCATATGAATGTGCAGTGAATCTGCTTTAGTTTGCTGCTCATAGAGCAATGGAGTTTTTCTAACATCCTAAATAAACTCAGTCTCCTTGTTCTTAAAGAAGCAAATTGTACCATACAAGAGGCACCAAGGAATTAAAATACTGGCTGGAAGTATCCACAACATTCTGGTCCTTGGCTGGAGTTCATTTCACCGTGGTAGGAATGGGCAAGGGTGGGGAATAACGTCTGATCCACCTCTCCCAGATCACTTTGATTCCCCAGGTTTCCAGGGAATGAAGCGGGAGTGCAGCTGCTGGAGTACAATATGTTGACTCCAATTTTGCTGAGGAATAATAGCAGTGCAGTGATATAACTCTGCGGGAAACTGTCCAAAATCATAAAATGCTTCACTTTTTTTCCCTTATATCTGTGTCATTCCTTTTCCATTTGTTTTTCTCAGGCTGAATTCCTTAGATAACTTCACTGGAGCCTCAGTTTTGCTGTAGATATGGAAAACTGCCTAGAAGTTTTGCTCCTTGGTTGTTCTGGCTGCTTTCCAGCCTCAATAATATTCAAGATGCAACACATTCCACTTGCTCCAGCAATTATTCTTTAAAATACAGCAAAAAATAAAGGACATCACAAAATTAACACTGCTGCCACCTTAGTTCATGACCTCAGGAAGCAGTAAAAGTGAGCTGTGACCCAGATCTTTGGAGGGCAAGTTCTAACTCTGCTAGACTGGTGATGTGAGCCTGAAATACAGGCACAGGTAAAGGGGGCAGGGTCAGTACTGAGGTCAGGAAATACTGCAGGTTTTGAATTACCAGTGTTTCTATGACCATCCAAACCCAAGGAATTTTGGCAGCACGTGGACTGCAGTCTGAGCACATGCTGAAGTTGTCCCCAACACCTGCTGCTAATAGTGAAAATGAATGCACAGACACCTGGGTTATACATATTTACATATATGTAACCTGGGTTATATATATTTGTAAACAAAAACTACGCTGACTTCTGTAGAGCAGTTCTAGCTACAACCAAAAGGAAAAGTCCAGGATAACAGCTGGAGCTGCAGGAAGCATGTCAAGACAGTGAGCCAGCTTTGAAAGCTTCTTGAGAACGTGACACACAATATCCACTATATATCCAAGAGGTACAACCACGCCCACTTGACGTTTTCAAACATAAAATCCCTATTTCTCTTGCTTATTATTTTCCAGCAGATTATTTGAGCTGTGACTTTTCATGCTGGGTCTCTTCCCTAAGGTGATTCTGTGTGTGTCTGTCCATCCATATGGATAAAAGAGGAATTAAGAAAGCAAAATAGTAGATTTTACTCTGTTAAGCATTTTCCAGGTATTTCTTTGAAGCTGTATTGTGCCCAGCCTTTCAAGCAAGTGCTTCAAATTTGGTGAATCAGTTGCTTTGGTTAAGGATGTGTCTGTGACATCTAGTAGATAAATACACTTCCACTTGCTGGATACCACTGGTTTTACTTCCAAGCTGAATCACTGGTTCATTTGCAGCCCCGGCAAACCACAATAATTAAGAGCATGGGCTGTGAGGGGCCAAGACTGCACCCACTGTCCTTTCTCATGCTGGACAGAGAGCTTGAGTGCTGTAGCCCTGAAACCTGAAGCATCTGTGTTAAACCTCTGAAGCAACTTCTGCCTGTTCCCCAAATCCTGCCCCATGATCACAGTTTGTGCTGTCAGAGACATGTGACAAAGGCAGAGCACAATGCCCAGGCTTTGCAGGGGACTTTTAGCACAACAATCTTTACTTAGAAGGTACAGCAGAAAAAAGATAAGATCAAGAAAGCAGCTAAAGTATATTCCTATCACTCAGTTTCCTCACTGCATAGGAACAGCTCTGGGACTGTGCCAAGCACCTTCCAGGTTTCTACAATTCTTTTTTGCTGAACTTTAGAACTTCCCCTTTCTGCTGCTCCTAAACATCTTTTTACTTTGATACCATTTTGTCCTGCAGTTACACTGGATCTTCCTGGTACAAAAGTCTGCCTTTCTCTCACAGCTTCCATGAGCCTCAGTGAGTTTGTTTGGATTCCCACTAGTGGAAACTGTGTCCTCGAGCAACTTACTGAGCCCCTGCCTCAGTTTCCCATTTTGGAAAAGGGGAACCGTGTTTCATGTCTCCTACCTTTTGCCTTGACCTCTGTGTCAGGTACAGGAACAGGCAGGGTAGGGTGACCCAACACAAGTAACAACTTCTTTTTACTGAGCAGTGAGAGAAAGGATTTCACCAGAACTGGACACACAGAAGGAGAACCTGGACACACACAAGACAGAGAGTTAAGAGAAGTTATGATTCTGAGTCAGGCAGAAACTCCAGACCTTCCTGTGCGGAATGTCCTGGTTAACATAGGCTTTGATAAGGAAGGATATTTTTGATTTTCTTGCAGTTTCTGACCTGCTGCCAGATATTGTCCAACCATGGATGGTCATTAGAAAGCTTGGGAGTTTTGTATTCCATCAGAGGATGTGGATGGATGTTCTTTGTACCCTCAGAATCTCTCACTGTGAGCTGCACTTAATCAACTGTTTAGCTGCAAACCTGATGTGCTGCAAAACTATAAATGAATCTGCCAAGTTCATATACATAAGTAACAGGCATTTTGCATATTCATTTTCAGTTGGTTTTTGTTTAGAACAAACGCAGCCTGAGACACGGGGAAACAGCTTCACATTCCTGCCTGATGCTTCCTTCAGCTTTTTGTCTGCTGTAAATTAAAATATATAGGTCCAAATTTCTTCTACAAAGTTAGTGAGGCAAATTAAGAAATATAAACTAACATTACAGTTTTTAAAATATCGAGGGAACAGCACAAAGCTGTGCCAGGGCAGGATCAGGGTGGATCTCAGGGAAAGGTTCTTCCCCCAAAGCACTGCCCAGGCTCCCCAGGGCAGTGGGCACAGCCCCAAGGCTGCCAGAGCTCCAGGAGGGTTTGGACAATGCTCTGAGGGACAGGGTGGGATTGTTGGGGTGTCCTGGGCAGGGCCAGGGCTTGGACTCGGTGACCCTTGTGGGTCCCTTCTAGCTCAGGATATTCTGTGATTCTGTGATATTGACATTTCATTGTAGCTGTACTATTAAATAGTATAAAATGCTGCATGTGAAATACTTCCAGGGTCACACAGCTGGGACAATAGAGGTTTTGTCTTACAGTCCTTAGGAGGAACCCCCAAAAAAACCACCCGTGCAGTTTTAAACACCCACTTCATGCTGGCAGGAGACCCCTTCAAGGTTTCTTTAGAAAGCACAGCGTGAGCTGCTGTTCCTCAGATCAGGAATGAAAGAAAACTAAAAATTGCAGAACACCCCAGGCCGAGGTGCTCAGTCCTAAGGCTTCAAACCCTGGCACGGCCTCTGGGCCCTGAGCTGAGGGACGGGGCTGGAGCTCGGGCTGAGCCCTCAGCGCGGCTGGAGGGCAGAGCTTTCAGCGCCGAGGAGCCCCAGGGCTGCACCGTGGCACGCTCGGAACACGCAATCCTTAACACACGCAATCCTTAACACAGACAATCCTTAACACACACAATCCTTAACACACACAATCTCAGCCACCGTTTGGGAACTCCTGCCCTGCCCGCGGCCTCCCCGCGGCCCCAGCGCGGCCGCCCCGTGCCCGCGGTGCGGGGCAGCCCCGCGGCCTGTGGGTGTGGGTGTGTTTATAACACTTTGTTCTGCAAACACGGCCGCTCTCAACCTCAGCTCCGCGGTCATTCATTTTAAAGCGTCAAAAAGGAGGCAGAAATAAAGTCTCCTGCAAATAGGCTTCGATTAAATCTAGAAAGAATTTTCACAAACAAATCAAAGGCAGGCGGTCCGAAGCCCTGAAATGGAACGGGGCCGCTCAGGAACGGGCAGGCACAAGTCTTGCACTTCAAAACGCAACTTTGTACTTGGCAAACATTAAACCTTGTGCTGGTTTAATATTTAAATGGAAAAAAGACAATTTCAAAGATTACTAGATTTTTTTTCATCAAAAAATAAGGAAATTTCCACCAAATTCTTCATATGAGATTCATGAAATCCCCTTTAGAAATAGCACTGAGGCTTCTCTATCTGATCTCAGACTCATTAATTTAATCTTTTGAAGCAGGTTGAGCACGTATTTAATCCTGACCCTTTGGCTGGATTCACAGATCCATTATTTTCCATATGTACAATTAAAAGTGCTGCAAAAGCTGTCACATTCCCCCTCCTGTCCCTGCTGAGACTCACCAGAGCCCGGAACCTCTTCCCTCTCCCAGTCAGCACCATCCAGGGTGGGTTTGATCCAAAGGAGAAATCCAGAGGACTGAGACTCCCCAGCCAAGTGCACCTGGGGTTACCAGTTCATAGGGAGAGAGGCACAAGGAGCTGAGACAGTGGGAATGGTTTGGCTTTCCCAGAGGCTCCAACGCATTCTCTGTGTGAGCAGAAATACCTGGACCCACAGGCTGAGCCCTGGAGTGTCACATGGGTGTCAGAGCTAAAAAAGGCAAACCCATGGGCTTAATTTAAACTCCCCCAGTATGTCAGTGTTTTCCCCCAGGACTGCCTGTGTGCCTCTTCCAAACTTTTCTACAGTTTTTCTGGAATTTTAATATCCCTCTCTCTTTGGGTTTGTACTTTTTCATTCTTTTATTTTTAGATTCAGTATTTCACAGTGGTCTGCAGAGTCTGCCTGACGCCAGCAAATGTAACTGGATCCCAAGTGCCTGCAAGCCAGGAATTGCAGCCATGATCAGCACGCTGCCCAGAGCAAAACCTTGGCGCTGGGCAGCCTCAAAGAGTCTCAATCCTCTATTTATCTTCGGCAGGGCTTGGGAAAGGAAGCAAGAAGAGTTCATCAAAATGTAAAGAATAGCTGGGAAAGGTTAGGAGTAAGTCAATAGAAATCAAAGATGCAAATAGGTCTGTCCTACAACAGATTTGTGTGAGCTGAATTTCAAATGCAAGACCAGGGGTTTACAAAAAACCCTGAGGTAACCCAGTAACAGGCCAGGCATGCACAGAGCAGATTGCCTTTAAAAAGGGCTTCTGTCAGCAAGGTTGACTTCAGTGGATAAATAAGAATAGGCTGCCTGGCAGCAGGACACTGCTGGCACTTATCTCACATTTTCCAAGTTATGATAGCTTGTTTGATAAATACAGAACTGCAACTCCCAGTTCTGTTTGGGCCACATCTTCCACCCAGCCTTTGGTGAGCAGCTCTCAGGTTTTTACCTTACTCTTCCACGCTGTGCCACTGGAATAAATCTGTTTTAATTACCTTGCTTGAACTTACTTTTTAGTCTTCTGTCATTTCTGGCCCTGTAGCAGAGAACAAAAGGAAGGATTGCCAAGTTATCTGATTGAGAAGTCCTTCATCCTAACTATTCTAGGATCTGTAACTATGGTAACTAATGTCTCCAACAGAATGCGGCCTCTTGAAGGAAGGAGAACGAATTTGGAGGCAGTTCTGTCCCAAAGGTGACATGGTGAGTCAGCAGCAGAGCCCAGATTAGAAGGGAGAGTTCAGCCTGCCCATCCCAGTGCAGCTCCACTGCTCCTGCAGCACCTCCAGGGAATAAAGGTCATGTGGCTGGGTGGGAAACGCTCAGCCCCTGCCCTCACACTGCACCTTGGTGTTTATCCATGTTTTGGCAGAGTTCATTGTTTGTTGCCAGGACAGTGTAAATCAAGGAAAACAGAAAGCATCGAGCTTGCCATGGAACAACAGACACCCCCACAGCAGAGCTCCACTTGCAGAGAAGAACTGGGCAGCCAGGACACTGAATATATACATTGTGTGTAACGCTGACATTGCTTGAAAATGAATTTTTTACAAGGCAGCTTGTCTGTCTCTGCATGAGTAACAACTGCAGAGTAAAGGAACTGTAAAGCAGAGATCCTGAACGGAGCAACCAACTTTATCTGTCAGTTTTCTCCTCTGCCTAAGGAAGGTTATGGGGTTTATTTTTATTCCTGGCATACTTAAAAGAGGTTTAGGCAAATAATGTAACATGAGCATGTTTCCTTGGCAAAGATGGTATTCAGTATTTCATATTTGCTCACCTAACTGGAGGTAGTTGTGCCAGCTGTACGTGATGACACTTCACACAGAGGCAGGAAGTGTTCTCCTTCACTGGTCTGCTGAGCATGAACTGGGAAGAGACTGTAAAAACACACCCTATATTCTCCTGTATCCTCCTCCTCTCATTTTTCAGACACTCTTTGTATCACATTTCCTTGTTTCTCCTTGGTCCTCCTCGTTCAGGGTTAACCCTTCATTTTCATTGTCCCAATTAGCAAACTCTTAAAAGGAACCAAAAGAAAACTGATATTATTTACCCCCAATTCTGAATATCACAGTTTAGGAGCTGCTGTTGCCACTGTGATGCTGCAGTGTCTCATCACCTCAAGCATAGCTGAAGTGGAAAACTTCATAGTCTCCCACGTCGATGCAACTTTTCCATAGAATTGTTCTTTTCATTCAAATTTTTCCTTAAGTGACCCAAACCCTTCTCTTTCTCTCCCTGCTGCTTGGCTGGTAGTCTGAGGCACCTACTTGAAAGTGCTTCAGGTCCTGGTTTAATGCTGAGTCAAAGGTTTTCCCGTTGGCAATTTGCCTGTTGCCCGCTACCTTACTCTGTTTTTTTAATTGATAAAACAGTAACAGTGATTTTTTTTAAGGGAGTTTCTGATCTGTTATTTTTTTTTCAATTTTGCAACACTTTGGATGTGCACAGATTATGTCAGGGAGTGTGAGCTCAGGAGTCTGAGAAACCTCTGTGGTTGATCCACAGGGTTTGGAGAAGGTGCTCCAGGCAGAAAGTTCAGTGAATGCTGAGAGTTGATTGGTCTCTGGACAACTGGGAGCAGCTCTGGACTATCCACCACCACGGAGCCCCCTGAGGTGAGCACAGCCTGAGGTGTGATTGGCATTGGAAAGCATAGAATCATGGAATTATAGAATGGTTTGGGTTGGAAGGGACCTTGAAGACCATCCATTCCACCCCCTGCCATGGGCAGGGACACCTGACAACAGAACTGAAAACAAACTTGACAAAATCTTCAGTAATAATGATTTCAGAACTCTGATTATTCCAGCAGCTCTGATGCAAACCAGGAGTCCTTTATCCTGCAGTGATTATTCTGTTAGTCCCATTCTCTCCTTGAGAGCTGCTTCCTGTGCCACCACCTTTGTCTTTTCCCCAAATACCTTTCTAGGGATGATGTGAGATGCAAAGCCCATCCAGACTTAGGGGCACAGCAGCCCTCTTCCCCACTGCACAAGTGTTAGGTGGTGCTTTTCCTCTTCCCTTCCCGTGTCCTGAATGTTTCTGCCTCTGGAGAAACTTGGTTCCATTCCTCAGTCATTCCTCAGTCTCTGAGAGCACCGTGCTCTCATGGAAAAGATAGGATTGAGGCATCTCTGCTAAGAAGGAACTGAGAGATGCCGGATTCCAGCTTGCACTTGGAAATGCACACAATATGGAATGGGCAAATCATGGAATCACAGACTGCTCTGGGTTGGACGGGACCTTAAAGCCCATCCAGTGCCACCCCAGGGACACCTTCCACTGTCCCAGGTTGCTCCAAGCCCCGTCCAACCTGGCCTTGGACACTTCCAGGGATCCAGGGGCAGCCACAGCTTCTCTGGGCAACCTGTGCCAGGGCCTCACCATCCTCAGAGGGAGGAATTTCTTCCTAATATCTAATCTAAACCTGCCCTCCTTCAGCTTAAGCCCATTCCCCTTGTCCTGTCACGCCAGGCCCTTGTAAATAGTCTCTTCCCTCTTTCCTGTAGTTTCCCTTCAGGTGCTGGAAGGCCTCAACTAGGTCACCCCAAAGTCTTCTCTTTTCCAGGCTGAACAATCCCAGCTCTCTCCCCCTGGAGGGGCTCCATCCCTCTGATCATCTTGGTGCCTCCTCCCAAGCAGATGTGACCAACAGGACAGAAAATGTGGGACCCTCAGCTTAGCCAGTGGGGCTCTGCCCTGCTTGGGAGGAATATTCCATGAGAAAGCATGGATGGCCACAATGCAAGACCCAGAGTGTGATTCTGAGGTATTACAACTTGTTTAACACATGACCTCAGTAACAGAGATGTCGGTGTGGTCTGGGTTTATGTCCAGCTTTGCATGGACACGGCAGTGCTTTCTGTGTGATGGATGTGCAGAAGGGTTTGTGCTGGGCAGGGAATGCCAGATATTCTAGAAAGCCTCCAGGGCAGCTTAAGGCAGTTTTAGAAAGAAAATGGGGTGCTGCTTAGCTGACTGAGCAGTAAGGGCTGAGTTACCACTTCTGGTCATAATTCATCCGCTTTTTGCATTCCTGTCTCCGAGAAATATGGAGCAGCAAGTCCCTGAGTGCAGGACACACAAGAAGCCTTAAGCTCCTGGCATGTAAATATTTGTGAAGCAGCCAGTGAGTCCTATGCATTAGGGTAAACATCAGTTCTGCTCTTGTATTCTCAAATGCAAGGCTATTTTATTCAAGCCCTAATCTGTGTGCTGTGTAGCTGCCACTAATAAACAGTTTCTTTACAATTAATCTCTAGAGAAAGATTGTTTCCTACCTACCCTGACATGTTCCCTGCAGGAACTTTGCTCTTTGCTTCCCTGGCTTATTCTAGTTTTTGGACATGGTAAAAACCTTTAATGTAGGAATCTGTACTGGGGAGAAGGCAGGGTTTAAAACCAATGACATGGAGATAATTGAATTTGAACTTGGTTATCTATGCCTTCCACAAAGGTTTTTATTCAGTCCTGTAACTTCAAAGACAGCAATTTTAATTATGTTGTTGAGAGAGGATGAGAGTATCCACACAGTCTGACTTGCAGTACCTACATGTGGGGTCTCCAAGGAAAGAAGTGGACTCTCATTTTTTATTCAAGTTACTTTCTGGAAGATCTTGTCTCTCTTTTTTTGAGTACAGAGTGTGCCAGGATGAGCAGAGCCAAACCATTTCACATTAATTCCTTCAATATGAGGAATTTGCTGGAGACTGAAGGTTGGGATCTCCTCTCTCTTGTTTCACTGGGAGAGAAAAATTACTCATCTGTCAAATGTTAACCAGACCCAGTTCCCTGAGCTGTTTTGCTCAATACATGGTTTTCATTGACACATTTTTAAATGCAGTTCCACATCACAGCTATAACATGCCTGTCCTTTATGCCATCATCCAAAATGCTTCAATATCTACTTTCCTAAGTATTTCCGTCACAGAGGGAAAGAAGTGTACTCCTCATTTCTTATGAACTGAATGCACCAATAGACTGAACATTCATTTATAACATGTACTTTCTACTACCTTTGATCTCATTTTTTGTGTGAAGGGAAACTATCTGAATCAGTTCAGTGGTGAAAAAGCATTATGTATACAAAGAATATTTCCAAGGAGCTCTGCTATTGATTTGGACTTGCTTCTTGAGTGTTGTTACAGTGGTTTTACTTGGTTTCTCTATTTTGGGGATTGATTTATGGTTGTTTATGCAGATCAGAAGCCTGAAGGAGGCAAGTGCTTTCAGAGGTGCAGGTACAAGAGTGGGGCAGGGCAGATAAGCAAATGCCTGGATATCTGTAGCAAATAAGAATCCTGGCTCCATATGTCACTACTAAATGAGCAAATATGTTATGCCAAATAAAGTAATTTTAGCTGATTTATTACAGTGCTTAAAGAAGTTTTGGGTTTTTTCAGAACCAAAGTAGGCTATTCTATCTAGCCCTTTTTGCATCTCATCTTCTGATGGACAACTGCAAACCCTATTGACTAAAATATGCCCTTATTCTTGTAGGTATAATACTGAACAAAAATCAAAGTGAAATAACATTAACAAAATCCTGGATTTCTTACAAAAATTTCTGTACCTGGTCACTTGGATGTTCTGAGACGATCCAATAGTTAACATTTTGTTTGCCTTTCTCACGCAGGCTCTCAACGCCCTTGAAATCTCCATGTAATATGTATTGTTTGTAGTGGGGACACTGAAAACCAGGAACCAAATCTGAGCAGGGCAGTGAACTCCCACATGACTATTACATCATTGAGAAGTATCAGCAGCCTCTCTCTTTCTTAGAAGAGAACAATCACACCATATTGCTACACGGAAAACTACATTTTTTGCATGTCTGGGACAAGGCTGCATCTGAAAATGATAGCCTGAGACAATGCAGAAGTAAAATCAGTGTGGAGAGAAAGAACTCTTTTTTTTCCTTCTGTTTTTTACCTCATAAAACTGATGGCTCAGAATAAGTCTGATGATTCTGATAGTTTTGGGTGTCAAGAGCTCATTCCTGAGTGCAGCAGGAAGCACTAAACTGTTAGGTTTCATAAACTGCCCTAATAGCAATTCAGCAGCTCAGTAGAGGCAAAATCAGGGAGAAGATTCCAGAGTCCACAGTTACATCTGAGTTATAGTGAGGATTCATGGGAAAGAATTGTAGGTTTTATTCTCTCCACCACCATGAGACCACTGATGAATTCGCTGTGATGCCATTAATAAACCTAATCAAATAACACAGTATTGGATGTTACACTGTCACCACGGCCAACACACCATCCCAAGTGCATGGGGCAGCAGGAAACACACACGGAGAACTGGGATTCTGAGAAACCTGTAGTTGTGAAATGTTACAGTTCCAGAGGTTTCAGTCCAGACCAGGCTGTGTGGCACACCTGCTGAGATCAGGCCAGGCTTTCAACTGACGTGCTCAGAACAAGGACTTTAGACTTTCCCAGCTGTTCCTTCTTCCTTATCCCAGGCCACAGACGCAGGGAAAGCAGCTCTAAAGCATATTTGCCTTCATGATACAGGTCAAGAGCCAGGATGAGAACAAAGACACTCCTTGGTGCTGATAACGACTTTTTGTGGTTGAAACTGGATCCTTGATGTGCAGTTGTTTTATGTGGCTCCATCTCCTCCTGTTATCAGCTGGGAGCAAGTGCTGGAGTTTCTCTCCTGGTGGATGGAGGCTGACTCCAGATGGGGCTCACTCCCACTTGTACAGAGGGCTACAAAAGCTTCTCCAGTGAGTCTGCTTTGTGGAGGACTCTGAAGGAAACTCTAGTCAAAATTAAAACAGCTGTTAAATTTCAGATCTAAGAATTTAACAACTTAGTAAAAATAAGAACTTTATTTATTGGAATCATATATTCTAGGTATACAACCACAGACAGACCTTTGTTTGAATTACAAGACAATCAGGGCCACACCTGACATCTCACACGGTGCTTCTTAGGCAGATTCAGAGCCAGACAATTCGACACAAAGCCACTGACCCTTTAGGTTTTTAATGTGACTTTAGGGAGGTTCTGGGTCTTGCTCAGTACTTTCCTTAAAGACACCGGGAGGTGGGAAGTGAAGCCTTCCAGTGATGAAAAATTGTGGGATGGGCGGGTTGTACAGCCACTGCAAAAGTAGTGCACAGATGAGAAAAGGAACCTTCTGCAACTTCTGAGTTAAGATTTCTCTAAGCTCAAAGAACAGAGCAGAAAAACAAGTTGTGATATGAAAAGCCTCTGGTCAATTTTAGTGTTTAGATTATTCCGTGGTAGTGCCAGCCTGTTATTTCTAACGGTGGCTACAACTGTAAAACCTGACTTCTGCTCTAATGGGGACATTCTGGGTCTCTCTGCAGGACTTCAGTCACCTCAAACCATTCCTGAAGTTCCTCAGACAGAAGGAAGGTGCCCAGGGAACAGCAGCACGTGTGTTCAGCCGTGGGGGTGACTTTCTAGTAAGGCAAGGGCTGCTGCTTTCTGTCACGGGTTAAAGGAGCTACAGTCACACATCTCTAAACGCTGTCTATGAAGGATGAGTCAGGAGAACCCTGCCTGCCTCCCACCTCTCTGGGGAACAGGCCGACTTGGCAGCTCAAGGAAAGACTTGTTAGTGAAGGAACCAAAGCCAGGCAGAGTAGAGCAGTGCTCCTCAGTGACCCCTGAGCTCAGGCAGAGACCCCACGGTGTCCCCTGAGCTCAGGTAGAGACCCCACGGTGTCCCCTGAGCTCGGACAGAGACCCCACGGTGTCCCCTGAGCTCGGACAGAGACCCCACGGTGTCCCCTGAGCTCGGCCAGGGCTCTCCAGCCGGTTTCCCGCACATCCCATCTCTGGGCAGTGCTGGCCGCTCGCTCTGCCCTCCCCACGGGGGTTCCTGTGCCAAAGGCTGCTGGAACACGCCCAGTGCCGAGCCCGCGGCTGCCGTGGGGGCTGAGCCTTTGTTGGGCACGGCTCAGGGTCCCACCCCGCGTTCAGGGGGTGAAGGCAATGTCAGTCCGGTGAAGGCACCGGTACCGGGCACCGAGCGCCTCCGCCCTCCACACGTGCTCCCGGCAGGGCTGCCCCAAAGGCACTGCCGGGACTCATTCTAGTGCCTAAACGGCCCGAGCTATTCCAGACTGGGTCTAAATTCCAAATGACACCTACCCCTAAGGCTTTTGATATAAAGGTAACCGGGCCCTTGCAGATACGGCAATGTGCTGATCTGCTTTGCATATTTTTCTGCTTTTCAGGCAGTCTGACGCGGCCAAAGGCATCTGCTGACTCAGGCCCAGCATCTCTGGCAATTTGGGGGAGTTCTGTGTCTCCAGCCAAGTATCGAGAAGAGACAGAGGGTCATTCACTGGTGAAAGAGGCACTGGGAAGTACTGAGGTCAGCTACCAAACCAGAGTGAAATTCCAGCTTTAGTGCAGTATGAAATCAGAAAACTCTTCAACGGAGAGGTGTTCCTGCATCTCTGGATTTCCAGGTTTCATATCCTGGATACTTTATGGTGTGTGCAAAGAGCAAACAACAGCACCAGCTGAGGTTTACCTTGCAGGGGGAAGTGCATAGTCAGAGCCAAGGTAGAGTGAGTGAGAGCAACGTGACTTTTACAAATCCACTCATTTTTGCATTCTCAGAGGTTTGGTTTGGGATCATTCCTGTTCGTCCCATGCCCCTCCTGTAGAGACACTCAGATAGGAGAGCTTTTGCACCATCTGGAGGAAGGAGCTATTTGGTTTATACATCCAGATTCTCTTCTGTGCAGATGAGCTCAGTGCAGGGGTGCTGACCATGGCAAATCCAATACCCACCTCTTTGTGCCACGTTTGCACCAACCCCATTAGAGCTGATCCATGTCTGGAGAGAAAGTCACCCAAAGCAACTTAAGCCAGTCCAGGCCAATTAAGAGTCACTGGAGAGCTGGTTCCCCTCAGTCCAGACTTTGGAAAGATGGCTGGGGTTGATTAGGAATTTTTGGTAACCAGAGGGCAAAATTTTTTATCACAACATTTAAGTCTCTTTCCTTTCTACTCCCACTTTTGAATAATTCACAGTTGAAAACTCATTTCACTTGGTCTTTCAAACATGAAAGTTGGCCTTTGATCTAGAACTAAGCACAGAAAGCTTTGACCCGAGAGGAATGTATTTATTGAAGCTAGAAACAATAGAAACAAGGGTTTAAACTGAGTACCAACCCTGCATTTTCAGAGGCTACTGCCTGAGTTTGCTGAGGTTGTGTATAACACTTCAGCCAATGGATAAAATATAAAATATTGTATTTATTGGAGCTATTTCTTCTGTGCAGTTCTTCACCAAATCAAGACTTAGGTATTCCAACAGTTTTACGTTATTAACACATTTTGAGCCCCTTTTCTCCCCTTGCCAGGGGGAGTTCTGTACCTGGTAGAGAAGTGTCCCAGGACACAGAGAGCCAAGGACTGAAACCGAGAAACTTTCCAGCCCCTGCATTCTATCATTAGTACCTGAGAGCTCTTCCCCAGGAGACAGGGGTTCCTATACAGAAGAAAGCTTCAAGGGAAATGTTTGAGACAGATCATCATTAAATCCACTGTGATTCAGTGCTGTGAATGTACAAATTCAATGTGGCTCAACCACTCTTTCATTCCAGAGCCCCAGTCAGGTTACTTTACTTCTGGGTTCCTTCCAGCATTGAAAAGAAACCAAGGGACATTTTCAACCTTCAGAGAAGGATATGAAACTGTACCAAGTTTTTTCCAATACTGCCCTAGTAATTCTTACATCTTCAGATGCCTAAAGGAGATCTGTACCTTTGGTGTCATCCTATAAAGACACTACTGTCGGAGATTGCAACACAGACAACTGTTATTTCATATATTTCCAGATGAGGGAAAAAATGAACCAACAACCACTGAAGTCTCAGGACAATCAGAGCTGTGCAATGTGGACTTGAGCCTGACTGCACCAGCTGGGCAGGGAACTTGGATGCTTTTGGTCCATAAAGGCAGCATCTCCAGCAGCTGGAAGCACCTGGCACAATGTGTTGGAGTTTCTCTGGATCTCCCTGTGAAGAATGTGGAGCAGCACAGGGCACAGCTCTGCACTCGGCAGCACTGAGGATCAGAGAGGGGTTCTGTTGCTCAGGGCTCACCTTCTGAAACTGGTGTCTTGGTCTGAGTCCATTTTTTACTGATTGGCTGGTCTAACAGGATTTGTGCCCTTCGCTCATTCTGTCTGAATGCACAGAGAGCCAGAAAAATCAGTAACAACTCCCTGAAGTTGTGGTCTCCATTCTCCAAATCACCTGCTGTCCCCCTTATTCCCAAAGGTTGTGCAGAACACCACAAACAGTCCCCGGGAGCAGGGCAGTGCTGCACAGCAGGGAGAAATAAAACCCTCTGACTTGTAAAGCTGCACTAGTTTAGCCCTAGAATTTCAGTGGACTAAGAACTTTGTATTGCTCTTGAAAGAGTTTCCATGAGAATGCACAGCCAGATGTGACTCCTGGAGTATCCCAAGGGAACAGAAGGAGCCTCTCTGAATAGGTTGTGGGGCATGTCCTCAATGACAGTGGTACCTACCAACACTCTCTTCAGCTTCATGCTCTGCCTGTCAGCCACAATAAACCCATCAAATGTCTTTAACAGATAAATGATGCATTCGGGGACACTGCTCCACTTGAACTTACATAGAACGGGGGGACAGCTTTGTGTTTTCCTTTGTTGTCTAATACAGGTTTGAAGCCTGTCTATGGTGCAGGGCTTGGCAGTGAAGGGGTACTTCTAACACCCAGAATCATCACTAGAGGTCAGAAATAGTAACTGAAAAAGACCTTCCAATCACAAGGATCCAATATGGATAAACTTGAGATTTTTTTTTTAGCAAAACACACATCTGTGTAGCTGCAGATGGCTTTTATGAGGCTGTACAGCTAAGAACACATTGCCTTCTGCTAACTGCAAAGCTGTAATAAAGTTAAAATACAAATGTTTCTGTTTTCTTGTCCAACAGAACAAATAGGATGCTGTGCTGATATGTCAGTACCACCCAGTACACTCAAATTTCTCCCAAGATTATTTTTATAGATGTTTCACTCACTCCCTGGTGAACAGACTCAAAGTTTTTCTCCCTCGAGAAGTGAACCAGGCTTCTGTCGAAGACAGAACAAGTCAGTCTGGGATCTCGCATCATGTTCTCATTGTTGCCAGATTTCCTTTCCTATGCACATCAATAACAATCTGTAAATGTTAGTTCAAGTGTCCACAGCTTGTCTGGGGAAAGCTGCACTGCACATCCAGGCTGGGGAGGGCATTTGCTAGCCCTGGATCCCTCCAGGAATGGACCCTGAGCTGGGATCCACAGAGGCTCAGGATCAAACTGATGGGCACTACCTGTATCCTGAGGATAACCGTGTCACTTGGAACCACTGTCTCCCTCAAAACATGCATCCTGCATGCACCAGCATCTTTTCCAGTGGCAAACTTTCAGACTTGAGCTCAACCAGGGGACCAGTGAGGGTAAATCCTGCCCTCCCTCCTCATGAGTCAAAACAAGGGCCAACTTGCCACGTGAACACTGAACCCTCCCAAGGCCAAGAGCCTTGTTTGGTGCCATAGGACAACAACCTGGGTTTGGTTGTGAGAGCTCCTAAACAAATCCCTGATATCCTGGTATTAATCCAGGATTTCTGGCTCACTGTCAGATTACAGACTGGCCTGGAAAGAGTTAACAATAATTTCCCTCCTGCCCTGCAGCAAATTCTCCTGCAAAATATCTGCAAGTAGCTGGAAACAAACATCTAGAGATCCAGGAGCATGGGGGCATCTGAGCAGCTCTGCAGCTGCACACAGGCAGCAGCAAATTCCTCTGCTGGCTGTATTTGAGGTTAATGTTGGCTGTGGGGAGCGGGATGGAGGGGTTAAGGGGCTGGATATCCATAGCCACTCTTTCAGATTACTTTATTCAAATCCTGGATCACAAGTGTTTTCAGAACGTTTTAACAACATTAACTCCTACTTGTCTCAATGGTGAGTACACTGGTACTGAGGCTGTGCTGGAGCTGGCATGTCATGGCTCTAGACTAAAAATTCCAACTACAAGGACATAAAGAACATGTGGAAGTTCCTGCAGCCAAGTGCTTGCAATCCATAAACCACAAACTGTCTCTGGCTTGCAGGGATGGGAAGTGCTGCAGTTCATCAGTGAGCATAGCTGCACGTGGGGATGAAGGAGGACAGTTTGGGGTGTTCCTGGAGCCTGTGTGACTGTGCCCTGGCTGAGCCATGGCCATGGCACAACCAGCTGTGCTGCTCTGGTGCTGTGCATCAAGGACATTGTCACAGTTGTGCTTATTGAGCTGTGGAGTCCATGGCCCAAAGGATGTGTGTTTGTAATGAGCTGTGGGACGAGGCCTGGGAAACAAGCACAGAGCTTTATACCTTTTACCTAAACCTCAGCCAGAGGAAAGCAACAAAACCCCCCAAAAGTCACTATAAAAAATCAAGCTGCATTTCACATTTCGCTTCCAGCTGCAGGGAGTGAAGCCTGGCAGAGCTGCCAAACAACAAGGCCAAATGGATACCTGCTCAAAACAAAAGTACCAGAGCAAGCAGTTAATATCTAATTCTAAATTAGAGCTTCATTTCTTGGAAGTCATCTGTGAGCTGTCCCCTCACAGAAGGTTACAGAGTGCCTGGGTATGATGTAATTGTTCTGGCACTGACAACCTGCTGAGAACTAACTCTGCTAGGATTAGTTCATTATAACTCAGAGATTGAGTGAATCTATAGTGTTGCCCAGATTAGGGCACAGAACTAGAAAGAAATTCCTTGGACCTCAGGTCCAGTGCTCCTCCTATCACAAAGAAATTCTCATTATCAATGGGGTGATGACCCGCCACCTCCAATTCATTGTTTTTTGAATCCTGCCTGACTTGGTGGGGAAGACTGAAGGATAATTTAGGAGTAGTTGTATGAACGAGGCCATCACCATTTTCACTGTGTCAGCTGGTAAAAACTTGTTTATTCATGAATAAATACAAAATGTATACTAATTGTCTTTCTTTTCAGGATGTCCTCTTTAACATTCAGATGGAAGTATGTTCACTCAGAGGGTGAGAGTACAACCAAGATGTGGTGACTTTATGTGAATTGCACAAGTAGTGGTAAGTGTTTGAAAACCAAATTTTAAGGTATTTTTGCAATGGGAGTCTCCATGAAGTATAGGCTGAATGGGACAATTCTAATACCTAAATCTCCAAGTTTTGTCTCTTTACATTTGCTGCCATTTGGTCTGTTCCAATGAGTCACAACATAATTACATTTCAAATGATAACAAACTTGAAAAGCTGGGAGTCCTGAGCATTTGGTATTTCTAGAATGGAGAAGTGATAGCTGGTACTTTAAATGTAACAAGTCACGCTTGCTGAAATTTTTCCAGCCAGGACAGTTTTCCATCAGAAAATGTTGATTCAGTGGAAACTTACTGGACTATTTCTGGTCAATCCTTAATCTTAGCAACTCTTTATGCTGATGTGAAGTGACTCCTGTTTAACTGATACTGTGGATGGCTCCTTCTTGCTCATTTTCTCCTGCAGCTCAGCAAAACAGTAAGTGCACCTTTGGCTCTTCAGTGCTGCACTGGTCAACATGGAGGTACAACTTATTTTTAACAGTAGTTTTAAGTACTGAAGTTCTTTTTTTTTCCCCTCAAAAGAAACTTGCAGATCTGAACACATGGTTGTCACAGTCTGGGTTATTTTCCTCCATTTACTCTTGGCTGACATGACCCATAGAGTATAAATTGAATTATCATCACTCACATCATTAGAGTCTCCCTTTGCCACGTGTCTCCTGTGCAGCCTGGGAATGACACTGTCCATCCTTTTGCTTCCAGGGCAACCTCCCTCTGTATTTTTCATTGCTCAGAGTAACTCCTGAACACAAGGAATGCTGCTGCCTGATTTCTTGTGAATCTGAGCTCGGGCAGTCACTCTTGTCTTCAGACTTTGCTATCCTCTATGTCTGTCTAATATTGTAGCCAAAACTCCCCTTCTTACTGTTAAAATTACTAATTTTTAACCTTGCTTTGGAGTGTCTCAGGCTCTGCTTTGCCCCTCTCCTCACTCCTGCTGCAGTGCTGGTTCTTTTGTCTCTCTGGCACCGTGTGGGACACAAGAGCTGCCTCCCGAGCAGCTTTCCTGGGCCTCATTAACTCCTGCTGAAGTTTCATATTTCAGATGCCAGTTTAAGGCTTTGGTCATAATCTTCAAAGTAGTTAATGGATCAAGCCTTAGCTACATTAAAGGCTGAATTTTGATCTCTGAACCATCGTGACAGCTGCATTTCCTTGGGGCAATGCAGATTACAAAGCCTAGGAGGAAGTGTGGGAAAGGGAGGAACACGGTGATCTTAACTGAGAGGAGCAAGGGATGGAAACAACGCTCACAAGACGTGGTACAGATCCAGACCTTTCAAAACTGAGCCACTCCAAAAAGTGATTTCCCCCTGTCTCTGAGCAAACAAACAGCAACACCTCAGCACCTCATTGAAACAAATCCTGAGGATATTTTTTATAGAGAGACACCAGAAATTGCTACAAATTGGGCTTTAAATGCAAAGTTCTCAAGCAGCCAAGTGCTAGAACATCTTTTTTCCCTTGTCTTCAGATGTGTCCCTGCATTCCCAGAATGCCCCAGTGGTAAGAGATTGTCTGGATGAAGCAGAATCAGCACCAAAAATAAAGGCAAAATATTCAAATAGCAACAATCAAATACAGATGAGGAGTCTCTTCTTTAAGAGGGACTTTCTGTGAAGCTGATGATGAATATAGTGCATAGTTTACTTTTGAAGATAAACCAGAGGTTTTCATTCCTATTCCAAGCTAAATTAGTGCATTTCAAGCTCAGTGTTTATCCAAACACAAAGGTCCCACTTGGTTAATCTTCCACGGAGGTTTCAACCAACCCAGTTAAACTGGTATAAACACTTCTGTAAAGACTCTTAGTTTAGTTTATGTCAACTTGGAATCTGTTTATGGCAACCCAAAATAAGCTATTCTTACACTTGTCTACAAATGTCAGCCAACATCTTGCACCGATTTTGGCTGAATTGATTTAAAATAGAATCTCTGCATAAACTAATGCAACTTCCCCGTAAACTGGAACCTTCTCTGGTGCGATCCCAGTGTCCCGCATGGCACGTCCTCCCTCTCGTGGCAGACGCGGAGATTCGCAGTGTCGGGAGTGCACGAGAAAGCCCTAAAATGGATTAATTGGGCTGCCCTGAGCCACGGACTGGCAGCAGGGACAGTAAACCGGCCCTTAATTTGGTATTTAAAGGTAAATGAACACAGCTTTAGAAAAAGAGAATTGCAAAATACTAAAGTTGGTACTTCGAAAAATAGAATTTATAATCATTTTGGAATAAAGTTACTACTAAATTATCAGTAAACATTGCTGGTAAAATCACTTTATTAATAATATATTAATAATAATGTACTAGACTACTAGTATAGAATCACAGAGTCACAGACGGGTTTGGCTTGGAAGGGACCTTAAATCCCATCCCATTCCATCCCCTGCCATGGACAGGGACACCTTCCACTAGCCCAGGTTGCTCCAAGCCCCATCCAGCCTGGCCTTGGACACTTCCAGGGATCCAGAGGCAGCCACAGCTTCTGTGGGCAACCTGTGCCAGGGCCTCCCCACCCTTGCAGTTATGAATTCCTTCCCAATATCCCATCTATCCCTGCCCTCTGGCAGTGGGAAGCCATTCCCTGTGTCCTGTCCCTCCATCCCTTGTCCCCAGTCCCTCTCCAGCTCTCCTGGAGCCCCTTTAGGCCCTGCAAGGGGCTCTCAGGTCTCCCTGGAGCCTTCTCTTCTCCAGGTGAACCCCCCCAGCTCTCCCAGCCTGGCTCCAGGGCAGAAGGGCTCCAGCTCAGGGGGATCCCCGTGGCCTCCTCTGGACCTGCTCCAGCAGCCCCACACCCTTCCAGTGCTGGGAAGTACAGTCTCCTAACACCATCTATTACTATGGGTACACTACCACTGCTGGCACAGCCTGTGCTCTGGGAGGGTACCAGGAAAGGAAAGCTGGCAAGGGTGGGTGATCGGGAATTGGGGGGGGCTTGGTTGAGGTGGGGATGAGGAGAGAAGATCCAGAGGAATGAGGTTTGCAGATTTGAGACAGTCCAGAAACTACATTTCCAAACTGAGTGTCCCTTGGCAGAGAAACTCCTGGACAGCTGGATGCCAAGGAGACACTGAGCATCCAGGCCTTTACCCCACGGCAGTGCTGAGGCACAGGATCACAGTGATCCATGTGGCCTTCCCAGCCCTGCTCCTTTGGATACTGAGGATGGAAACACCACCCAGGGCCTGCAGGGGAGGGAGCTGTGCCTCTCACAGATGGGAAACAGCTGCCTAAGGCTGCAGGGGAAGCACAGCTACACAACGTCCATCCCTGCCTTTATCTGCTGCTTGCCCCATGGATCACCTGAGCAACCCACAGGTGATTGCCAACATGCTCAGGGGAGGCTTGGAGCTGCCATAAGGGCCTAAGTCCAGCATTCCCAGATTAATGTAATAGCTGGTATTACTTTACTGACACTACTAGAAGGTGTTCTCCTTCGAAATGTTGCCTAAAAAGATTTGGTGCCAGATGAGTCCTCTTCTCTCAAGCTTCACCCTGCCAGGGTAAAGCCGTGTCTTACAGTCAAGGACAGTGAGATGATCAGAGGGATGAAGCCCCTCTGCTACAAGGAAAGGCTGAGAGAACTGGGATTGTTCAGCCTGGAAAAAAGAAGGCTCCGAGGTGGCCAAATTGGGGCCTTCCAGCACCTGAAGGGAAACTACAGGAAAGAGGGAAGAGACTATTTACAAGGGCCTGGCGTGACAGGACAAGGGGAATGGGCTTAAGCTG